>NW_022196231.1:600000-1180117 GCF_008641045.1 Pistacia vera
GTTCATTCTTGACTAGTTCACAAAAACACAAACCAAAACTCTCTCTCAAACCCAAGGCCACTCTCTAATCTCTCAAGGTGGTGTTAAAGTGTGGAGGTTTCATCCTTTTGAAGCTAATCTTCATCAATCCAAAGCAAAGGAGTAGGTATAATCTCTTTTCCAAGCTTTGTTTGAAAACCGGTTTTAGAATCCATGCTTTCATGCTTTCATTCTCCATCTCCACCACTCTTCATGCATGCTGATTCTTACAGTAACTTATGCAGAGTTTAAGTCATCTCTACATGTCGCCCTTTTATAGACTTTAAGAACGATGAATATCCCTAAGGTGAGAACAGTCGGAGTTGGAAGCTTGCAACCACTGGGTACCTCAATGGGTCCCGAAAAGGTGATACGGTTGATAGTTTTGAAAGAAGAAATCCAGAGCAATAGACCAGTACGCGATCAATGTAAACGTGTTCCAACACATGTCGCACACTGCTCAGGATCCTCCCGAGGGATTGGCCATGATCTCAGAAGTGATCTTTAAATGTGGAGTGAGGATACCCTTTCACCCCCTACATCAGGTCGATCCTCGACAACTTCCAAATCGTGCCATTCCAATTGATGCCAAATGCATATATGATAACGGTCGCTATGTATATCGCATTTGGCGAACACAACCTTGATGAGCCAATAGCAGAGGAACTCAGTTGGGCCTATTATTTAAAAAGGAATAAAGACTAAGATTTGTACTACCTCTTTGAGCGATCAACAATCGAGGGAGGAATATTTGGTTACCCCAACAATGTTGGGGCTTAGGAAACCAAATATTTTTTTCTTTGAGTACGATCGAGTCTGTAAATTTAAGGAGCCAAGTAGGTTTTCCTTCTAATTTCCAGATTGCTCATCTTTTAACTTTAACTTTTCCTTAATGTATTAGGCTAACAAATCTTTTGCTTTCTTACAGGAAACAAAATGACTAGATTGTTGACACTAGTTGATCGCAGCCACATTAAAGCATTTGATCGATTGCCCGACCAGAGTTGCGACGCAAGGCTACTTGTGAATATTGCCAACCTTCAGAAGTACGGGTTTTTTAGTCCCGACGTATCTTTGGACGGTTCAGCTCATAAATATTTCTTACACAGAAATTTTTTAAGTCTTTATTAACACAAGAAGACTTTTTTTGCTGACGCATCTTTATGCCATGCAGCAACTATGCCACCGTAGATCACAAAGATGACAAAGAAGCCTAAGGGGTTCACATTCCCCAAGATTAACCCAACTGAACCAGTTGGAGTGACCTCTAGTGATATCCCTGTAAGGGGGATACAAATTGGTTCCAAAGGCAACAAATGGCCGAGCGACACGAAGACATATTCTTTCTGTCATGGAGCAACATGGTAGCTCCTAGACGGTGCAAAGCCTTCATGAACTCTGATTGGTGCTTGCTGACATAGGCTAACATCAATCCTGATTTTTCAGGCATAATAATTTTTTTTAATTATTATTGAAAATAGGGTTAAATAAAGAAATTAATTGATTTTAGATTATCGGGTAATAGATTAAATAACTTTGACTAACAATAGGGTGTTGAGAGCAATTTTTGAAACCTAAGCGATTGGGTAAATATTGATATTGATATAGTTGAGGGGATCTAGTAGAACTTTCCCCGAACAAAAGTTTAAGTCACGTTTTAGAAGGTTGGGGGATGATGGTATTTTGACATTTAACTGAAATATTTGGATGGAAAGTTACCGGGTCTGGAAAGTTGGTTAATAACTAAAACCCCCAAAAATTTGATCAATTTTGTTAGTATCCTTTAATAATATCTCTTCCCCTAAACAAAGAACGAATCCATAAACCATTTAATTTAACTTAAAAAAGGGTGTAAATGTAAACCTAAATGATTATATAATATAAAAGTCAAAAGAAATATTAATAGTCGTTGAGAGATAAAAATGCGTCAAAAGTCATAACACATAAAAAGAAAAGAACCAAAAAAAAAAAAAAAAAAAAAAAAAATCAATCAACTGATCAAAAGAATGGTATTTTTTTTAAGACTTTGATAATCGGTTTAAAAATATAAAATTAAATATGTGATTTATTTATGCTCACTCTTATTTGTAACAAACATGTCAAAATTTCAAGTTAGAAAGATTTAGTAATCTTCACCAAAAAATAATGTTTGATCTATGTGTTACATTGCATAGTAAGTGAAATAATTAAATATGAAATATCAAAATCTGTATAAAAGAGATTATATTCATTAAACCTTTTTTCACAAAAAAAAAAAAAAAAAAAAATGAAGAAAAAAATAGAGAGAGAGTCATTTGATTGGACGTACTAAAATACAACATAACTAAAATAATTTTTAATTTACAATTTTGGAATTTTATTAATTAAAAAGGATTGAATAGTTATTTTGAATATTTTGAAACCGTATCATAATTGTCAATATCATAAAAGATAATGAGTAATGCTACATTTACACCACTCTTTTACACAATTTTTATTACATCATGATGTGACTATACCACAACCGTATAAATTCTATTATAATATTAAAAATTTTAAATAATTAAAATTTTGTGTGATTGAGGCATATATCACATCATGATGTAATGAAAATGATGTAAAAAAGTGGTGTAAATATATAATTACTGAAAGATGAGTAATGCTACATTTACACCACTCTTTTACACCATTTTTATTACATCATGATGTGACTATACCACAACCACATAAATTCTATTATAATATTAAAAATTTTAAATAATTAAAATTTTGTGTGATTGAGACATATATCACATCATGATGTAATAAAAATGATGTAAAAAAGTGGTGTAAATATATAATTACTGAAAGATAATAAGTGAGGGTATAATAAACTTGTGAATATCATAAACTCCTTTTTTTTGTTAAATTACTTTTAAGTTTCCTATTTTTGTCCTTTTGAAACTTGCGTTCCTTTCTAATTGTTTTTATAAAAACTGTCTTCATTTTGATTTTCTTCCTACATGATAATTGATTGAAATTAATTTTCTCCCTTTAAATTATCACATTTATTAAAATACTAAATGTAGCATTACTATAAAATGGCATGTTGGATGAAGATTATGTTATTGTTACCCAAATTTTTTTAATGAGTATTCATATAGAAGTATACATACCTCGTATAGAAAATATTTTTATTAATAAACATAACACACTAGGGGTGTTCAAAACCGGGTACTTGAACCGGTTTGGACCTTTTCCCATCGGAGCCGAATATTCAGGTCATACTTAAGGGTACCCAATAACCGACTTGGTTAATTTTTGCAAGTGACCTAGCACCCGAACTGAATATTCGGGTACCTCAAATATTAATACCCAAACTCGAACCAAATTTACAGGTACCCGAACCGGTTTGGACCTTTCCCGACTGACCCTAACATTCGGATCATACTCTAAAGGTACCCGATAACTGACCCGGCTAATTTTTGCAAGTGACTTGGTACCCAAACCGAATATTCGTGTACCTCAAATATTAATACCCAAACCTGAACCGAATTTATGGGTACCCAAATTTTTCGGTTCGGTTCGGGCTTCAGGTAATTTGAACATCCTTGGAACACACTAGACTAATCAATGCTTAAACAAGCAAAAATATTTAACTAATTGGCATTAAAATAAACTAAAAATAGAAAAGAGCCATTTAATATAACAGACATTTTATTTCTAATTTTACAAATTAATCAAACATTTGATTAAACATTGCAACTAAAATGTAAAAGATTATAACCAAATGCTCCTTTGATGCTGTACGTTTTCCTCTATCTTCTCTATCATTATCACTATACCTTTGTGTCTCTACGTCTGAGCATCATCAAAGTCAAATAAATAAATAAATAAGGCCGAACGACTTGTGCATACCCAAAGTTTACCGTAACGATAAGTTGGTACCTAAAAGGTTTTGAAACGATAAATAGGTACCTTCTGTTATATTCTGTTAATGATTTTTATTTATTAATAGTGAAAAGACTAAAATGCCCTTTAAAGTTTCAATTTTTGTTTTTTATAAATTTAAAAATTTCTAAAAAACCCCCTAGGTTTGCTAATTTAATTAAACACCCCCATATATAAAAAGTTTGTTAAATGACAAAAACACCCCCACCACCCCCAATGCCAGATTCTGGCCACCATCGCCGGAATTTGGCCGGAAAACTGTATTACGACACAGATCCGTCGGATCTGTGCCGTAAAGTACCGATCTGGCCTTTTCCGGTCAGATCCGCCACGGATCTGGCCGGAAAAGGCAAGATCTGGCCGTCGAAGCAGCAGCCAGATCTGGCCTTTTCCGCCATGATCGCGTTGCTGATCTGGCCGGAAAAGGCCAGATCTACTGCCAGATCTGGCCTTCGACGCCGCATATGGAGTTTTGCGGCGTCGACGGCCAGATCTAGCCGAGATCTGGCCTTTTCCGGCCAGATCAGCCACGATCTGGCCGGAAAAGGCTAGATCGACGCGTTACGACACAGATCCGACGGGTCTGTGTCGTAACGCAACTTTCGGCCAGATTCCGCGGTGTGCCGGAATCTGGCACTTGCGGTGGGGGGTGTTTTTGTTATTTTATAAATTTTTATATATTGGGTATTTAGTGAAATTTGTAAACTTAGGGTTTTTTTGAAATTTTAAATTTATAAAAACTAAAATTCAAACTTTTAAGGGCATTTTAGTCTTTTCACTATTAATAACAGTAAAAACAGAAATCACTAACAAATGACGGTATGCTCTATTGTCATTTCAAAACCTTTTGGTGTACCAACTTGTCGTTACGTATCTTGGGTATGTGTAAGTCGTTCTCCCAAAATAAAAATAAAAATAAACAATAAATTAATTTTTTTTTTTTTTGTCTATTATCTTATGCTGGAATAACTAATTGCCTCTGAGATTTTAGCTAATCTAACCCTATCCATTTGTTTTCGAAACTAACAGTTGGCAAAAAAATTACTACTCATTAATTTTTTTAGAATCCAGAAATCCCTTGGAACTTGCTTCTACTCAATTATAGAACTCTTAGGGAAACATTATAACAAATTAGCTGACATATAATGTGAAATTATCTACATTTATAAACTTCGGCGATGCTATCATTGCCTTTTTTCGTATTCTCCATTGTTTATCGGCTAATCAATTACATTCATATGATTAAATATAACATAATGCAAGATAATTACTACAACATGTAAGGCTTTTCTTGTTGATATATATGGGAGTTATGTATACATTACTGATTTTTTTTTTCATCTAGAACTGGTTTAGGCTCAGGGCTATAGCTAGCTAGTTTCATAGAAGTTGGCAATGCAGTGAATCAAGCTTGTTTTTGTTTACCTTTGGCTCAACTGGGCACCTCTCAGGTTGTCTCACTATAAAATATATCTGTGGTGATGTGCGTTATGTTTTGCCGAAGGGGAGTCAACATTTGTTATAAGAGTCAAAGAAGTCAATTAAAATAGGGTGCAGCAAGTGACGTCGTTTCAAATAAGGATAACTTCTATTGCCGTGTCATTTGATCCTTCTTTCTTGCAAGCATCTCTCTCATTCTCATTCTCTTTTGTGAAGCATGGAAATGGTAAGAATCATTTTAGTTATTCATCTCACGGTTGGAAAATTGCTTCATACAAGTGGAGACTAATCTAGGAGTGCACTCTTGTGTATAAATCAATCTTGTTGGCTGTGGAGAAAGATAGAGCATTCATAGAGGAGCCTAAGGGTTTCTATTCGGGTGTGTTTCTTCTTTGTTTTCTTTACCTTAAATTTCTGTAATACTTGGCCTCTTGATGATCAATGATATCCTATTTTGAGCTTTGGAGAGTGATGTAGGCTGCAAAGCCGACCACATAAATTGTTGTGTTACTGTTCTTGCTTTCATTCCTTTATTTCCTGGCTTGATTTTGGTTATCTTGCTTTATCTTGATTTGATCTGTTTAATCGGGCAACTGATTTCTTCCTAACCATCCTGTGATAATTCTTTAGACTCTTAACATATCTCCAGCACTTTCATACAGTCCTGATTCCGATGCCATGTCCACAAAGCATGAGTCTCATTTTTCACCTCAAACCATCGTATTGCCATTACTATTCAGAAAATTGAATGTCAATATAGATTATTCAACTGAAGCATCTATTAAGTATTTTGGAAGGCTATTAAAGGATCCAAGTACTACGTAGCAAGTTGTAATGTTAATGGAATGGAACTATAAACTTATAATGTTATTGATTTCAAAGCTCTGCTGCTTGTTTTCATCTATATACACCTAATTTAATTCACCAGGCAATAGGAGAAATTAATCGGGAATTGGAAATGTTGAGTTTGTGTATTATTGCGTGTGAAGCAAAGAGACAGAGAGTGAGACTGACCTCTAGAATACCATGACCAAAGCTCTTTCGCGATAAGCACTATAATTAGGCTGCGGTCCCAGCAAAATTTACCAACCGTTGGCCTGATGTAAAATTGAATGCACAGAAGCCACCTAGTATTTTATCTGGAGTGCTTGATGGTTTCGGACAGTTTCCGTCTTCATCAGCATGTGTAATCGCCATTTTTTCTTGATTGCCACCATCACCTACTGTTATACAGACAGGACCACAGGGGTCTAAAGTGTAGTTATATACTCAGTTTGATCTCTCATAGGCATGAACCTGTTAAATGTGTCCATCCTTTAATATGCAAATAATTTTGTGAAATTAAACAGAATGACAGGGTATGACATTACGCACTTACATTTCCATTGAAACTATGTCAACACTATACTTGTATAGTAATTCTTCCATTGCTACTCTCTACATTCGGCTTCTCTGCAATGCGCGGTGTAGGTGCTATACCAAGGAGGGTGCCACGTCGCCACCAACCATGGAGTCACTTGTCTATCAACCTTAGCCAAGTCTCTTTTCACACCACTTGTATTGTTCCTCTGTAGTAGAGAAATTTGAACAGGATCATTAGCCACAATATGTACTGAATATGGAATACAGAAAGAGAAGGACATAGTTGACGGGAATAACTGGTGACGACCATGAGTTCACCTGTTGGTCATAGGAAATGTATGCACCAAGCATGATAAAATGTATCCCGCCTGCTTGAAATAATAGAATGTCGATGGGACCCGCTCTCTTTGTAAGGGAATGCAAATCGAGAACTGTAAAGACAAAAGTCTTATTTTCAGCCTGCTCTTCATACTCATGGTTCCCTTCATACAACCATTATTGGAACTTTAGACAATAGAGGCTGCATATATCTGTTAACAAACCAAATCTCAGAAATGGCAGAAGCAATCTCTTAACTTTTTATGACTTGCTTTAATAAGTTTCCGAAATCAAAAAAATGAAAGAATCAGAGAACACAAGTATGATTTTTTACCTTCCCTAATAATCCCAACGAGGCTGATAGGTTTCGTGAATGGGAGTTCGCGGAAATGACAAGAATAACAATCGGCCCCAGTTCCTTAGTAAGATACAACTTGGCATAACTTACATCCACCAACCAAGAATAATACAGATGGTTGCTTATCATGTGGCTGACTGTTGAAGTTGTTGTGTAAGTGGCCCCAGGTCCCCCAATGCAATTCTACTTGGGTAACTCTCGTGATTGGACACCTGGTATTGAAGGATCTCCACATTGATAATAATACAAGGTATTGGGTTTCACCCTGCCCAAACCACTAATGAACATGTGAATTACCTCTCAAAATTTGTAAGAAAATGTATATGAATACTTTCGGTCTATAGGATCTATATAAATTAAGGGAAGACTCAATTTTGAGCAGGATTTATATTTAAAAAAAAAAAAAAAAAAAAAAAAAAGACAGAATATATCAATTTGGTATAACATTAGAAAGAGTATTATAATTGTAGTTATTCCCCTTAGACGAACATGGTGTATGATTTCGGAAGTGTAGTTTTTAAGGCCTTCAAAGGATAAGTTGACTATAAACTTGGGAATACCCTGCTGCCGGATGAATCAGTGGAATCTTAGCATTCCATATGACAAAGCTTGCCACAGATTTTGGATCTAATGGTTGTATGTTGTCACCATTTGAGTCCCCTGAAGTTCAATCCGAGCTTTATCAGTCAATTAGATTCTAGGACAGTGAAGTGACCATATATAATAGCCCACATAAGATAAGATTCAATGATTATCTGTATGAATAAATCATTTTATGCATTAATGTTTCCTTCTATATATTCCTTCACTAAGGGGATCATTCCATTGTTATCTAAGTCCTGGTACGTAGAATCTTCCCATAAATTAGAAAAAAAAATAGAAAATTTTAAAAGAAAAGGAAATTTTGATTGATCAGATAGCCTCATTTTTACAATATTAGTAACATTTTGGTTCCTTAATCACAATTTATTCCTAATTTCTATTCTAATGCGAGAGTACTTATTAAGTGATTGATTCATACTTTCCATAAATTTTTGCAGAGATTATTATCTGTTAATGCAATTAATATCTCTCCATGTTGATTTCTCTATTTATGCATACAAAATACCTTTACAACCCATTTACAAGTAAACTCACTGACTACCTTAAGTTGCTAAAACACAAAAAATAAAAAAATAAAATAAAAAACTTAATTTATGGCAATACTAGAAATGTCGATGGTCCAAAAAATGAATAAATAAAGCTACAATAAGAAAATTCAACTGATGAAAGTAGGAGACCTGTGGTCCTAGTACCCAAACGGATCATAGGTTGAAGAGAGAGAGACGGAGATTTGTTCAGCGCAAATCCCTGGACGTTCGCCGATCTGAACAGAGTCGGGGGAAGCAAGTCAATGGCGTTTCCTCGGAAACTCTTGTCGGAGGTTTCGTAGAGGCTTGAAAGGTCGGTCAAGAGTATGGAAATATGAAATAATCTCTACTACTACACTTAATCTCAATACAAATGAAACCCAAGCGCAACTACAGTATTGAGACACTTTTTGCTCTTCGTTATATTCATGCAAGCACAGGAGGTTGCATATGGAGATGTGTGTGAGAATGAGAGATGAACAATTGAAGAGTGGCTTTTAGGCTAAGTAATATAATCTTAGGTGAGCGTTTCGGGTACCCTCCATTTTTCGGGGGAACCGGAACCGGAACCGCACAGTACAATTCTTCAATTCAAGGAACTGGAACCTAAAATGCAGGTTTCGGTTCCTTTCCGTATCCTATAAAAAATAATTACCCCCTTAGTTTTAAAAAAATGATAAAAATATCTTAAAAGTTTACATACACCCCCTAACAAATCATATTGGGTTTAGGGTTTAATTATATGTAATATATAATTAATTAAATTGTTAATCATTTAATTAAGTATGTATTATTGTTGTTATAGAATGTTAAATTATTAGTAATCATACCATAAATTTATAATGTAATGTTACATTAATAAATTCTAATCATTTAATTAAGTATTGTGTAATTAGTAATTTACTAATGTTCATAATATAGGTCATAATCATTAAGTAATCATTTATTATCTATGTTATATTAATTAATGATCATACTAATAGTATAATGTAATGTTATAATGAATAAGTAATCAACTATAAATCTATAATTTAATATTAATTTTAATTAAATTCAATCATTTAATTATATACTAATTTTTATATGGAATGTTTAATTGATTAAGTAATCATATTTAACTATATAAGGTAATGTTATAATTAATTAAATTTTAATCGTTTAATAGATAATGATAATATAGTAAATTCTAATGCTTATAATGTATGTTATAAATTCATAACTATTATTAATCATTAACTATGTAATGCTATAATTAATAAGTGATCATAATGTAATGTAATATAATAATGTTATAATTTAATTAGTATTATTTAACTATAATTAATGCTTAATTAATATTTATAATGAATGTTTATAAGGTTGTTATAATTATTAAATTTCTAATCATTTAATTAAGTATTATGCTAATGTTTATGTAGTAAATTAGTAATTACTAATGTTTAAACATAATCATAACTCATAATCAATTAAGTAATCATTTAATTATGTGATCATACTATATATAAGTTATAGTGAATAATAATCAGATTATAGATATTAATGTTATATCTAAATTATTAAAATTTTAATCATTTATTATTATGTAATAAATAATAATGTAGTAAATTACTAATGTTTATAATGTGATTTTATAATTACAGCAATGCTCCAGACACCGGTGTTTTTACACCGAATTTTGTACCAGCTGACGTGTGTGCTGACTCAACCATCCAAATCTCCCACGTGTTTGGCGTTATTGAATTTGATCTAATGAACGCCGTCCATAACATATGGACGGCCGTTCACTCATATGGACCCTCGTCCATATTATGGATGGGTCCATTTACTATGGACGGCGTCCCTAAGGGACACCGTCCCACCTCTAATTAAAATAAAAAAAGAAATTAAAAAGTTTTAGGTTTATTTAAACTTTTAAAATAAAAATTAGAATTAAAAACGTTTTAGGTTTATTTTGCACTTTTGGGGAAATCTGTTTGAAAAAAAACGGCGGCGGTCTTCTTCTTCTTTCTTCCATCTGAGCTCTGGTTCGTTTGGTTCTTCATCCCATCTGCGCGCTCTGGTTCTTGTCTTCTCATCTCAAAAAGCAAATCAGCCGCGGTAATAAGATACCTGTTCTCAATTTTATTTTCTATTTTTTTTTTTTTTTTTTGTTGATGAATGTGTTGGATTTACTTTTGTGTTTAATGAGTTGATTTGTAAAGAGAAATCCAGTCCATTTGGTGGATTGGTTTGTGTGATTGACAATAGAAGTGTTCTGTTTTGAGTGTTTTTGGCTTGGAAAAGCTTACATTTTGGGTGTTTGTGTGATCTACTCTATGTAAGGCCGTTTGTTGGATGTGTTGCTTACACTTTCGTTTTTCAATTTTTTTTCAATATTATCATGATACAATTAATTAAGCCTACAAAATACTGTCAATGTGTTAAACAATCAGAGTTGGGAGCTTGAACTACCAATGCAGGCTTAAACATATGTTTTTGTCAGTAGACACTGTAATGCAAACACTCAGTTTATTTATTTATTTATTTTTTTTGTTGCTGTTGTTCCTAATTGATTGAGTAAGTTGGAAATAAGGATTTAAAGCATTTTTGCTGAAGGTTTAATGTTCAAATTTGAAGTGGATTGAGTTGAGCTGCAGGTTTATAAGTTGAGTTGGAGTTGATTTGAATTGATTTGAATATGGTGTTTTTTTACTGTTTCATTCACAACCATTGTTTCCTTAACTCTTTGCCATTATCAATATGCATTTTCCATTATTCTGAGTTGTCGTTGGATTTGGTGTTGGAATCTTGCGGAATGGTGCTGGTTATTGTATTGTCGCATTTGAGTTGTGTGTGTGTTTTTAAGTTGATAGAGATCGTTTGAAGGTGCCGAGTTCCATCAGTTTAGACTTTTATGTCGACCGAAATTTACATGTATGGTGGCTGTTTTATATGCATTTATGGTTTGCAATTTTGTTGAATAAAGCATGATATGGAGGCTGGAATTACATGCTTCTAGACTGCATATTTTGGGCAAAAATGCATTCCAGACCAGTAATTCCAGCCTCCAATTCATGGTTCTGGACTGCATGTTTCCCAAATTTGCAGGTAAAGGTGGCTAAAATCCCAGCCACCTTTACCTGCTCAATTGGGCAAAAATGCAGTCTAGAACCATGAATTGGAGCTGGAATTACATGGTTCTGGACTGCATTTTTGCCCAAATTATGCAGTCCAGAACCATATAATTCCAGCCTCCAATTCATGGTTCTGGACTGCATGTTTGCCCAAATTATGTAGGTAAGGTGGCTAAAAGGTGGCTAAAATCCCAGCCACCTTTACCTGCATCAATTGGGCAAAAATGCAGTCCAGAACCATGAATTGGAGGCTGGAATTACATGGTTCTGGACTGCATTTTTTGCCAATTTATGCAGGTAGGTGGCTGGGATTTTAAATTTAAAATCCCAACCACCTTCTCCTGCATAATTTGGGCAAAATGCAGTCCAGAACCATGTAATTCCACCTCCAATTCATTGTTCTGGACTGCATTTTTGCCCACATTATGCAGTAAAGGTGCTAGGATTTTAAATTTAAAATGCATCTTAACACATAACCAAAGAAATCCCATTCAACACATACAAAATCAACAGCTCTTAATATGACTCATACCAATGTGGATTAATTTTGATAGTATACTGTAAAAGTGGGATACATGGTTATGGTGTATGTGTTTGTGATAGTACTTATGGATATGTTTTTTGCAGGGTTTTAGAGGGAAGCAGAAAGGTAAGAGCAAAAAACACAAGCACTCCGATGCAGGCTCTTCGTCATCTGAGTCCATTTCGAGATAGGCAACAAAAAGCAATACAAAGAGATGGCGAAAAGATATTTGTCTTGGAAGAAGTTTGGATATAGAATTTATAGTGTTTGGGTTAGGTGAGATAATGGTTGGATCCGTATTTTGAAATGGAGCAGTTGGCGAGTATTACATATGACGGATATAAGCATTTGATTTACGAGTTTTTTTAGTAGTTTGGAAGTTGTGGAGACAAGTACTGATGATTTACCGCCATATACACGTTTTTTAGATTAAAGAATCAGAATTGTGTAGTAAGGCACAGGACTTAGCAAACTGGATAGGGATTGATTTTGAAGGTTTATAGCGTACCCAAAATGTGGGATTCCAGACACGTTGCGGATGTTTCTGGAATAGGGGTTTATCACCACGGTGAAATCTACGAAGTTAAGAAATCCTGCCATGGAGAGTTTTTCACAGATTTCAACATTCACATTTAATGGAAGGAAGAGCACAATGGGAATGTGACAGTGAGGATTTATTGTTGATGGAAGCAGCAGTAACAGGAAGCAAGTAAATTCAGCTCAGTTATTGATTAAAAAGTTGGGAGAGATAAAGCAGAAAAATGTGACATTTATTGGGGGATGATTGTACGCTAATATGTCAAAAGTTGGTTTTCAGACCACCCCTTTAGATGAAGCCAATAAGATAACGTTTTCTGCAATAATTTGTGTGGATGTCACATTGTCTAAAATGGGTTTGATTAAAAGAATGTGACGAGAATGGTTGTTGATTAGGGTGAAATTGAGGGAGAGCAACGGTGCATGGAGGTGTCCCTATTCCAGAAGGGAAAATGAAGGGCGAGTCTATATGCGGAAAGAAGAAACGAGTATGAACCTGGATCTTCTCAGATGGTAGATAAATGTCTTCTCAAACCTTAGATGAAATAGTAAGCAGAATTGATCGGATTGAGGTTTCAAGAAAGATTTTTCACATATTGAGAGAAATGCAAGAACAACCAGTCTAAAGTGATTTCAACTCGTTCCCATCAAGAATAAAGAAACGGTTGACATCCTTGGGAACGCATGACAGAAATATCCAACATGTGAGAAATTCTCACCCCTCGCCCTCCTCCAGTCACCTCTACCCCCTACATAGATGAAGAACTACTGAACAATCTCTGTCTTCTCACATTTGTATAGTTAATTGGGGCACCGACTACGAATGTTAATTGTAATTATGAGTAGTTCAAATACTGAATTGTATGTACAGAAATGTTAATTAATAAAGTTTGATTTCACAATATATTCTCAATTAGCTGAACTTCTCCAATTTCATATGACTGTTAATTTTTAGTATAAATGTTATGTATGAAGATTATAGTGGCCCAGTATATCTGAAATGAAATGTAGAATAATCTGAAATAAAATGTGACGATAATATATACTGAAAACATCAAATAAGGATAATATATACATTTAGTTATTATTTGAATTCAACACACCCTACAATCACATGTACTCTTACCCAACTAGCAACAGAATAATCAATAAAACAACTGATGCCAAAAAAATATCAATACCCTAAATCTGAAAGAAATGTAGAAATCTGAAATGAAATATACGTATATATACTGAAAACATTCCGAATAAGGATAATATATACATTTCTATTATTATTATGTTCAAACCCTACAACCAACAGTCTACTCTTACCCAATCGCAACAAAAGAATAGACAAAACAACTGATTCGGCATATAGCTCAACTGCATTCATCAGAAATTACCACAATGCAAGTAATTTCTACCGAATACAAATGCAACAATGCTCCAACCAGTGGACATATCAAATCTCTCCCAACGAAACATGTTCATCATTTACATCTTCCTGTCCAGGACATAAATTACTATTTGCTTCGAGATTCTGAACCGGACCAGTGGACACTGTCAATGTTTAATAACCCAATTTAGCACATGTTATAGAAAACTCAAGGTTTTTACAATTATCCAACATACATAACACATACCTAGTAGCAACAATATCATTTGACAACACTTGAGTTCCCAATACAGTTTCAGCAATGTTGGCTCGGTCTGCTGATGATTCTTTCCCTATACGAACACTAATAATCATTATATTTATAATAAACTTCAAATACGTAAATAATCTTTAAAAATAAATATCATGTCGAAGGGTGTATAACTCATACCAAGTCTTTGTTTTTGGAGTTTTTGATTTTTAGCTCTCAAACAATTTCGTCAACCTGTATTGTTTTCTTTTGCATGGAGGACGACCTTTGCTGCGAGCTACCCGTGGACTATTTTAGACTATTCCCTCTTTCTGAGGATTGTCCCCCTCTTACTAACAAACCCCCCCTCATCTTCCTTCTGCTCCAACTGATTTTTCACTCCAGTAATCAATTCCATCAACATGTTACAGTCTTCCTCATTATTTGATGCCATATCACTACTGTCAACATTAGATAGACAACTTCTCAAAACGATGTCCTTCAACATTTGTGCTCCACCTATTATACTTACCTGATTTCGTATGACATCTTTTTATGTTTTTCCTCCAACGCCGTAGAATGTACTATCGGAATGTGTGAAACCCTTTTATGAATCAACACAATAAGGGCATTCTGCATAAAATCCCTTTGAACTCAAACAAATGACAATTGCAGTGAATATCACATGAAATTTCTTCAAAGTAACCAGAAAGGGAACACGCCGATTACTATCTCCAAACCAATACTTCTAAAACCTGATACTCCTCATACGAATCGGACTTTTTCAGAAAAGATAATTCACTAAATCTTCCCGCATCTCTTCTTGAAACTCTTTAAATTTTGCGTTGTGTATGCATTTTGAAATTGTTTCTCAATGGGGTAATTCGTTATGCATGGTATCCAAGACTTGAAATTCTAAAATCAGCCTCCCTCTCATTTTCCACTTTATCTCGCAATGCATTATCATATTGTTCCACAAATTGTTTCAATGTTGTTTTGGAATTTACATATCTTCGAAAAATGCATGCATACTTTCACTACGTTGGGTGAGACATACCGCCCCAGAATGTATCTTTAAGAAATGCAGGCACCCAACGTACTCTTTCTTATCAATCCAGATACCATTCATTCTCATGAAGTGTCACATCAATGAATTTGTTCCCGCATTCAAACTCTTCACGTGCCAACGAATCATACACAATATTTGTAACGTAAACTTTATAGTTTCATATTCGTTATACCCTCTTAACTTCTCAGGCAGTTTCTTCATATATGCCACAAACACCACCTATGTCTTGTACTAGGGAAACCATCTCAATTGCATTTGCATGGCCTTCTTGATCGTGATAATTCCATTAGGAGCAACATCCATGCATTCAAGCCAAGAACGAAAAGCCATACAAAGTTCTGTTGTCCTCATGTGAAATTAACCACAACCTAACAATGTCGAATGTCCATGATGATCAAACCCCACAAAAGCCGCAAATGGCATATCATACTTGTTCGTTAGATACGTTGTGTCGAAAGTCACAACATCACCAAAATCTTTATGGCGGCCCTACATCTAGCATCAACCCATAGCCACATTCTTCAATCAACTCTCTTCATCTACATCAATCATGTACCAAAATTGGAATTCTCCTTTTGCATTTCATAAAATACTCTAGCACTGCCGAAGCATCTCCAACTCCAAGTCGTAGCCTTCTAACTTTTTCAATGTAATTCTACAATCTTTTTGTAGAAACGACAAATTCTCTACACTCTGCCTCAACTGAACATGACTGAAATTTTACACGGTCTAATCCCAGCCTGATCATTAACTTCAAGCCTCCTTTTCACAAAAGGCTGTATCGTTCTTTTACTTTGAAATATCTTCTTTTCGTCGGACTTGTAAGCTCATGGTTGTTCAAGCACAACTGACTTAATTTCCCATTTGTATTCACCATTCAAAGTTGCACTAATCCGACTCTTACAATCTGTTTTTGTGCAACGGTTGTTTTTTCAAGGTATTTCTGCATTTACTTCTCTCCTTCCCAGAACGAACACGCCACTGTCACGTATCTCATAATTCCATCATCTCCTTCTTTGACGTACGTACATTGCTTCAAAACCCATTTTATTCCCATACCTTCTGTAATACTTCACCAAACTATCAACTGAATCAAACACCATTCCAATTGAGGCTCCACTTCTTCCTCTGCACATCCCGCTTCTAATTCATCACATTCATTTCTTTTCAATGGTTTTATAATAATAAATTAAATGTAAACGCATCATAATAACAATACAATACACCATATTTAAAAAGTTTCTAAAACATTTACACCCAACATCATTGAAACGAGGCAAACTGGACTCTTCCATATTCAGTTATTTCATGCACAACTAATACCAGTTTTTTACGTTCACAAAGAATCAGTCACAACTGTCACCAACAAATATTATCTATCAAACATGTATTCAATCCATTCAAACATATATTCAATCTAAAATAGAATATAAAATAAGTCAAAAATTCTTTACCTTCACAAACAAATCCTAGCTTTAGCAGTTTTGATATTTACTTTTGTTTCAAGGTTATCTCTGTAGGACGAGATATTGCTGCTAGTGCTTGGACGAGATATTGCTGCTGGTGCTTGGCTGTTGAGGAAGTAACCAGCGTCAAGGAATCATAACATGCAAGAAGGAGAAGCTAAGAAAACTAAATGGCGCAGACGAAGAACAGAAGATAAACAAATGATGGAGATGAAGGAAAAGAGAAGAAAAAAATTTGGCGCTTAAATGAAGCGTATTAGGCAAGCCATTCGTTATTATTAATTAAAAAAAAAATTTTTAACAAATATGGACGCTAGTCCATGTATTTTGGACGGCCGTCCTAGTAGATGGACTGGCGTCCATGTAGTTTGGACGGTCGTCCCTAGTAGATGGATGCCAGTCCATATACTAGGGACGGCCGTCCATATTTACATTATATTAAAAAAAAAAATTAATAATAAAAAAATTTTACAAACTGGGGACGGCCGTCCATCATTTAGGGATGGCTGTCCCTAAAATGTGGACGGTCGTCCTGATAATTCTAAGGGGGACGGTCGTGCCGGTCCATGTATGGGGACGGCCGTCCAAATTAGCAGGACGACCGTTCATCATTTAGGGACGGCCAACCCATATAGGGGGACGGCCGTCCAAATTAGCAGGACGGCCATCCATCTCTATGGACGCCCGTCCAACATATTATATGGAATGGACGCCCGTCCTGATAATTTGGACGGCCGTCCCCCTTATGTCTGTTTTCAATCGGTCCAACGTGGCGGCTTCCACGTGTTTCGGTGCAATTTTTCGGTGCAACTTTTCAGTGGGTATAGCATTTTTGATAAATTTATAACTAATTAAGTAATAATTTAACTATGTAATACTATAATTAATTAAGTGATNAATTCAAACTTTTAAGGGCATTTTAGTCTTTTCACTATTAATAAACAGTAATAAACAGAAATCACTAACAGAACATGACGGAAAGTACCTATTTGTCATTTCAAAACCTTTTGGGTACCAACTTGTCGTTACGATGAATCTTGGGTATGTGTAAGTCGTTCTCCCAATAAATAAAAATAAAAATAAAACAAATAAATTAATTTTTTTTTTTTTTTGTCTATATAATCTTTATGCATTGGAATAACATAATTGCCTCTGAGATTTTAGCTAATCTAACCCAATATCCATTTGTTTTCGAAACTAACAGTTGGCAAAAAAATTATCTACTCATTAATTTTTTTAGAATCCAGAAATCCCTTGGAACTTGCTTCTACTCATATTATAGAACTCTTAGGGAAACATTATAACAAATTAGCTGACAATATAATGTGAAATTATCTACATTTATAAACTTCGGCGATGCTATCATTGCCTTTTTTCGTATTCTCCATTGTTTATCGGCTAATCAATTACATTCATATGATTAAATATAACATAATGCAAGATAATTACTACAACATGTAAGGCTTTTCTTGTTGAATATAATGGGAGTTATGTATACATTACTGATTTTTTTTTTCATCTAGAACTGGTTTAGGCTCAGGGGCTATAGCTAGCTAGTTTCATAGAAGTTGGCAATGCAGTGAATCTAAAGCTTGTTTTTGTTTACCTTTGGCTCAACTGGGCACCTCTCAGGTTGTCTCACTATATAAATTATATCTGTGGTGATGTGGCTTATGTTTTGCCGAAGGGGAGTCAACATTTGTTATAAGAGTCAAAGAAGTCAATTAAAATAGGGTGCAGCAAGTGACGTCGTTTCAAATAAGGATAACTTCTATTGCCGTGTCATTTGATCCTTCTTTCTTGCAAGCATCTCTCATTCTCATTCTCTTTTGTGAAGCATGGAAATGGATAAGAATCATTTTAGTTATTCATCTCACGGTTGGAAAATTGCTTCATACAAGTGGAGACTAATCTTAGGAGTGACTCTTGTGTATAAATCAATCTTGTTGGCTGTGGAGAAAGATAGAGCATTCATAGAGGAGCCTAAGGGTTTCTATTCGGGTGTGTTCTTTCTTTGTTTTTCTTACCTTAAATTTTCTGTAATACTTGGCCTCTTGATGATCAATGATATCCTATTTTGAGCTTTGGAGAGTGGATGTAGGCTGCAAAGCCGAACCACTATAAATTGTTGTGTTACTGTTCTTTGCTTTCATTCCTTTATTTCCTGGCTTGATTATCTTGGTTATCTTGCTTTATCTTGATTTAGATCTGTTTAATCTGGCAACTGATTTCTTCCTAAAGCCATCCTGTGATAATTCTTTAGACTCTTAACAATATCTCCAGCACTTTCATACAAGTCCTGATTCCGATGCCATGTCCACAAAGCATGAGTCTCATTTTTCACCTGCAAACCATCGTATTGCCATTACTATTCAGAAAATTGAATGTCAATATAGAATTATTTCAACTGAAGCATCTATTAAGTATTTTGGAAGGCTATTAAAGGAAGTCCAAGTACTAGCAAGTAGCAAGTTGTAATGTTTAATGGAATGGAACTATAAACTTATAATGTTATTGATTTCAAAGCTCTGCTGCTTGTATTCATCTTATATACACCTAATTTAATTCACCAGGCAATAGGAGAAATTAATCTGGAATTGGAAATGTTGAGTTTGTGTATTATGTGCGTGTGAAGCAAAGAGACAGAGAGTGAGACTGACCTCTAGAATACCATGACCAAAGCTGCTTTCGCGATAAGCACTATAATTAGGCTGCCGGTCCCAGCAAAATTTACCAACCGTTGGCCTGATGTAAAATTGAATGCACAGAAGCCACCTAGTATTTTATCTGGAGTGCTTGATGGTTTCGGACAGTTTCCGTCTTCATCAGCATGTGTAATCGCCATTTTTTCTTGATTGCCACCATCACCTACTGTTATACAGACAGGACCACAGGGGTCTAAAGTGTAGTTATATACTCAGTTTGATCTCTCATAGGCATGAACCTGTTAAATGTGTCCAAAATCCTTTTAATATGCAAATAATTTGTTGAAATTAAACAGAAAATGACGAGGTATGACATTACGCACTTACATGTCCATTGAAGACTATGTCAACACTATACTTGTATAGTAATTCTTCCATTGCTACTCTCATACATTCGGCTTCTCTGCAATGCGCGGTGTAGGTGCTATACCAAGGAGGGTGCCACGTCGCCACCAACCATGGAGTCACTTGTCTATCAACCTTAGCCAAGTCTCTTTTCAACCACTTGTATTGTTCCTCTGTAGTAGAGAAATTTGAACAGGATCATTAGCCACAAATATGTACTGAATATGGAATACAGAAAGAGAAGGGACATAGTTGACGGGAATAAACTGGTTGACGACCATGAGTTCACCTGATTTGTCATAGGAAATGTATGCACCAAGCATGATAAAATGTATCCCGCCTGCATTGAAAGAATAATAGAATGTCGATGGGGACCCGCTCTCTTTGTAAGGGAATGCAAATCGAGAACTGTAAGCAACAAAAGTCTTATTTTCAGCCTGCTCTTCATACTCATGGTTCCCTTCTACAACCATTATTGGAACTTTAGACAATAGAGGCTGCATAAATCTGTTAACAAACCAAAATTCTCAGAAATTGGCAGAAGCAATCTCTTAAACTTTTTATGACATTGCTTTAATAAGTTTCCGAAATCAAAAAAATGAAAGAATCAGAGAACACAAGTATGAAGTTTTACCTTCCCTAATAATCCCAACGAGGCTGATAGGTTTCGTGAATGGGAGTTCGCGGAAATGAACAAGAATAACAATCGGCCCCAGTTCCATTAGTAAGATACAACTTGGCATAACTTACATCACCAACCAAGAGAATAAGATCAGGATGGTTGCTTATCATGTGGCTGACTGTTGAAGTTGTTGTGTAAGTGAGCCCCAGGTCCCCAACAATGCAATTCTACTTGGGTAACTTCTGTGATTGGACAACCTGGTATTGAAGGATCTCCACATTGATAATAATACAAGGTATTTGGTTTCAACCCTGCCCAAACCACATAATGAACATGTGAATTACCTCTCAAAATTTGTAAATGAAATGTATAATGAATATCTTTCGGTCTATAGGATTCTATATAAATTAAGGGAAGACTCAATTTTGGAGCATATGTGTATTTAAAAAAAAAAAAAAAAAAAAAAAAAAAGACAGAATATATCAATTTGGTATAACATTAGAAAGAGTAGTTATAATTGTAGTTATTCCCCTTAGACGAACATGGTGTATGATTTCGGAAGTGTAGTTTTTAAGGCCTTCAAAAGGATAAAGTTGACTGTAAACTTGGGAATACCCTGCTGCCGGATGAATCAGTGGAAATCTTAGCATTCCATATTGAACAAAGCTTGCCACAGATTTTGGATCTAATGGTTGTATGTTGTCACCAATTTGGAAGTCCCCTGAAAGTTCAATCCGAGCTTTATCAGTCAATTAGATTCTAAAGGACAAGTGAAGTGACCATAATATAATAGCCCACAATAAGATAAAGATTCAATGATTATCTGTATGAATAAATCAATTTATGCATTAATGTTTCCTTCTAGTATATTCCTTCACTAAGGGGATCATTCCATTGTTATCTAATGTCCTGGTACGTAGAATCTTCCCATAAAATTAGAAAAAAGAAATAGAAAATTTTAAAAGAAAAGGAAATTTTGATTGATCAGATAGCCTCTCATTTTTACAATAATTAGTAATCATTTTGGTTCCTTAATCACAATTTATTCCTAATTTCTATTCTAAGTGCGAGAGTACTTATTAAGTGATTGATTCATACTTTCCATAAGTATTTTTGCAGAGATTTATTATCTGTTATATGCAAATTAAATATTCTCTCCATGTTGATTTCTCTATTTATGCATACAAAATACCTTTACAACCCATTTACAAGTAAAACTCACTGACTACCTTAAGTTGCTAAAACACAAAAAAATAAAAAAATAAAATAAAAAACATTAATTTATGGCAATACTAGAAATGTCGATGGTCCAAATGAAATGAAATAAAAGCTAGCAATAAAGAAAATTCAACTGATGAAAAGTAGGAGACCTGTGGTCCTAGATACCCAAACGGAGTCATAGGTTGAAGAGAGAGAGACGGAGATTTGTTCAGGCTCAAATCCCTGGACTGTTCTCTGAACACGAGGGTCGGTGGGAAGCAAGTCAATGGCGTTTCCTCGGAAACTCTTGTCGAGAGGTTTCGTAAGAGGCTTGAAAGGTCGGTCAAGAGTAGTGGAAATATGAATATAATCTCTACTACTACACGTTAATCTCAATACAAATGAAACAACAAGCGCAACTACAAGTATTGAGACACTTTTTGCTCTTCGTTATATTCATGCAAGCACAGGAGGTTGCATATGGAGAATGTGTTGTGAGAAATGAGAGATGAACAATTGAAGAGTGGCTTTTAGGCTAAGTATATAATAATCTTAGGGGTGAGCGGTTTCGGGTACCCTCCATTTTTCGGGGGAACCGGAACCGGAACCGCACAGTACAAGTTCTTCAATTCAAGGAACTGGAACCTAAAATGCAGGTTTCGGTTCCTTTCCAGGGTATCCTATAAAAAATAATTACCCCCTTATTAGTTTAAAAAATGATAAAAATATCTTAAAAGTTTACAAATACACCCCTAACAAATATACTATTTGGGTTTAGGGTTTAATTATAATGTAATATTATAATTAATTAAATTGTTAATCATTTAATTAAGTATTGTAATATTGTTTGTGATAGAATGTTATAATTAATTAAGTAATCATACCATAAATTTTATAATGTAATGTTACAATTAATAAAATTCTAATCATTTAATTAAGTATTGTGTAAATTAGTAAATTACTAATGTTCATAATATAATGTCATAATCAATTAAGTAATCATTTAATTATCTAATGTTATATTAATTATATGATCATACTATAATAGTATAATGTAATGTTATAATGAATTAAGTAATCATACTATAAATCTATAATTTAATATTATAATTAATTAAATTTCAAATCATTTAATTAATATACTAATGTTTATAATGGAATGTTATAATTGATTAAGTAATCATATTACAAATATATAAAGTAATGTTATAATTAATTAAATTTTTAATCGTTTAATTAAGTAATGTAATAATATAGTAAATTACTAATGTTTATAATGTAATGTTATAAATTCATAACTAATTAAGTAATTATGTAATCATTTAACTATATAATGCTATAATTAAGTAAGTGATCATAATATAATGTAATATAATAATATTATAATTTAATTGAGTAATTATTTAACTATAATGTAATGCTTAATTAATGTTTATAATGAAATGTTTATAAGGTAATGTTATAATTAATTAAATTTCTAATCATTTAATTAAGTATTATGCTAATGTTTATGTAGTAAATTAGTAATTACTAATGTTTAAAACATAATATCATAACTCATAATCAATTAAGTAATCATTTAATTATGTGATCATACTATAATATAATGTTATAGTGAATTAAGTAATCAGATTATAGATATTTAATGTTATACTATAATTAATTAAAATTTTAATCATTTAATTAAGTAATGTAATAAATAATAATGTAGTAAATTACTAATGTTTATAATGTGATGTTATAAATTTACAGCAATGCTACAGACACCGGTGTTTTTACACCGAAATTTTGTACCAGCTGACGTGTGTGCTGACTCAACCATCCAAATCATCCCACGTGTTTTGGCGTTATTGAATTTGATCTAATGAACGGCCGTCCATAACATATGGACGGCCGTTCACTCATATGGACCCTCGTCCATATTATATGGATGGGGTCCATTTACTATGGACGGGCGTCCCTAAGGAATGGGACGACCGTCCCACCTCTAATTAAAATAAAAAAAAGAAATTAAAAAGTTTTAGGTTTATTTAAAACTTTTAAAATAAAAAATTAGAATTAAAAACGTTTTAGGTTTATTTTGCACTTTTGGGGAAATCGTTTGAAAAAAAACGGGCGGCGGTCTTCTTCTTCTTTCTTCCATCTGAGCTCTGGTTCGTTTGGTTCTTCATCCCATCTGCGCGCTCTGGTTCTTGGTCTTCTTCATCTCAAAAAAGCAAATCAGCCGCGGTAATAAGATACTTCTGTTTCTCAATTTTTTATTTTCTATTTTTTTTTTTTTTTTTGTTGGATGAATGTGTTGGATTTACATTTGTGTTTAATGGAGTTGATTTGATAAAGAGAAATCCAGTCCATTTGGTGGGATTGGTTTGTGTGATTGACAAATAGAAGTGTTCTGTTTTGAGTGTTTTTGGCTTGGAAAATGCTTACATTTTTGTTGGTTGTGTGATCTACTCTATGTGAAGGCCGTTTGTTGGATGTGTGGCTTACACTTTCGTTTTTCAATTTTTTTTCAATATTATGCATGATACAATTAAATTAAGCCTACAAAATACTGTCAAGTGTTATAAACAATCAGAGTTGGGAGCTTGAACTACCAATGCAGGCTTAAACATATGTTTTTGTCAGTAGACACTGTAATGCAAAACATCAGTTTATTTATTTATTTATTTTTTTTGTTGCTGTTGTTCCTAATTGATTGAGTAAGTTGGAAATAAGGATTATAAAGCATTTTTGCTGAAGGTTTAATGTTCAAATTTGAAGTGGATTGAGTTGAGCTGCAGGTTTAATAAGTTGAGTTGGAGTTGATTTGAATTGATTTGAATTGAAGTGGTGTTTTTGTTTACTGTTTCATTTCAGCAATCATTGTTTCCTTAACTCTTTTCCATTATCAATATAGCATTTTCCATTATTCTGAGTTGTCGTTGGATTTGGTGTTGGAATCTTGCTGAATGTGTGCTTGGTTATATTGTATTGTCGCATTTGAGTTGTGTGTGTGTGTTTAAGTTGAGTAGAGATCTGTGAAGGTGCCGAGTTCCATCAGTTTATGACTTTTATGTCGACCGAAATTTACATGTATTGGTGGCTGGTTTTATATGCATTTATGGGTTGCAATTTTGTTGAATAAAAGCATGAATTGGAGGCTGGAATTACATGCTTCTAGACTGCATAATTTGGGCAAAAATGCAGTCCAGAACCATGTAATTCCAGCCTCCAATTCATGGTTCTGGACTGCATGTTTGCCCAAATTATGCAGGTAAAGGTGGCTAAAATCCCAGCCACCTTTACCTGCATCAATTGGGCAAAAATGCAGTCTAGAAACCATGAATTGGAGGCTGGAATTACATGGTTCGGACTGCATTTTCAAATTTGCAATTCCAGAACCATATATTCCAGCCTCCAATTCATGGTTCTGGACTGCATGTTTGCCCAATTATGAGGTAAAGGTCAGGTGCTAAAATCCCAGCCACCTTTACCTGCTCAATTGGGCAAAAATGCATCCAGAACCATAATTGGGGCTGGAAACATGGTTCTGGACTGCTTTTTTGCCAATTTATGCAGTAAAGGTGGCTGGGATTTTAAATTTAAAATCCCACCACCTTACCTGCATAATTGGGCAAAATGCTACCAGAACCATGTAATTCAGCCTCCATTCATTGTTCTGGACTGCATTTTTGCCCACATTATGCGGTAAAGGTGGCTGGATTTAAATTTAATGCATCATATAACACATAACCAAAGAAATCCCATTCAAACACATACAGAAATCAAACAGCTCTTAATATGACTCATACCAAGAATGTGGATAATTTTGATAGTATACTGTTAAAAGTGGATACATGGTTATGGTGTTGTGTTTGTGATAGTACTTATGGATATGTTTTTTGCAGGGTTTTAGAAGGAAGCAGAAAAGGTAAGAGCAAAAAACACAAGCACTCCGGATGCAGGCTCTTCGTCATCTGGAGTCCAATTTCGGATAGGCAACATAAAAAGCAATACAAAGAGATGGCGAAAAGAGATTTGTCTTGGAAGAAGTTTGGATATAGAATTTATAAGTAGTTTGGGTTTAGGTGATGGATTAATGGTTGGATCCGTAATTTGAAATGGGAGCAGTTGGCGAGTATTACATATGACGGATATAAGCATTTGATTTACGAGTTTTTTAGTAGTTTGGAAGTTGTGGAGACAAGTACTGATGATTTACCGCCATATACACGTTTTTTTAGATTAAAGAATCAGATTTGTGTAGTAAGGCCACAGGACTTAGCAAACTGGATAGGGATTGATTTTGAAGGTTTGGATGCGTACCCAAAATGTGGATTCCAGACAAGCTTGGACGGATGTTTCTGGAATAGGGTTTATCATCCACGTTGTAAATCTACGAAGTTAAGAAATCCTGCCATGAGAGTTTTTCACAGATTTCTAACATTCACATTTAATGGCAGAAAGAGACAAATGGGAATGTGACAGTGAAGTTTTATTGTTGATGGAAGCAGCAGTAACAGGGAAGCAAGTAATTCAGCTCAGTTATTGATTAAAAGTTGGGAGAGATTAAAGCAGAAAAGTGACATTTATTGGGGGATGATTGTTACGCTAATATGTCAGAATTTGGTTTTCAGACCACCCCTTTAGATGAAGCCAATAAGATAACGTTTTCTGCAAATAATTTGTGTGTGGTCATTTTGTCTAAAATGGGTTTGATTAAAAAGAATGTGACGAGATGGTTGTTGATTAGATGAAATTGAGGGAGAGGCAACGGTGCATGGAGGTGTCCCTATTCCAGAAGGGAAAATGAAGGACGAGTCTATATGCGGAAAGAAAAAACGAGTATGGAACCTGGATCTTCTCAAATTTAGAAAAATGTCTTCTCAAACCTTAGATGAATAGTAAGCAGAATTGATCGGATTGAAAGGTTTCAAGAAGAGAGTTTTTCACATATTGAGAAAATGCAAGAACAACAGGATCATTTGCAAAGTGATTTCAACTCGTTCGCACAAGAATAGAAGAAACGGTTGACATCCTTGGGAACGCATGACAGAAATATCCAACATGATGAGAAATTCTCACCAGCCTCGTCCTCCTCCATTCAGCCTCACCCCCTACACTAGGATGAAGAACTACTGAACAATCTCTGTCTTCTCAACATTTGTATAGTTAATTGGGCACCGACTACGTGTTAATTGTAATTATGAGTAGTTCAAATACTGAATTGTTACAGAAATATGTTATTTAATAGTTGTTTCACAATATCTCAATTAGCTGAACTTCTCCAATTTCATATGACTGTTAATTTTTAGTATAAATGTTATGTAAAGATTATATGTGGCACAGTATAATCTGAAATGAAATGTAGATAATCTGAAATAAAATGTGACGATATATATACTGAAAACATCCAAAATAAGGATATATATACATTAAGTTATTATTATGAATTCAACACCCTACAATCACAGTGTACTCTTACCCAACTAGCAACAGAAATAATCAAAATACACACTGATGCCAAAAAAATATCAATACCCTAAATCTGAAATAATGTAGAATAATCTAAATGAAATATCGATAATATACTGAAAACATTCCGAATAAGGATAATATATACATTTCTATTATTATTATGAATCAACACCCTACAACCAACAGTCTACTCTTACCCAATCAGCAACAAAAAGAATAAAAACAAACAACTGATTCGCATATAGCTCAACTGCATTCATCAGAATTAACCACAATGCAATAATTTCTACCGAATACAAATGCAACAATGCTCCACCAGTGGACGATACAAATCTCTCCCACAAACATGTTCATCATTTACATCTTCCTGTCCAGGACAAATTACTATTTGCTCGAGATTCTGAACCGGACCAGTGGACAACTGTCAATGTTTAATAACCACAATTTAGCACATGTTATAGAAAACTCAAGTTTTTACAATTATCCAACTACATAACACATACCTGAGTAGCAACAATATCATTTGACAACACTTGAGTTCCCAATACAGTTTCAGCAATGTTGGCTCGGTCTGCTGATGATTCTTTCCCTATAGCATAACCCATTAATAATCAAGTTATTATAATAAACTTCAAATACGAATAATCTTAAAAATAAATATCATGTCAGAATGGGTTTATAACTCAACCAAGTCTTTGTTTTTGGAGTTTTTGATTTTTAGCTCTACAAACAATTTCGTCAACTTCGATTGTTTTCTTTTGCATGGAGGACGACCTTTGCTGCGAGCTACCCGGGGACTATTAATTAGACTATTCCCCTCTTTCTGAATTGTCCCCCCTTTACTAACAAACCCCCCCTCATCTTCCTTCTGCTCCAACTGTTTTTCACTCCAGTAATCAATTCCATCAACATGTTACAGTCTTCCTCATTATTTGATGCCTATCACTACTGTCAACATTAGATTAGACAACTCTCAAAACATGTCCTTCAACTTTGTGCTCCACCATTATAACTTACCTTGATTTTCGTATGACATCTTTTTATGTTTTTCCTCCAACGCCGTAGAATGACTTATCTGGAATGTGTGAAACCCTTTTATAATCAACACAATAAGGGCATGTCTGCATAAAATCCCTTTGACTCAAACAAATGACAATTGCAGTGAATATCACATGAATTTCTTCAAAGTAAACCAGAAAGGGAACACGCCGATTACTATCCCAAACCAAATATCTCTAAAACCTGATACTCCTCATAAAATCGGACTTTTTCAGAAAAGATAATTCACAATAAATCTTCCCGCAATCTCTTCTTGAAACTCTTTAAATTTTGCGGTTGTGTATGCATTTTGAAATTGTTTCTCAATGGGGTATCGTTATGCATGTATCCAAGACTTGAAAGATCTAAAATCGCCTCCCTCTCATTTTCCACTTTATCTCGCAATGCATTATCATATTGTTCCACAAATTGTTTCAATGTTGTTTTGGAATTTACATATCTATCGAAAAATGCATGCATACTTTCACTACGTTGGTTAGTAGACATACCTGCCCAGAATGTATCTTTAAGAAATGCAGGCACCCACGTACTCTTTCTTTATACAATCCAGATAACCATTCATTCTCATGAAGGTTATACACATCAATGAATTTGTTCCACCGTCATTCAAACTCTTCACGTGCCAACGAATCATACACAATATTTTGAACGTAAACTTTAGTTTCATATCGTTATACCCTTAACTTCTCAGGCAGTTTCTTCATTATACCACAAACACCACCTATGTCTTGTACTAGGAAACACATCTCATTGCATTTTGCATGGCCTTATCTTGACAGTGATAATTCCATTAGGAGCAACATCCATGCATTCAAGCCAAGAACGAAAAAGCCATACAAATGTCTCTGTGTCCTCATGTGAAATTAACCCACAACCTAACAATGTCGAATGTCCATGATGATCAACCCCCAAAAGCCGCAAATGGCATATCATACTTTTTCGTTAGATACGTTTGTCGAAAGTCACAACATCACCAAAATCTTTATAGGCGGCCCTACATCTAGCATCAACCCATAGCACATTCTTCAATCAACTCTCTTCATCTACATCAATCATGTACCAGAAATTGGAATTCTCCTTTTGCATTTTCATAAAATACTCTAGCACTGCCGAAGCATCTCCAACTCCAAGTCGTAGCCTTCTAATTTTTCAATGTATTCCTACAATCTTTTTGTAGAAACGACAAATTTCTACACCTCCTGCCTCAACTGAACATGACTGAAAATTTTTCACACGGTCTAATCCCAGCCTGATCATTAACTTCAAGCCCCTTTTCACAAAAGGCTGTATCGTTCGGTTTACTTTGAAATATCTCTTTTCGTCGACTTGTAAGCTCTGGTTTGTTCAAGCACAACTGACTTAATTTCCCATTTGTATTCACCATTCAAAGTTGCACTAATCCGACTCTTACAATCTGTTTTTGCAACAGGTTGTTTTTTCAAGGTATTTCTGCATACTTCTCTCCTTCCCAGAACAAGACACGCCACTGTCCCGTATCTCATAATTCCATCATCTCCTTTCTTTGACGAACGTATCATTGCTTCAAAACCCATTTTATTCCCATACCTTCTGTAATACTTCACCAAACTATCAACTGAATCAAACACCATTCCAATATGAGGCTCCACTTCTTCCTCTGCACATCCCGTTCTCTTCTAATTCATCACATTCATTTCCTGATTCAATGGTTTTATAATAAATAAATAGAATGTAAACGCATCATATAAACAATACAATACACCATATTTAAAAAAGTTTCAAACAATTACCTCAACATCATTGAAACGGGCAAACTGGACTCTTCCATATTCAGTTATTTCATGACAACTAATACCAGTTTTACGTTCACGAATCTAGTTCACAACTGTCACACAAAATTATCTATCAAACATGTATCAATCCATTCAAACATATATTCAATCTAAAATAGAAATAAATAAGTCAAATTCTTTACCTTCACAAACAAATCCTAGCTTTAGCAGTTTTGAATTTACTTTTGTTTCAAGGTTATCTCTGTAGGACGAGATATTGCTGCTATGCTTGGACGAGATATGCTGCTGGTGCTTGGCTGTTGAGGAAGTACCCGTCAAGGAATCATAACCACAGAAGAGAAGCTAAGAAAACTAAATGGCGCAGACGAAGAACGAAGATAAACAAATGATGGAGATGAAGGAAAAAAAAAAAAAATTTGGCGCTTAAATGAAGCGTATTAGGCAAGCCATTCGTTATTATTAATTAAAAAAAATTTTACAAATATAGACCCAGTCCATTTTTTTGGACGGCCGTCCTAGTAGATGGACTGCGGTCCATGTAGTTTGACGGTCGTCCCTAGTAGATGGATGCCAGTCCATTACTAGGGACGGCCGTCCATATTTACTTAATTAAAAAAAAAAAATTAATAATAAAAAAATTTTACAAACTGGGGACGCCGTCCTCATTTAGGATGGCTGTCCCTAAATGTGGACGGTCGTCCTGATAATTCTAAGGGACGGTCGTGCCGGTCCATGTATGGGACGGCGCTCCAAATTAGCAGGACGACCGTTCATCATTAGGGACGGCCAACCCATATAGGGGACGGCCGCCCAATTCAGGACGGCCATCCATCTCTATGGACGCCCGTCCAACATATTATATGGAATGGACGCCCGCCTGATAATTGGGACGGCCTCCCCCTATGTATTCTGTTTTCAATCGGTCCAACGTGGCGGCTTCCACGTGTTTCGTTGCAATTTTTCGGTGCAACTTTTCAGTGGGTATAGCATTTTTGATAAATTATAACTAATTAGTAATAATTTAACTATGTAAACATAATTATTAAGTGATCATAATATAATGTAATGTAATAATGTTATAATTTAATTAAGTAATTATTTAACTATAACGTAATATTTAATTAATTAAATTTCTAATCATTTAATTAAGTAATCATTTGTTTATAATGTAATGTTATAATTAATGTTTATAATATAATGTCTCAATGAATAGTGAATGTTACAAAAAATTAAGTAATTATACTATAAGTCTTTAATATAATATTATATAATTTGTTTATAGAAATTATAATTAATTAAGTATCATTTAATTATATGTATGTTCCAATTAATTACATAATCGTACTATAAATTTTAATGTAATGTTGTAATTAATTAAATTTAATCATTTAATTAGTATTATGCTAATGTATGTAGTAATTAGTAATTACTAATATTTATATATGATGTCATAACCAATTAAGTAATAATTTAATTATGTATGTTATAATTAATTATATAATCATACTATAATGTATGTTATAGTGAATTAACTATTAAGTAATCATACTATAAATTTTTAATGTAATATTATAATTAATTAAATTTTTAATCATTTAATTAAGTTTGTATTAATGTTTATAATAAAATGTTATAATTCACTAGTATATACTATAAATCTATAATGTAATCCTATAATTAATTAAATTATAATTATTTTTAAGTATATACTAAATGTTATAACTTATAAGTCAATTAATTAAGCAGTAATCAATTAATGTAATGCTATAATTAATTATACTATAATCAATTAATAATGTTAAAAATTATAATTAATTAATGTACATTTAACTATAATGTAATGCTATAATTGATTAAGTATGATATTTAACTAGTAATTAAATTTATTAATGTCTATCAATTTATCATATATAATTAATTAATTACTAATTTATTATAGATATACTTAGACTTGATAATTGAAGTAATAACTAATATATTTTTCCTTAATCAAATATACTATTTTATTCAAAAATAATTCTTTTAATAACATTAAAAATGTAAAACACTTTTAATTGGATCATAATTCCAATTATTCACTTAATTAATCAAAACTTTAATATTAATGTATTATAATATACTAAATCTTTTAATACGGTGTAATTTATATGTAATAAGTATAATTGTATTCATATATTTATTTAATTAGGTTATTCTAAAAATTTAACTTTTCCTATTTTAAATTTTTTTATATGTAAAATAATAGAAACCCTCCATTATTCACATTTAACAAATATTTCATTGTAGTCCAGGTTCCAAAATAGGTTCCAAACAAGTTCCAAAACAAGTTCCAAAACAGGTTCCAAAACAGGTTCCAAACAGATTCCAAAACAGGTTCCAAACAGGTTCCAAAAATCTGTTCTAAACCGGGTATCCCCTATAGATTCCAAACAGCGTACCCTTTTTATAGGTTTCGGTTCTGATTTCGGTTCCGGTTCCTCCACACACAAGAATCGGAACCGGAATCGCACAGTATCGGTTCCAAAAAATTGGAACCGGAACCTACTCGCACAGTACCGGTTCCGGGTAGGTTCCGGTTCCGGTTTCGGTTCTATCCGCTACCCGTGCTCACCCCTATATATATATGCAATTCTTAGTCGACGTTTGATTAAAGGCAAGTTTTTTACAAATTTTTAAGCAAGATAAGTTTTTGTTTTAATTTTTGTAAAAATTAATTAAAAAAATTGCGTTTTAAAAGTGCTAACGTATACAAGAGATTACAAGTTAATGAACTCATTAATCATATTGCACCGCTAATGTACCTTAATAAAATTGGGATTTCTTTATAAATTGGAAAGCACACCCCCACTTATAAAAATATGTATTTAATTAGAAAATATGTTAATGACCTGCGAAAGGAGAAGGGATATGCTGAGATAGAAGATGCTGTTTCCTTTGTTATAGCTATTATTAAATTATTACTACATATGTCTCCATCTGGGTCAAATTTATCATATTTTGTAATCATCTCTTTTCCTCAATTAATTAAATTAAGTATAATGAATATGATAATCGTTAAAAAGTGTTCATTGTCCTGAAAAAAAATTGAACACCTGTGTCTATTGTTAGTTATTGCAAAGATAGAGTAGACGATTTTTCCCACCCAAGGTTTGCCTTAATAACACTTTGCCACACAAAATGTTTCAAAATACCACTTTTTCACCCAAAGTTAATATTCCGTTACCACCCAAAGCCGATTCCCATAACAAAAATTCTCTTTGTCACCACCATTTGAATTTCTGGTCTCCTCTTTACAAAACCCATCTCACTCCGACACCTGATTTCTAGCTGATTGTCAGCCACTACAAAGCTAAAGTTTCTTGTTCTTAGCTAATTCTGGTGGCAAATATTCAATTGGTCACCACTATTCGATCCACCGACCTCCACTCTACAAAAACCCTTTTACTCTGGCTCCTGGTAACTCACCGAACGCCGGCTGAGAAAGTGAAGTATATTTTGAGTATTAACGGAATATAAACGTTGGGTGGAAAAATGGTATTTTGAAACTTTTGGGATACGAAAGTGTCATTAAGGCAAACCTTGGGTGGTCTATAATGATATACGTATTATCACACTTCAGTCAACTAAAACTTAATTTATTCTTAGATATGTCCTTAGCTTTTTGTAAAATATAACGTTAAGAAAGAATGGTTTCTTGGAAGCTAGCTAGAAAAATTCTTCGTTCATGTTCATTTGTCTAATTGTTGTGAGTTATGTTTGTTGGAGAGAGAGATGGAAATTTAACTCATGTTAGAGTGTGGTGACCCATTTTAAGTGTAGCGGAATAATTACCAAGTAGATTAAACATTTCCAATTCAAACACATCAAACACAAGTGCAGAAAAAAAAAAAAAAAAAAAAAGAACACAGCCATATACATGGTTCGGCTAAATCCACTTTTAGCCTACATCCATGGGACCTTGTCCAGATGGAAGCAATCCACTAAGTTAAAAACATATTACAAGATGTAGTTTCAAAGTTTATCTAAGTTATAGTAAAAAGAACTCCTTATTCAACTTTACACTTAGTACCACACTCTGAATCTTTAATGTGTAGCAACTCCTTGGATCTTCTTCACACTGAGAACACACCTGTGAATAGCTTGTAAAGCACCAAGCTTCAACCGCCGACGCCATGTACCAGCATCAGCAAAGGAACCACGTTCCAAGAGCCATCAATAACGTGTTTGATATGGTAAGGTTTTGGTACAAATATGGAAATGAACCTTGAACCTCAAGAGAGAAAAATACTCTAAGAAAATCAGAGTACAATGAAACAAAATGTCAAAAGGTTAGATCTATACATGCAAGAAAGGGTATTATATAATGAAGGATTTCTTGCTCAACAATATAGTGCCAAGTTAGCCAACTGGAAAGAACTTTACTCCTTAGGACCACTTAAGGATGTTATGACACATGTAAAAAGATCATAAAAAGTAAGAGACAAAGATAAACAATATCTTTTTCATTTTAGCAAACATGCAACTCGTGTTGGGTTGCAAATATTTGAATTGAAAGTGAAAGCACAAATTGTTGTGCACACACACTCTAAATGAAACAAGCCAAGACTCAAGTCTAGCAATCAGTGTACATAGAGAACATATGTGCACACATACAGTTCACAAGTTTGACAAATATGAGGTTTCCACATTCTCCCCCTTTGTCAAACTTATGAACAAAGAACATAAAAGGATTAAGTGCAAACCTGATACAATCAACCAATTAAACCTGTAAATTTGCAAAAAGAAACATACAAACAAAAACAACCAAAAACAACACAAATGTGAACACATGGTTAGTAGATAAAACGAATAAAACATCAAAGTAAGATAACTAAGGAATTCAGAAGAAACAAATCCAAAACAGTAGCAAACAAAGCAACAAACTCCCCCATGGAGAAATAACAACAAAAATAGTTCAAAGTTTAGCAAAAAAAATTTAAAAATACTCCCTTATGCTTCTTACTCCCCCTCTTTGTTCATAAGTCTTGAAGATTTTCGAGAGGGTAGTGAAGAGCGACCAACTTTCCTCTTAGTCTTGCACTTTAGAGGGGCAGTGATGGTGAAATAAGAGTCCTCCACTTGAACATTTGGAACAGCAGCAGAGGAGGTGTCAGCAGATTCATCTTGGATTGGAGGGGCATCATTAGTGCACACATGGGTATCATCTTAAGCAGCTGCATCTTCAGGTGCTTCTTCTTTTTCTTCATTAGTAGCTTCTTGTTCTTCCTCATCAATAGCTTTTTCTTCTTCCTCAGGAGCAGTGTCTTCTTCATCTTCATGAGCTACCTGTTCTTCTTCTAGAATCACAACTGTAGTATCCTCAACAGGCATAGCAGGAGTAGGAGGTACAGCAGGAGCAACTGGAGTAGCATGAGGCATCACATTCTGATTAATAGGTTCTGTTAGAACATGTTTCTTCTTTTTCTTTTGTTTTTTCTTTAGATCAGTCTCCAATTTGTCCATTCGAGAACTGAGGGAAATGTGAATTTCCTTCACATATTGAAGGGCAGTCTCCATTGAAGTTTCTAAGTCCTGCATGGCAACAAAAAGCTTGGACTGCCAAGTGTTAGTCCTTAACTGATCAGCTAAGGAGGTTGAAGGCAAATTTCCTATAGTTTGTCTAAAAGACTTCTTGGTGATAGTCTTTGTCTTCAAAACAGGTTCCACTTCGTAAAACTTGGGCTTATAAGTGGAAATGATCTTGTAAATCAAGGAAGGAAAAGAGAGAATCTGTAGAGAATGAGTGGAATGTGTTGCCACCCTAACACTAGTAAATATCAACTTAGCCAAATTAATCTTTTTCCCTTGAGCAATTCCATAAAAGAGTTGTGCTCGTTCTGGTCGAAGAGTTGAATTGTGCATGGAAGGTGACAGTTGGTCAAAGATGTCTTAAACAACAATTTGTAAAGAGCACACCAAGTTGCAGAACACCATTCCTAGGCCATTTGGCAATAGAGCCACCAATGATAACCTTGACAATTTTGTCTAAATCTAAACTCTTCAAGTCAAAGTTCTTCTTGCTCTTCTTCAGACCAAGAGCATCCCTAACAACATTTTCAATAAATAGGACCCAATGTCCTCTAACATAGACTCGATCATTATGCACATTTGAATTCGGTTCAGCATTGTCCAAGCCAAAATTAGCGTAAAACTCTTGAACAAGAGTTTAGACAGGGGCAATCAGACCTGTGATAGTTTCTAGCCATTTTCTTTTCTTCATCATGGCATGAAATTCATCAAAATCTTCTAACCTAACATTCGCTTCGCTCACAATTGTCTTCTTGACAATATGGCTCTTAAATCTAGTCTTAGCAGTAGGCAAAACAAATGGAGAGATACTACTAGTTGAAGGTTCCTCCATGACAACCTTTCCCTTCTTCTTTGCCAACTTTGCTAGAGTTAAAGACATTGAAGGTGGAGCTTTTGTAGAAGCTTCCTTGCGCGATTTTAGAGTGGCTATTAGACTATTGTCTGAGGCATTGTTCGATGCCGAAGAGGATTTTTTAGGGGACTTCTCTGGTGAAGCAAGGGCTAACTCTTCTGGTGAGAGCTCCGAATCTTGGTGATCACTGGAAACAGGGGATGAACCAGGGGTAGTTGATTGAATCTTCCTCTTGATTTCCTTCTTTTGAATCTGAATCAGTCGCTAGAGGAGTAGGGTTTTTCGTCGACATTTGACTACGTAGTCTCGCCTTTTTCAGTGTCAGGTATCCGTTTCTTAGAGATTCTTCCCTTGCTTTTCTCATTGGGTCCTCCAATGCTTTCTTCCTTGAATCCATAAAAAAATTATGTGAAAATTTTGAGAGAAAAAAAAAATCGTGAAAGCAAAAAACTCAGGCGACGTAAAGAGGGATTATCAAATGTGAAGACTGATGCGCAAACGAATTAGGGCTAACATGTATGGCAGGCGTTGATTCTGATGCCCTAAAAAGAGTTATACCAAAATTAGAACTCTATTCTAAGTGAACATTCATTTGCAATCATGAGAGCACACGACATCCCAGAAGAACATCAGAAATTTTCAAAAGACTAGACTTTATTAAACAAATTTTAATAACATAAAATTTAAATGATGAAATGCTTTACATGAATTTTTGAAAATCAAGACAATCAATCTATGCAAATCATCTTAATAGATCAAATTTTCAATCTTTGAAAGGCATAATAACTCATAGGAAGTTGTCAACATAATGCAGTCAAAACAACACTTCCTCAATACACACAAGTGAGATAAATTTCCAAGAGTTTGTCTTAGTGTGTGATAGTGTCCTCAAGGGGGTAAAATGACACATTGGTCAATTTTTTAAGATTTGCAAGAGAAGCTCCCCTTTCCCTCATGCCTTTCTATATTTAGTATTTTTTTCTTTTTCAGCATAGAAAATGAGGATTTTTCTTTTCATTTTGAACAAAGGCAAATTACTCTCATAAATGTAACCAAAATACTGCTTTCACACTTGTAAGAAAGTAGTCTTCTTAATGGTAGATTTTCCAAAATATAGAGGTCTCTCCACAATTCAGAAAATTACTCAAAATAGCTTTCACACTTCATGCAAGGTAGCTCTTTCATAATGGTGATAAGATTGGACAATCAACTCATGATGCAATAAGGTCATGTTATAGAGAGAGTCTTAGTGGACACAACATACTAGAGTTAGCACATAGATAAGAGAAAATTAATGACAATTAGAGTGCTAGTACAGATCAAGGAGTCTTGACAAACAAAAATAAAAGTAGCATGCTCATGCTTTATTCATTAACAGAAATGAAGAACTATTCAAGTTGAAGTAGTCCAATGGACTTCCTCAAGAAAACAAAAGTGTCATAGTCAAATGCTTTTGTAAATAAATTAGCCAATTGGGATTTTGTGTTCACATGAGCAAGTGCAATGATGTTCTTTTCAACTAACTCTCTAATGAAATGATGTCTTATGTCAATGTGCTTAGTCCTAGAATGCTGGACTGGATTCTTAGAGATGTTAATGGCACTCGTCTTATCACAAAAAATTGTCACACAATCTTGATCAAAGCCATAATCATTCAACATTTTCTTTAACCATAAAATTTGAGTGTAAAAATTCCCTACAGCAATGTGCACAGCCTCGGTAATAGATAGGGAGATTGCATTTTGCTTCTTGCTGTACCATGTGATAAGATTGTTTACAAGATAAAAACATCCACCTAAAATACTCTTTAGATCATCCAAACTTCCTGCCCAATCCGTATCACTATACCCAACCAAACAATTGTTTGAATCAAACGTGTACGAAAGACCAAAATCACACGTACTTGAAACGTATTTCATGATTCCTTTCACTACATTCAAGTGCAACTCAAATGGATTAGTTTGAAACCTAGCACAAACACCAACACTAAAATAGATCAAGTCAGCTTGCAGTTAAGTAAAGAAGACTTCCAATCATGCTTTGGTACAACTTATTGTCTACCTTTTTACCATGTTCATCTTTGGATAGTTTAAGTATAGCACTCACAGGGGTTCTAGCATGCTTTGCATTCTCAAGACAGAATCTTTTCAACATGTTTCTAGCATACTTTGATTGAGAAAAAAACATGCCATTATTCATTTGTTTAATTTGAAGTCTAAGAAACATATACTCATCTGAAACTCATTTTTCATCAGGCTAATGAATTCAAGTGCATGTGAATGAAATGTAGAACCAAACATAATATTATCAACTTAAATCTATATGCACATGATTTCATGATTAGCATGCTTGATAAAGAGAGTTGTGTGGGCTTACCTTGTTCATAGTTATGCTTTAGAAGGGAAAGTTGTCAATGTTTCATATTAGGCCTGTGGGGCTTGTTTCAAACCATAAAGTGCTTTCTTCAACCTGAATACATGATCAGGTTTGTGGGGGTCTTGAAAGCCAATCGGTTATTTAATATACACTTCTTTGGTAAGCATTCCATTCAAGAAGGCGCTTTTGACATCCATTTGGAACAATTTGATCTTGAAGCAATAGGCAACAGAAAGCAGTACATGAATTGATTCAAGTCAAGCAACGGGGACGAAGGTTTCATCAAAGTCGATTCCCTCAACTTGAGTATATCCTTGAGCTATTATACTTGCTTTGTTCCTAACAACATTATCAAACTCGTCAGTTTTATTTTTAGAAATCCATTTGGTTCCTATTATGTTGATTCCCTCTAGTCTTGGTACAAGCGTCCACACATCATTCCTTTTGAATTGTTCTACTTCTTCTCGCATAACCTCAATCCAATTTTCATCTTCCAAAGCTTGTTTGGCATTCTTCAGCTTTGCAAGAGACACATAAAAAAGATGGCTAATTTCATTTTGTCTTCTCCTTCTTGTAACCATTACCTCTTGTAACCATTACCTCATTTGGATCTTTAATCATGGTTGAAGGTGGATGAGCTTTTGAACCAATGTCGGTGGCTATTTTCTTCTTTGGTTTCTCCTTTGAATGCTTTCATCAGAAAGATCGACAACCAGCTCTATCCCTTCATTTTGCAATGATGAATCAGTAGATGATTCTTTGCATGGAGTAGATCCTATTGCTGTAGCACCAGAAGAAGGTGATAGCACATTTGATGGAGGTTTAGGTTTATGAGATTCAGATGTGTTCACACTATCTTGACTGAGCACACAAGGAACATATATGTCTTGAATTTCACATTCTTGAGAATATTCTGAAAAGTATTCTGCATCACTAAACACAATATTAATGGATTTTAAGATTTTTTTTCAAAGCACATGTTGTAGATCCTAAATGCACGACTATTAAAGGAATACCCAATGAAAACTCCTTCATCACTCCTAGAGTCAAACTTACCTAAATTCTCTCTATCATTCAAAATGTAGCATTTGCATCCAAACACATGAAAGTAAGATAGATTAGGTTTCTTACCTTTCCGCAGCTCATAGGGAGTTTGAACAGTACCTTTTTTGAGGTAAACTTTATTGGAAATATGACATGTCATGTTAATAGCTAGCTTTTGCTCAAAGTGTTGTAGGAAGCTTTTTAGCATTAAGCATCACCCTAACCATCTCTTAAAGCACTCTGTTTTTCCTTTCCACAACATCGTTTTATTGAGGTGTTTTTGGTGCTGAAAATTTGTGAATTATGCCTTACAAATCACAAAAGTTAGCAAAATCAGCATTCTCAAATTTCTTTCCATGGTCACTCTTTATCCTCACTATCTTTGTAGCTTTAGAACTCTTCTCAACAAGCAACCTTTTGGCCAATTTTTGAAATGCATTGAATGAATTAGATTTCTCATGCAAAAAATCAAGCCAAGCATACCTTGAAGAATCATCAACACAAACAAACACATTACCTTTTGGTAGTCACTTCCCTTTTTTAGAGTCTCACCAAGTCCTTAAAGTTCTTGTGACCAAGTTTCTCATGCCACAAGTTTGTTGAATAATGTTAGAACTAAAACAGGACACACGGTTAGAAAGCAAGTAATTATTGTCATCTGACCTTTTTCCCTCAAGTAGAAAAACACCTTTACCATTCAAAATTTGACATTTGTCCTTTCAAAATTGAACCATAAAATCTTTGTCACAAATTTGACTAACACTAATCAAATTAGCTTTTAAACCGTTAACAAGTAAGACATCTTTCAAAATAGGAAAATCAGGTAGCACAATTGACCTTTTGCAAAGAATTTTACCTTTCTTTCCATCTCCATAAGTGACATGTCCACTATCAATTGATTCAAGTTCAATCAAGAGAGATTTATTACCTGTCATATGCCTTGAACAACCACTGTCTAGATACCAAAGATCATTTTGAAATGCAAAGAAGTATGAGACACAAAACAGTTCACATCAGCCTTAGGTTTCCAAATTCTTTTGGAAGAAAAACCATTGTTAGCATTATGATTTACATTAGCAACAAAACTATGGTTTTGAAGAACCTTCTTCAAATAAGCAATGAACCTGAAGCATTTGGGTCTGATGTGACATTTCTTGTTACAAAAATGGCAAATAGGAATGAATTTTGATACCTTTATAGCTTGTCTCACAATAGTACCTTCAGCAGAAGTTTCAGTGGCTTTCACAAACGTGCTTGCACTAGCTTTTAAATGCTAGCACCAGGACTAAAGTCCAAACCATACCAATCTTCGAAGGATTTTCCTTGACCAAGCACTTCATCAAGCTTAAGAGAACCTGTATTCAACTTATCAATGATGGCCTTAGCCTCAATTAGTTTATTAGTTAGAATAATGATCTTTTTGGACAAGGCTTTCTTTTGTTTCAACAAGGTTGCATTCTCTATACCAAGAGATTGCAACTTTTTCACAACCTTTAGCCATTGGTCATACATTTTATCATATGCCTCTTGTTACTTAGTATAGATATCAACAGTGTCATTCGAAATCTCACTCTTACCATCTTCTTGGTTCATGGTGAAGGCTAAAACATTCTCATCATCACCTGAATCATCATCATCACTCTCATCATGCTCACTCTCACTCAAAGTGGCAACCATGGCTTTACGTTTCTTCTTTTTTAGTGTGTTAGCACACTTAGATTGTATGTGTCCAAAGCCCTCGCATTCAAAACACTTGATACCTTTATTTTTCTTTTCTTTATCTTTTGAGAACTTCTTTGTAAAGGTACCAGGGGTTTGATGGTTATAAGACTTTTGTACAAAAGGTTTTCAGCCATAACAAATATTATGAGGCTTTTTCATGTTTTTTTTTTTTAACTTTGCAAAATTCTTTGTAAGTAAAGCACAATTTTTATCATCCAATGAAATTAAATCACAATCATCAAAAGGATCAAAATCAACCTCATGTTTGAGAGCCAAACCTTTGCTCGGTTTATGTTTTTCCCAGAGTTATAGATTCAGCTCATAGGTTTGGAGAGAGCCAATGAGTTCATCAATGTCCATAGCATCCACATCTTGGCATTCTTCAATGGTAGAAACCTTTGACATAAACCTTAGAGGTAAAGAGTAAAACACTTTCCTAACAAGTTTAGCATTAGAATATGTTCTTCCTAAAGCAAAACACTCATTAGAAATATCACAAACTCTACCATAAAAATCAATTACAGTCTCATCATCTTCCATGTTCAGATTTTCAAAATTAGTGACAAGTCTTCTAAGCCTATTTCTTTTAGCAATACTAGTTCCCTCATTCTTGACTTGAAGCCTATCCCAAGCATCTTTAGCAAGCTCACAATTAGCCATGACTTTCATTTAGTTCACATTCACAACATTAAAAAGAGCATGAAGAGCTTTAGAGTTATAGTTTGCAGGAGTTATCTCATCAGCAATCCAACTAGCAACAGGTTTTGGCCTAGACACTTCATTTTCAACAATAACCAGGCTTGTCCAACCATTCACAACTGTGGACCAGACTCTTTCATCTATAGACTTAAGAAAAGCATGAATCCTAGGTCTTTATGTATAATAGTTAAGTCCTTCTAATAGAGGTGGTCTATGAGTAGATCCTCCTTCAGAGAAGAAACTCATGATGAAAAACAATCAGATAGATGCTAACACAACAATCAGAAGTGCACACATAGACACATAACGGATCTAAAATGAAAACGCGACATAGATCAGATTTCGTCTAACAACTAGACACTCAGATGCAAATGAAAACAATCAAAATGGGTAAGGATCAACTAAAGCAACTTATCAGGACATGCACATACAACACTTGTTGGGGAGAGAGTTGGAGATTTAACTCATGTTAGAGTGTGGTTACCCATTTTAAATGCAGCGGAATAGTTACCAAGTAGATTAAACATTTCCAATTCAAACACATCAAACGCAAGTGCGGAAAAAAAAAAAAAAAACACAGCCATAAACATGGTTTGACTAAATCCATTTTTAGCCTACATCCATGGGACCTTGTCCAAATCGAAGCAATCCACTAAGTTAAAAACACATTGCGAGATATAGTTCAAAGCTGATCTAAGTTATAGTAAAAAGAACTCCTTATTCAACTTAACCCTTAATGTGCAGTAACGCCTTGGATCTTCTTCATGCTGGGAACACATCCGTGAATAGCTTGTAAACCACCAAGCTTTAAGCACCGATGCCACGTACCAGTATCAACAAAGGAACCACATTCCAAGAGCCATCAATAACATGTTTGATATGGTAAAGTTTTGGCACAAATATGGAAATGAACCTTGAACTTTAAGAGAGAAAAATACTTTAAGAAAATCAGAGTACAATGAAACAAAATGTCAAAATGTTAGATCCATACACGCAAGAAAGGGTATTATATACTGAAGGATTTCTTGCTCAACAATATAGTGCCAAGTCAGCCAACAAGGGACTGACGCATGTTTGTCCAAATAAGGAAAGTTTTCCTTCTTTTTGTTTGGACCACAAAACAAATCGGGGAAATAACTTTACTCCCTAAGACCACTTAAGGATGTTATGACACATGTAAAAAGATCATAAAAAGTGAGAGACAAAGATAAACAATATCTTTTTCATTTTAGCAAACATGCAACTCGTGTTGGGTTGCAAATATCTGAATTGTGCACACACACTCTAAATGAAACAAGCCAAGACTCAAGTATGACAATTAGTGTACACGTAGAACATATGTGCACACATTCAATTCATAAGTTTGACAAATATGAGTTTTCCACAGTGTTAATGGGGGCATTATATATGCTTATATTTAATTTTCTTTCTGGTTATAATAAAAATAATTTATATTTGTTGGTGCTCAGTTCGTCGTAATGGGCACACTTACTGTACATTATCAATACAATATTCTATTTTAGATCTATTTATGGATATCGAGATCAATGCCTTGTGTAAACTTTGTTATATTAATAATTTCCATTTTTTATTTTGTTCACATCTATTGATGCTGGATTTTGACACCAACGATTTCGCATGTGCAAAGTGCTAAGAGATTCTTAGAAATTAAATGTAAAATGATTATGAAGTTGATTGGGTTACTATTCTCACAGTAGCATGCAAAGACATAACAATAAATGAGACAGCAAAGGTTTTTATAGTGGTTCAGATGCTTAAAGTGATTCCTACATCCACTATATTCTTTTATATTAGTGTGTTCCTAGTTTTTAGCTGAGATTACAAGAGGTCATGAACTACGATCTGAGTTATAGGTGCTTGGTGTTCTAAGTGTTCTTAGATAAGATCAAGCTAGTCTCTTTCCCATAGTGTGTCTTTGCTATTTTCTTTGTTGAATTCAAAGTGTTTGATCTCAATTTTGTGAGGGGGAGATGTCTATTTATACCCGCTAACTCAAAGCAATGATTAAATTTTTGCAAGTTGATTGGTGCTATGCAAATCTCTCCTGTCTTCCTATTGGTTGAGAACTTAAGAAATATCCTTAAATTAAATGGGGCTTGGACAGGTGTGTGAACCAAATTCACTCATAGGCAAAACTTGAGTCAGCTGGGTTGTTGACAACTATATTCTTTCTGTCTTGGGCGACGTCGTAGACTCTGGACGGTGCAAAGTTTTTGTGAACTCTGATTGGTGCTCGCTAACATCAGCTTATGTCAGTCCTTATTTTTTAGGCATAACAACACCATTGTTGAAGAAATTATTAAATGAAAATTAGTTAAAAAATGTATTCATTTCTCTTCCATATTTACATTGTTCACACTTGACATTAATTAATTGGTCAATATGTGGTTATTATCTATTTTATGATTTCTTGTTGTTATTGTCCGAATTCAAGATTTTACTATTCACATTAATTTAAATTCTTCCTTTCAAGCCAAGCTTCAAAACATAATAATGCACATAATCCTTCTTTTCTCTCCCATTTTCGGCTTATGTTTACATATTTAAAGTTTTACAATAGGGTAATGCTATGCGTACTAACGGATTTTACTAACCAGTGTACTAACTTAAAGCATAGTACAGGTAGCATACGCATAGTACGAGTACTATGTGTGATTTTAACAAAGGTTAATACACTGGTTAGTAAAATCCGTTAGTACGTAAAGTATTATTCTTTACAATAACAATACTACACAGTATTTTATATCATCATAAATTTCTATATACAAATCAATACATGGGATAGGAAAAAATTTAACTCACTTGATGAGACGATACACAACCCTTATACAACTTCGAGAGAAAGAGAGCAAACAAAATAAGAAAACAAACTGAAGAAATAAAGTAATGTGGCAAATAATTAACGCTAGACATTTTGGAGGCACAACACAATCATACAAAGCCTTACACCATTTTCATGCAAAAAATAAAAACAGTTTTGGGTTGTTAAAGTTGCTTTAGATTTTGTCTCTATTCACTCATCCAATGCACATAAGGTGCTCTTAAATGACTTTTTTTCTGGTTTTGGAATGTTTGTTTTAGCATATTAGATTGATAGCCTTTTTAATCTTTAAAGGTTTTTAGATGAACATGAATAATGATTCTTGCTCATTATATTGTTTATATAATAGTTTCAAAATATCACATTCACAGATATATCTCTGTTAGAATACCTATAATATTAGGAAGATAAAGGGAAGAAGATGAGGGTAATATTGGAATAGAAAGTATATTTAATTTAATTTGATTATTTTAATTTAATATAGGGTTTAGAAAGAGTTTTTACAGGGCTTAAGCTTAAATAACAACACTGTTTTGATTCAACTATGTTAAGGATTGCTAAAACTTATACGTGGATTGGTGTTGTCATCGTACTAATCTAGTGTTGATTTGTTGTATGTTGTTGACATTGTACTATTTTTTTTTATAATTAATTTTAATAAACTAAATAGTAAATGCACGACCTTTGTTGGATAGAAATGAAAAGCTCAATAGATAAATGAGTTGTAAATAGAGAGATTGGGAAGTAAATTTTTAGCCCTCATATAATTTATCAATATCCTTTTTTTTTTTTTTTCTTTTTTGACAACCTTAACTAAAATTACTAGGAATGACATTATAACTCTAAATATACTCATAATTTATTTTATATGTTTGTTTTAATTTTTGACCTTTAATTCTTACTAAAACTTCAAAGAAAATAATCACACAATGAGATGAATTTGAATTGGAAGAAGTAAAAATAAGTTTCAAATTTGAAATTGGGGGAAAAGATGAAAACAAAAAATCCTAGGGTGTGTTCTTTTATGAATTTTTGATAATATTGAAAATGATTCAAAAATTTGAAAAATGAAAGCGTGTTCAATATTTTGTCTAAAAAATAGTATATGAAAACGCGTTTGGCATATTTGTCTGAAAACACAAAGAAAGAAAATTAAAAACATGAAATTTATCATCTACATAACCAACACAATATATTCAAAATGCTACTTATTTTATTCATCTCGATGAATTTTTCTTAAATATGTCAATAGTTTGCCATGTTTATAGTTTTATGTTAAAAATATTGATTTTGTAATAGCCGCTTTCTACTCAAATATTCATAAAACATGTACATAATAAAATACCTATAAAATAGCATAAAAAGGTTGGGCCCAAATTTTCTTTTATTAATCATGCGTATGGTATCTTGTCTCATACTCTTTCAGTTGTCGAGAGGCATATGCTATCACCCTACCTAACTATATTAACACCGCCCAAGTCCTTGCAATGAGGCATCCGTATAAATGTCATAATCTACCCCTTCTTGTGGTAACACTAACAATGGAGCTGTTGTTAACCTCTTCTTCAACTCTTGGAAACATTTCTCACATGCTTCTGGCCATACAAAAGGAGTCTTCTGTTAGGTAAGAGCTGTCAATGGTTTAGCCAACTGGGCGAACCCCTCAACAAATCGTCTGTAGTAACCTACCAGACCTAAGAAACTTCTGACCTTTTTTACCGTCTTTGGCTTCTGCCACTCAAGGATTGCCTTCACCTTACTTGGGTCTACTGAAATCCCTTCTTTAGACACTGTATGGCCCAGAAATATTACTTGGTCGAGCCAAAACTCACACTTAGAAAATTTAGCGTACAACTGCTTTTCCCTCCATCGTTGCAGCACTATTCTCAAATGTTCTTCATGCTTTTCTCTCGATTTGGAATAAACCAGAATATCATCAATGAACACCACGATGAACTGATCTAGACAGTCATGAAATACTCTGTTCATCAAATCCATAAAAATGGCTGGGGCATTTATCAACCCAAACGGCATCACTACAAACTCATAGTGCCCATACCTTATACAGAAAGCAGTCTTAGCTATATCCTGCTTAGCCACTCTTACCTGATGGTACCCTGACCTCAAATCAATCTTGGAGAATATTGTTGTTCCTTTCAACTGATCAAACAAATCATCTATTTGAGGTAGTGGGTACTTATTCTTCACCGTCACCTTATTCAGCCCTCTGTAATCAATACACATCCGTAGTGACCCGTCCTTCTTCTTAACAAATAGAATTGGAGCTCCCCAGGGAGAATGACTCGGTTGGATAAAACCTTTATCTAAAAGCTCTTGGAGTTGCTTCTTTAATTCCTGAAGCTCTACTGGGGCCATTCGGTAAGGGGCTTTAGATATTGGTACTGTTCCTGGTGCTAGTTCAATACTAAACTCTACCTCTCTTTCCGGTGGCAAACCTGGTAAGTCTTTCGGAAACACATCTAAGAATTCTCGAACTATCGACACCCTCTGAATTTCTGGCTGTGGAACATCACCACCCTGCACTACATGGGCAATATACCTGGAACACACCTTTCTCAACATCTTTCTAGCCTTTACACTACTAATCAACATACTCAACTGATAACCCTTTCCAAAACTAAACTTATCTCCACTATCAAGATTAAATCTCACTTTCTTCTTCCGACAATCAATTTCTACACCATATCTCCCTAGGAAGTCCATGCCTAATATCACATCAAAGTCAGGCATATCAAAAACTATTAAATCAGCTGCTAACTCTCATCCATGGATCACTACGGATTCTCCCAATAACATCTGCTGAGTCAACAAACTCAACCCATCAGGTAACTCTATCTTAATAGGTTGACTCACTCTAATAGGTTTCAAACCTAATCTCTCTATCATCCCATGAGAAATAAAAGAATGGGTAGTCCCAGAATCAATTAAAGCATATAAGGAAACAACGTGGAATAACAACTGACCAGTTACAGCTGACGGACTGGCCTCGGCTTCACCCTGTGCCACTGTAAACACGCTGGCATTGGTACCTCTAGAAGTCTGAACTACAGGTGGAAGAGGAACTGGTGGAAGGGGAACTTTACAATCCCTCATTAGATGCCATGGCTGTCGGCACCTGTAACATACATTTCTATCCCTCAAACACTCTTCTGTATGGTTCCTCCCACATTTAGCGCAAGGGGGAAACCCTTCTATCCTGGGCCATTTGTTCTGCCAGTCTCTCCTGTTCCTCTTGGGTTGAAACTTCTTCTTGGCCCTTACATCCCTGTTCCTTATGACATCTACTCTCTCCCTCTGTAAAGTAGTGGATGGTTCACTGAGTACCGCTGGAGGTAACCCTTCTGCAAGATGTTTGTTTACATAGATCTCTGCCTTTAAAGCCTTTGCTAGAGCTTCACTGTAAGTATGAGGGGGCTCGGCTCCTATCATAACATCTCGGGCAATATCCGATCTCAACCCTTGCGCAAACTTATCTCTCCTTAACTCCGGTGTATACACTATCCCAAGTGCAAAACGAGCAAGGGAGTTGAATCTTAATGAATATTCTTTCACAGTACTAGTCCCCTGCTTCAGATGAATAAACTCTTGGACTTTCTCATGTACTCGATCTTCTGTTCGATACTCAGCCTCAAACAATCTTCTGAATTCTTCCCAGGTCATCGAGGCCATATCATGAGTCTCCTCCATTAATTCCCACCAAATTCGGGCATCTCCCTTAAATAAGAAACTGTCATATCTAATCCTCTCTCTATCATTCATAGGAAATAGTGATGCCATCTGCTCTACGGACTTAAACCACTCCTCTGCCTCTAGCGGGTCCCTAGTACCCCTGAACGCTGGCGGCTGGTACTAGTTTGCAAGGCCCTGAATCGGATCAACTCGAGTCTGTACTGTTTGAGGTACCAGCCCTTCTCGCTCTTGTCTGGTAGGCAGTACTCTACTGGGGGTCTCGGTTCTCTCTTGAACAACTCTCCCCTGACTCTCCGCTAATACCTGCTGGACAATGGTTCGAATCATCGTCTCATCAAGGGTAGGGGGAGTTGGTTCTGGTGGGTTAGAGGATTCTCCCTCGTTCATCACACTCTTACCCTTCCTCTTGTTACTACGTCTCATCTATAAAACAACCATACTTGATCAATTTAAAGAAACACTTAACGTAAGGAAAGAATTAACTTATAGAGTCGGCTCTCAGACATCGTAGCGACGAGAATGGTATACTGTCAAATCCCAAAATCTCAGCTCTGATACCAAAATGTAATAGCCGCTTTCTACTCAAATATTCATAAAACATGTACATAATAAAATACCTATTAAATAGCATAAAAAGGTTGGGCCCAAATTTTCTTTTATTAAACATATACATTCTTTTACAAAAAGTTGTATCATGTACAAAGGATCAAAACAAGATGGACAGTGTAGCCGTTTCCCTTCGCTTGCCGACGCCAATCCGACTGTGTCCTCACCTAGATCCTGTAAAAACATGGGAAACAACGGGGTGAGCACAACTAATGCTCAGTAAGCAAATCCTCTACTCATCTATCCCCGTAACTCTCTCTCTCTAATTCTTTCCTTATAATTCTCGTTTACTCTCTCTCTCTCTCTCTCTCTTATACTTCTCTCTATTTTATTTTCTCATAACTCTTTTCTACTAACTCTCTTTAGTGGTCACGGCCTCATCTTACCGGAGGCACGGCTGGGACTCGCTCTGGCTCTACGTGACTTCTCATCCTAACCGATCGGACTCGGTTATGCATGGATTCGGAACCCTTGGCCATGTGAGTGTATAAACTCTCTCTCTCTTGGGTACTCTCGGGTATAGCCCTCATCCGCATGCACTCTCACGGGCTACACCACTTCTCTCTCTTATGCTCATGCCGCTCTCTCAATGCGGCATACATGCGGGCATGCTCTACCCATTACTCACGGGTTCCCTATCGCACAACCTACTCTATTCTCTTTTCTCTCTTTTATTCTCTAGTGCTCAATCTCTCTTTCTCTTTACTCATAATGTAACTTATGCTCAAAAGTCTCTACTCTCTCTCAAGCTATTACCCAAAACACAAGTAAATGCACATGGGTGGTCTATGCTCATTAATGAAATTATGAGATGCCAAGATGCCATGTTGCAATAATTAAGGTTGACTAATCATACTCATATTTCTCTTAGGCATTTCATCAAACAACTCATGTGCATATAAAAACTCTACTATAATTACTACTCTACTTCATTCTTTAGCCATCCAAACTGGAGAAAACTCCCTCATATAACCATAATCCCTGTCAAAGAAAACACTTCCAAATAGGTTTACACAACGTCTCCCAAAACTTCATCTAAATCTCCACTTCTCCATACACACTAAAACACTTCTCATACATGAAGTGTATCCAACAACCACAAAATAGCTACTTATCTCAACTAAATTTCTCATCAAGCATACTACATACTTATATATGCATACATCTCTACTCAATCTCTACTCAAAAGCTTATTCAAATCTCAACTTGGTTGGATTTACTTACTTTGTGAAAAAGTGACTTCTCTACCACTTTTCCTTCCCCTTGTTGTCTTGTCTTCTCTCTTCAACTTAAAACAACAACAAGAACAATAATAACAATATAAGACTTCAATATAACCATAAACAAAACTCACATCTAAAGCATGAATCCTTAGCTTAGGATTGCTTGAAATGAAATTTCTACTAAAATTGCCCAAAACCTCTCTTAAACTCCTTAGAAATCTTGGGGAAATGGAAGGAAAATTGAGAGAATTTAGAGAATGGGTATGGCGGTGGAACTGAATGAAAATGAAGGGTTTATGTCACTTAACCCTTTTTAGCTCATATTATAACCTTCCTTTCCCATTTTTCCCTTGTTCTTTCTTGGAAATTCCATCTATATCCTTTGATTAATTACATTCACACCCCCACACTAACCTATTCTCCATGAAATTTCCTTATATTTTACTCCCCACTTTTCCTGCTAATTAGGGGTAGAATGGTCATTTTGCCCCTATGGAGAATTCTCTAGAAACCTCAGGAAAACTTTTTTGCCATCCCGTCACCCTGGTGAAAACTGACAGAACCGACACCGCAATTACAAAGTCAACATCGTCGCAGCGAAGATTGTATTACCAAGATCCCTTAAGTCTCAACCAATTTCAAGGCAAACACTCAACCAACTCAACATACAACTCAATTGAAGCTGACTCAATGAACATTTAAGCAATATGGCAAATCTTAAATACGTACCTCAAGTGGGGCGTTACAGATTTAAAATATAAAATGTTGTTTTAGGAAAGAGAATATAAAATATGAAAAGAATAAATAAATAAATAAACTTTATTTAATTTTTTATACTTATAATAGGGTTAACTCATCCTCTCTCTGCACTCTCTTCTCTCGCTTTCATCAAATTCAAATACGCTAAATCCATAACCGAACATAATTCTCACAATTCACTAGGCCAAAAAGGCGAAAACAATACATTAAAACTATAAACGAATAGGCCACTAATTAAGTTTTTATTGGAAAAAAATGTGTATAAACGAAAACCCTAATTAAGTTTGAAATTGAGAAAATAATGGAAATGAAAAACTTAATTAAGCTTATCGGGCTATTTTTAGTTTTAAATAAAGTTTAAAGAGATTTTTTTTCTTTCTAAAATGTAAAACAAATGTATTTAAACATGGGTGGGGAACCCCGATAAATTAGATGAGTACTAAAAATCAATCAATAAAGATTAGCTTGCAACCCAATCTTACAAATTTTCTCTTACAACCCTGACTTGATAGCTCGCAATTGGACAAGCGAGACCCATAGTGAGCAAGCGGGACCCATTTGTGAGCTAAACAATTGCAAACTGCCATGTTAGGATTGTGAGAGAAAGTTTGTGAGATTGGATTGTAAGGGTAGTATTACCCAAGATCAATTCTCTAAAAAATTAAAGACATGAAACTCAAACTAAAACACAAAGGAAAGTCCAATAGAGGCAGTTAATAAACTACCAAGAAACAGGATTGGATACAAATGAACGGGCCGTAAGTAGAAAATTAAAGATAAAAAACTAAATATGAAAAAGCCCAAAGTAAAACCCAAAGGAAAGTCTTTGTAGATATTATACATTATTATTAATTTCCTTGTTTATTGCATTGAAATAAAATTATTGAACAAAAATGGTGTCAATGCTGCTGAAAGAGCAAGAATATAGCTAAAGAATCAAGAAAGAGATAAGCAAAAATGAGTTTGGATTCTGTTTTAGAGAATCAATTTCGGTTATTTTTCTTAACTGAATTGGTAAAGTTATAGTTGAGTTTATATAGCAAAATTACACTTCAAAACGTCATCATTTCTGATGACTTACAAATGCAACCCTTGTGTTTTGCAAGATTGCACTTTAGTCCTGTTGACCTAGACCTGGCAAAACGGGTGGGTGGGCCGGGTAAAACGGGTACGGGCCTTATACGGGTCGATATATACGGGTCCAATATTTTGGACCCGTGCCCTACCCTATACGGGTACGGGTGGACCCGTTTTTTCTCTCTCCAGATTTCAGTTTTGTCAGTTTCACCCCTAACAGTTTTCAATTATGACAATTACACCCCCAAAATTCCTGCAGTTTTAATTTTTTATATTTACACCCCCTAAATCAACTACTCTAAATTCAATTCAATTAAGAATATAAACAAATATGAACCAAAATAAACAAATAACACATAAACAAACAATAACATATAATACAAAACTACAAATACCAACCAAAACAAACAAATACAAAATCACTAATACACAATTACACATAAACAAACCAAATAAGTCAATAAACTATAAATACCAATTAAAATAAACAAATACATAATCCAATATTCAACAAAAACATTCTTAGGACAGCAAATGTTTCATTCCACAGGGCGTGATAGAGTCTCTTGATTCCACGGTCTCGAGATCAGTCAATGGCACATAAGATCACATCCAAATCATCTTTCACCTCATCATCTCACAAACAATGATCAACTACAAATATTAATAAATGTAAATAATAAAATATCGAAATATTATGTTAACATGTTACAATTGGTCTATTTCATAATAGATTCTATGTAGCATTATGCATATTGAGTTATTTATAGATTGATTAATGTTAAATTATAAATAGTCCACCTAATTACTGATACATGAACTTGAAATCCCATATTTTTCACCGTTATGAAACAAAGATAACTAAAACCAGCACTAACTAAACTAAGCCTAACACAACCCTTCTGCTGAAATGAGTTTGCAATTCTATTCAAATATCAGCAGAACACATTGGTATCTACAACTTCATTGTGTTTCACGTTCCACATTTTCCAAGCAACCAAACAAAGTCTGCGCTCCAAGACCTATAATGATCATCTTAATCACAAAACTACAATTAAAGTTCATCTGCTCAGAAATTTCGCTCACTTTCGATTAGTGTCATTTTTTTTTTTCTGTTCATTTCAATCATCACAAACCCATAAAGAGAACACATAAACAAGATCCATTGCTATTCTACTCTTTCCAATTCATTTCCATAACTTTCCTCCACTTTCTAAGTAACCAAACAACAAAATTTAAAACCAAGCACAAACTGAAACATAAAACTATACCAACCACAAAAGAAAACCAAGCAAAATTCATTCCAAAAAAAAATTCATTATCCTAAAGTACGAATTTAAAAAAGATCCCTTTGGTTTCCAAAACCATCAAAAACTTCTCTTAAACTATGATAATCATCATAAATTCCCCTAGATCACCCCAAACCTCTTTAAATCTCATCAAATTAACCATACCCTCTCTCACAAAGGACCATTTGTCAATTTTCCAAAGCATAAGGTCCACAAACTGTACCAACCAAACATAACAACTATGAGAACTCAAACAATTCTTCCTAAAAACTCTCATTCGAGAAAAATTCATTTGCTTCCCAAAAAATAAAAAAATAAATAATCGAAAAGGATTTGTTTTTGAAGAAACCTTTTTTGCCGAACTTCGCTTCTGATCCTCTCTGAGCCTCTATTTCGTTACCGAAGTGACGAAGTGACGAATATTAATCGAAGAAGACTGATGAGGCGATATGATGAGAGACTGATGATGAAGTGACGATGCGGCCGCGATCTGGACGGAGAGATCTGAGATGAGTTGTTCAGATGAGAGTGAGACTGTGAGAGGGAGGCGTGACCGTGATTCGTGATGAGTCTGATGACTGATGAGATGCGTGAGAGGGAGACGTGAGAGGGAGGCGTGACTGCGTGAGTGTGAACTGTGACTCTGTGAGAGGGATTCGTGATGACTGTGACTCTGTGAGAGGGAGGCGTGAGAGGGAGGCATCAGGCGTGAGAGGGAGGCGTGAGAGGGAGGCGTGAAGTCTGTGATAAAAAATTAAAAACTTTTAGGGATTCATTCAGTTCAAAACAGAACAGAAGCCTTGGCTTATACGGGTGCCCGCGGGTGCCCACGTGTTCACCCGTATAACCCGTAATTTATGGGACCGGGTACGGGTACGGGTGACAAAAAAATGGGTTTAATTTATTGAACCCATACCCTATATTTTTTACCCGGGTACGGACCGACCCACGGGTCTATACCCGTTTTGCCAGGTCTATGTTGACCTCTACTTGAGCAATATAGTCAACACTCTTCCTCAATTCGAACACATAGAATTCTTTAAGTGTATTTACCAACATTCCCCCTGAAATTGGACATGAAGTGCTTTTAGATTGACCAAGTTTCTTTAAGTGAATTTACCAACATTCCCCCTAAAACTGGACCTAATGTGCTTTTAGATTGACCAAGTTTCTTTAAGTGAGCTAAACAACATTCCATTTGAAAAAAGGAACACTGCTTCAGTTGAGCTTTGCTATGAACACTGCTACAAGTCACCAATCTCAAAGATCAAGCTATTGCATTACTCGACTGAGCTCTACTATGAACACTTCCACAAGTCACCAATCGCAATAATTAAGCTATTGCATTCACTACAGCACAAACCCAATGACCATGTCGCGTAAAACAGATCATCATATTACTAATTGACTATCTGAATTTTTCACACCATCATGTTGCATTATGAATTTTCACACCATCATGCTGCACTACCATAGTAAAAAACATAGCATCACACCTTACTAATACAACTCACACCATTATGCTGCATTATCATAGTAAAAAACATAGCACCACACCTTACTAATACAACTCGGCACTAATCACAATAATATCATAACCTGATATCAGGTAAAAGCCACACCTTTTGCTCTACAATTTACACACCATCATGCTGCATTATCATAGTCAAAACATAACACCACATCTTACTAATATAACTCAGCACTAAGCACAGCAATATGATACAATACTAACTCAGTACTGATCATTAGTTCACTACACTTTCTTGTGACTAAGAATAGTAAGCTTCTATCTTAATTCAGCAAACTAGGCAATTGACAAAGGCTTAGTCAATATATCAACTATTTGAGGCTTAGAAGGGACATATTGAATTGTAACTTGTTCGGCTAACACTTGTTCCCAGATATAGTGGGTATCAATGTCAATATGCTTTGTTCTAGTATGAAAAACAGGGTTAGCTGCTAAGGCACCAACACTAACATTGTTACGCCAAATAATAGGTGTGGTGGACAATGATAGCCCTAGTTCAGTAAAACATTTTGTAACCAAGCTACCTTAGTGCCAGTTTGAGCTAAGGCTCGATATTCAGCCTCAGTAGAGGACAAGACAACCACTTTCCGCTTCTGAGAGCTCCACTAAATCAGATTAGGGCTCATATATAGACAATAACCATTTGTTGATCTCCTATCTTCCAAGTTACTGCCCCAATCAATATCAGCATAGCATTCCACTTGTAAAGTCCCTGCTGGTTTGAAGTGTACACTATAATCCAATGTGCCTTTAACATACTGAAGGATTCTTTTACATGCTTGGCACTAAAGCTCTATAGGGGTTGACAAAAACTGGCTTAACTTGTTGACAGAGAAGCTAAGGTCAAGTCTAGTGAGAGTGAGGTAATGAAGAGCACTTATAGTGCTTCGATAGAGTGTAGGGTTGTTAAACAAGTCATTGTCAGTAGAAAACAGCTTAACACCAACAACCATGGGAGTTAGACAAACACTAGCATCCAACATCTTGGTTTTCCTTAACAAGTCTATAGCATACTTTGTTTGCTTCAAATGAATACCACCAGGACTTCGTGTGGCCTCTAAGCTTAGGAAATAATGAAGGGAACTAAGAGTTTTAGTGCAAATTTATCATTTAACTCTAGCATCAACTAAGCAACATAAGAAGAATCTGATCCTGTGATGAGAATATCATCAAACCAAGCTCTAGGAGCTTGTTTGAGACCATAAAGAGCTTCATTCAACTTATACACATGAGCTGGTTTATCATGGTCTTCAAACCTTATAGGTTGCTGCATATAAACTTCTTCAGTAAGAATACCATTAAGGAAAGCATTATTGGCATCAACTTCCTAAATATCTCACCCTTTTGTCACTGCTAAACTCAAGATTATCCTGATGGTAGAAGGCTTAATTATTGGACTAAATGTCTTGAAATAGTCAAGACTTGGTGTTTGTTGGAAACCCCTAGCAACAAGTCTAGCTTTATACTTTTGTAAAGTGCCATCTGCATTATATTTAACTCTAAATACCCATTTGTTTCCTACTACATTGGGATCAAGAGTGAGAGGAACAAGTGTCTTGGTTTCATTCTTGATTAATGCATTGAACTCATCCTACATGACAGCTTTCCATTTAACACTGGCTATAGCATCAAAAAGAGAGGAAGGTTTTGGTTCAATACTGTCACGTGCAGGAAACACAGATCTTGGTGCAATGTTATCAGTTTCTGTAAGTAGAGCTGTAGATTGAGTATGAGAACTGATTGGAGGAGCAAAATAAATTGTTGCTTTAGATTGTGCTGCTGCTTTAACTCGTGTGATCAGGGGATGTGTGTTGATAGCATCAGATTTTGAGTTAAAAGAAACATAAAAAATGTTAGCAAACTTAGACAATGATAAATCAACTTCAAGAGGGTAGAAAGGTATTAAGTCAAATGAGGTAATAACTGGCAGGGAATAGATGGGTAATTTAGTGAAAGTAGTGAGGAGGCGGATAATTCAAATGAAGTACAAATTGGTGATGAAGAGATGTGAATAGGGGAAGTTTTGATTGAGATAGAATGGGAAATATCATCTATGTTAGAATGATTCTGTAGTAGGGATTTAGATTTAGGTGCTGAGGAGGTAGGAGTTGAGTTAAAAGGTGGTGAGGTAGATCGAGAATGAGCTAGAGTGGAATCATGAAAGGTAGGTAATGAATACAAGGGTGCATGCTTAGTAAAGAGTGTAGGTGTAGGTTTATTACCTACTGCTGTATCACTAACATTTTGCTGTGAAGGATTAACTGCTGGAGAGGAGCAAGAGGCAAGTCCAGATGAAGAACCATGAGTATGTATAGTATTACAAACAGGTGAATGCACATAAATGAAAGGAAATGATGAATATGAAATGGCAAAATTTAAATCAGTAGAGGAAGGACTAGTTTCAGATGATAAAAACACATTTCCTTGAGAGAATGGAAATTCACATTCATTAAATTTAACACTTGGTGTGATAAAAAAAGTTTGCCATCAGGTTTTAAACATTTATATCCTTTATGCACTAAGCTATAACCTATAAAAACACATTTCACACTATGAAAATCAAACTTATGTTTGTTGAGAGTTCTAAGAAAAGGGAAGCAAGAACAACCAAACACTTTAAGATGGGCATAAGTAAGAGCAGCTTGAAAAAGCTTTTGATAAGGTGATATATCACCAAGAGTGTGTGTAGGCATTCTATTTATAAGGAACACAACAATTTCAAACACCAGCCACCAAAATTGCAGAGGCATGTGCAAGGAAAGTTAAACCTGTCTCAACAAGGTGTTTGTGTTTTCTTTCGAGTCTGCCATTTTGCTGATGGATGTGAGTACATGATGCTTAAATTGAATTCCTAAACTAGTGAGATAAGAGTGGAGAGCAATATACTCTCCTCCTTGGTCAGATTGCAAGCATTTAAGCTTGTGACCAAATTGCCTCTCGGCTAAGTGATGAAACTTGATGAATACTGACTTAACTTCAGCCTTGGTTCTAAGAGGAAATAACTAAGTGTATCTACTATAATCATTAAGAAACTGGACATAATATCTAAAACCCTTAGAAGACAATAAGGGTGTAAGTCCCCACACATCACTATGGACAAGTTCTAAAGGTGCACTTGCTTGTGATGAAGAAGAGGGAAAACTATTATTATGTAGCTTCCCTAATTGGCAAGCATCACAGAACACAAATGTTGGATTTGGTGATGTGTTAGGCTGATTTAAAGGTAAACTAATTTTGGGTGAAGTTTTCTTTGGCAATGTTGTAAGAATTTTATGTAAGATAGTTGAATGTGGATGTCCTAGGCGCTTATGCCAAACCATGTAAGAATCAGCATTATAACAACTAAAGCATGTATAGCAAAGTCGACTAAATTGTGATCAGCAGGTTGAATAGTCATATTATTTATAGTAGCATCCAAAATACCTTTATTGATAGGTAATGTATTACATTGTTGTGAGCTGGTACATTGTGTATCATTATTACATTGCATAGGTGAGACAACATTATTAGTGATAGCGCAATGCACAGACTTGTTATGAATGCTTTGAGAAGTAGTATGACCATTAGACATGTTACTAAAATGTAAATCACTGGAAAATAAAGAATTTTTGACACAGTTAGAACTAGATGCAACAGCAGGAGTAGAGTATTGTGAAACTAAAGCATATTTAGGAGACATATGAGATGATGCATTGAAGAACTTGAGATGAGGAACTTGCAACTAGTACAAGCCACATTTAAAGGCCCCTTGCAATAGTGTTACCTTGGTTAACTTGTCCTTAACAATACAACTGTCAGCATTAAACTCAACTACCACACTATTATCTCTAGTAAACTTGGAAATGCTTAAAAGATTTTTAGTAATTTTGGGCACACACGGAATATTTTTAAGACGTAGACATTTTGAATGTAAAGTACTAGGTAAAGAGGACTAGCCTGAGAGATAGGTAGGCACTCACCACTACCAACTTGGAGTTGATTTCCACCATCATAAGGCTCACCAATGTTCAAATGGCTGAGGTCTGATGCTACATGATCAGTAGCTCCAAAATCCATAGACCAGATAAGATCTGTAGGAATAAGTGAAGTGACCAAAGCTAAATGTTGACTTTGCTATTGAGGATGCGTTGGCATACCAACAACATTATGAATGGGTTGAGCAGCACCAATAGATGCTAGGAAGGCTTGAGTAGTACCTGAAACTTGTTAAATGGGTACTCCAAGAAATGGTGAGGGAATAGAATCACCTCTTAGTTGAGGAGCATTAGTGTTAGTGTGAGAATAAGGAGAGCCAGATTGTGTGATGTTTGAGAGAGGTTCTGATAGGAGACATACTGTTGTGGCTGAGATGATTGAGGAAACTGAAACATCCATTGAGTGTGTGATGATTGTGAACCAGATATTTGTGTAGATTGTGCACCAGTATTATAACTACCATGATAAGCTCTAGAATATGCAGCACTAAACCTATGATAACATTGAGTAGCTAAGTGACCAGCTTTATGACAACCTTGACATATTATCTTATTTCTACCAGTAGTTCGTCCTCTACCTCTCCCATAATTCTGAAAACCAAGTGGTCTTGGACTGTTCAAAGGAACATTAGGATAATAAAATGGTTGTCTTCTGTGTCCTATTCCATAAGTTTCTGTGACAGGTACAGGATAGTTTTGATGATAGTATGGATTTCCTAGTGAGTTAAGTGAGGGAATTGTACTAGGAAAAATGTTAGAGGAAGTTTGAACTCCTCCAGTTGAGTGAAGTTGAACATTAGACGACTTGTTCTCTGCATTGAGTCCAGGTGAATTGATTGAAGCTAAATTAGCAGATCTACTGTATGGATCAATTGAATTGAACTTATCAAGTCTAATCTCAAATTTTTGGAACAAAAATTGAGCGTCTTGTAAAGTAACATTGTCCACTTTTGATTCAAGCCTAGAGGTAAGATTAACTGCAACCGTGTCATACTCTGGGCCTAAATGATCAAGCACATACTGCAATAATTCTTCATCTGATATGACCAACCCATTGGCAGAGAGGCTTTCTGCAATTTGTTTCATCTTTTTCATGTATTCAACAATTCCTAAATTGCATTTCTGAGTTGTTTGTAATAGATTCTTTAAATGAAGTGCTCTGGCTTTTGAGTCATTAAAAAACTCATTCTCTAAAGTATATCAAATCTCCATTGAAACTTTACACTTAGAGACAATTCCAAACATACTTTTGGATATGGATGCTAACAACCAACTCACAAGGAATTTGTCTGTACATTTCCACATGATATAAGCAGGATTAATCTTATCACTAACAGAGTCACTAGTAGTCTTAGGTTCTCCATGAATTTGTCCTAATTCATTCTCATTTGTAGAATTAGACAATAAAAGAGGAGGACGATAAGGAACTTTACCAAGTAAGTGATCCTCAAGTTCGTGTGAACCAACCGTAAAGAAGACCTGTGAGCTCTAGAAACAATAGTTATTCCGAGTGAGTTTAGGATTTATCACCTGCAGATTCAACGCCAGAGCTGAGGTAGTGCGATTTGAGGATTCCCGTATCATTTCTTCAACACTTTTGAGCAACTGTGAAGAGGAACTAGAAATGTTTGCCATTGACGTGAGTCACTGCTTTGATACCATGTCAATGCTGCTGAAACAGCACGAATATAGCTAAAGAGTCAAGAAAGAGAGAAGCAAAACGAGTTTAGATTCTGTTTCAAAGAATCAATTTCTGTTATTTTTCTTAACTAAATTGGTAAAGTTATTATTGAGTTTATATAGCAAATTACACTTCAAAACGTCATCGTTTTTGATGACTTACAAACGCAACCCTTGTGTTTTGCAAGATTGTACTTTAGTCGTGTTGACCTCTACTTGAGCAATATAGTCAACACTCTTCCTCAATTCGAGCACATAGAATTCTTTAAGTGTATTTGCCAACAAATGGCTTCATTTCTCTTCCATATTATACACTTCACATAAATTAATTAATTGGTTTCTCATCTGATTATATGTGGTAATTATTTATTTGATTATTTCATGACTTCTTGTTGTTATTGTCAGATTTTAAGATGTAATATGCTTTTCACTTTAATTTAAATTCTATTATACGTTTTCTTTATTTAGACAAGTTTCGAAACATAATATTGCAGTAATTCATCAAAATAATTTCTTCTCTCCCAAAAATTAATGATATATGGCTTACGTATTAAATGTTTTTAACAATATACTATGTACTTTACAATAATACTACTACACAGGAGTTATATTATAAATTATAAATTTTATATACAAATCAATACATTGTATATGAAAAAAAAATAAAAAATTAACTCAATTGCTGAGATGAATAGCTTTCGCTACCTTCGTGGAACATCATTTCTTTTATCTTATAACAATAACATCATTGAAACCTAAACAGGAAATTTTTTAAGGAAAAAAAAATTATAAAAAGTGAAAGCTTTTGCAATACATTGGTGGAACATAAATTTTTCCTAACATTATCAAAATAAATATTTTGCAACATTTAGTGGATAAATTAAAGTAATGTGCAAATAATTAAAGACAGAAACTTAGGAGGGCACTACACAATCATACAAAACCTTACCCCATTTCCATGCTTAAAATCAAAGAGTAATACTACACCACCAACCATTTTTCACAAACTTTTTCTCACAACCCTAACGTGACAGCTCATAATTAATTAGTGAGACCCGTTATAAACTAACCAATTGCGAGTTGCTATATCAGAGTTGTGAGAGAGAGTTGTTGGTGTAGTATTAGTCAAAATCAAAACGGTTTAGTAAATTAAAGTTTTGGGTTATTAAAGTTCCTTTTGATATGGCCTTTACGCAAGCAATGTAGGCAGATAAGATGCATTCGATTTCGGGTTTTGGAATGTTTGTTATAGTATATTGATCATGGATGACGTTTTTAATATTTAAAAATTATTAGATGATCTAACATGTATAATATTAGGTGATGATGAGTGCTCAGAAGATTATTTAGCACTTGTTTCCTCCAAAGAATTAGGTTTACAGTTGTCGCTATGTCCCATACTATATTATTGGGGTTTAAAGCTTAAACATGTATACCCAACTCAATAATTATAATTTCTCAAAAGTGTAGATTTTATTTAAAAGATAAATCTAGCCGTTAAATCCAATGACATGCCAATTATATCTTTAATAAAACAATAAATGATATATTAATTCTTAATACATAATGCTAGATTGTTGCTAGATGATATAAGACTCGATACTAACATTTAACAATATAATTTGATAGTCTACACATGTTAGACTATGCTAGATGGTGCTAGACTTAGTAATTTAGCACATTTGACTATTCTTGTCTTTATTATTTTTCATTAAGAGCAATTAGGTTAAGTCGTGGCTTAATTTATCCTTTAAACAAAATCTTAACATTTTGGAAATTAAAATTAGTAGCAATGACTATATGTGAGTGTTAGAGTTAATTTGTTCTATATGAGGGAACAAGCCTCCAAGAATATAGAGAGAGAAAAGAGATTGATTTAATTCTTCCTTCCTTTATTCATAAGAGTCTAGACCTTAAATAAGCCTTACAGATAACAACGAAACACCTACAGATAACAACGAAACACCTACAGGATAACTACCAAAATTATGAAATGACTACAAACCCCCTCCGCTACACTTTATTTATTTCATAGCCAAACTGCTAACTAACTAACAACCAAACATTCTAAATAATAAATTCTGCTACTTTCTTCCTCCACAATTATTCTTACTTTCTTACGCCACCGGCCGAGACTTCTCTAGACCCCATATTTTGCAAACCGCTTCGGCGGTTGACGAACTCTGTTTGACCTTCTTAACTCTTCTGAATCCATAATCCTAACATTACCTCCCTCGTTCGGCACAACCTTGCCCTCAAGGTTGGAAGGAAGCTCACCATAAGCAGCCACTAGAGGTGCTGCATCCTCCCACGAAGCATCTTCCAGCGGCAACCCATGCCATTGAACTAGAAGCTGCTCTATGGCCTCACCGTGATGCTGTACTGTCCGGCGTCCTACAACTGCCAACGTTGATACCAGTGGCTGTCCTTGATAAACAAAAGGTGGCAGCGATAACTCCCATCCCTGAACTCTTGCATGACAAGGCTTCAAAAGGGACACATGGAAAATAGGATGAATCTTTGCACCCATTGGTAACTCCAGCTTGTAAGCAACCTGCCCCACTTTTCATGAAACTTTGAAGGGACCATAAAACCTTCTGGGCAGCTTGGAATAACTTTCACCTCGCACTGAAGATTGCCGATACGGCTGAAGCTTCAAATATACCATGTCACCCTCTTGAAACTCCAAGTGACGGTGACGTCGATTTGCCCCCTCAGCCATCTGCTGTTGAGCATGCAGCAAATTAGTGCGCAAGTCGCGCAGTAAGTTGTCTTGGTTAGTCAGTGCAAAATCAACAGCTTCCAAACACGAAGTGCCCCTCATATATGACTGAATGACTGGCATATCTCTACCATAAACTAGCTTGAAAGGAGTGGTGCCAACAGCTGAGTGATATGAAGTATTGTAGAAAAATTCTGCCCATGGTAAATACTCAGCCCACTTTTACGGCTTGTCCATTGTAAAGCAACGCAAGTACTGTTCCAAAGTCTGATTAGTGACCTTCGTTTGGCCGTCAGTTTGCGGATGGTATGCCGAACTGTGCTTAAGGGTGGTTCCACTAAGGGTAAAGAATTCCTGCCAAAAAGCACTGAAGAAAATAGGGTCACGGTCAATAATAATTTATTTGGGTAAGCCATGAAGCTTATAAACCATCTCCACAAACAGGGCCGCGACTCTAGCTGCGGTAAATCCTTTTTTGAGCAACCCAAAGTGAGCGTATTTTGTTAATCTATCCACCAATACCAAAACTACTGAATAACCCAAAGACAACGGAAGACCTGTAACAAAATCCATTGCGATCTCCTCCCATATTTGAGCATGAATCGGTAAGGGTTGAAGCAAACTAGCAGGTGCTTGTGCTTGGTACTTCGCCTGTTGACAAATATGACAAGATCGAATGAATTGTTTGACGTCCTTAGCCAACCCCGACCAATAGAAATTCAACGCGAGTTTGCTCAAGGTTTTCTTGTGGCAACCGTGACCGCCCAATAGAGAGTAGTGGAACTCAGCCAGAAGTTGTTGCCTCAAACTAGCGTCGATGGGCACCATCAAGTGGCCCAAATAAAATAAGAGCTGATCATGCACTGCATACCCAGGATGAGCTGATGGATTGTGTTGCAATTCACTCATGATTTTTTCACATAAACCATCGGTCAACAAGGCCTCGCGCAACTGCCGTAGGACATCAAAAATCAGAACAGATGAGGCGAACAACCCTGGATTGTTGGCAGATTCTGCACTCTCATGTTGGCGGGACAAGGCATCAGCCACCACATTCGTTTTGCCAGTTTTGTAACACACTCTGATGGTCCCAAGAGTGTGTTACAAGAGTTTAATGAGGTAAGTGTGATGTTCAGGCGTCTAAATGACTTGGGTAAGGAGATTACGCAAACTCTGATTGTCTATGCAAATTATAAATTTTCGGCTCAAAAGATATTGACGCCAGCGCAAGATTGCTTCTGTTACTGCATATAATTCGCGGACATAGGCAGACGCTCGCTGCAGCTGTAGAGAAAGTTTCTTACTGAAAAAAGCAATAGGGTGAGCATGCTGCATGAGGACGGCGCCAACTCTTGTTCCAGACGCATCAGTCTCTACTTCAAATAACTCATCAAAATCAGGAAGAGCCAACACTGGAGTCTGAGTCATAGCTTGTTTCAAGTTTGTGAAAGCCTCCTAAGTAGTATCAGACCATGCAAACTTGTCTTTTTGGAGCAGAAAAGTGAGTAGGGCTGAAATGGAAGCATAATCACGCACAAATCTCCTATAATAACTAGTCAAACCCAAGAACCCCCATAGTTGCCGAACTGTAGACGGAACTAGCCAATCGATCATAGCTTTAATTTTGGAAGGATCAGGGGCTACACCAGCGCCTGAAACAATGTGGCCAAGGTAGTCTAAACTCTGAGCACCAAACAAACATTTCTCACGCTTAGCAAAAAATTGGTGGTCACGAAGGCACTAAAGGACAGCAGAGAGGTGATGTACATGTTCTACAACATCACGGCTATACACCAAAATGTCATCAAAGAAGATTATGACAAACCGGCGAAGGAATGGTCAGAACACCTCATTCACGGTACCTTGGAAAGTTGCTGGGGCATTGGTGAGGCCGAATGGCATGACCATAAATTCATAATGGCCATCATGAGTGCGAAAAGCTGTTTTTTTGATATCCTTTTTAGCCATTCGAATCTGATGGTAACCTGACCTGAGATCAATTTTGGAAAAAATTGTAGCTCCAAATAACTCATCTACTGTCGGGATAGGAAACTTATCTGGAATGATGATTCTATTTAGAGCTCGGTAGTCAACACAAAACCTCCACGAACCATCCTGCTTTTTAACCAGCAAGACCAGCGATGAGAAAGGACTACGGCTAGGGCAAATCAATCCACTCTCAAGCAGCTCAGAAACCATTCGTTCCAATTCCCCTTTCTGAAAATGCGGGTAGTGATAAGGGCGCACTTGTACTTGTGCGGCATGTGGCTGCAAACAAATGCAATGGTCACTGTTACGCGACGGAGGAAGACGCTTGAAAGGCTCAAACACATCAGGAAACTGAGCCAAAACAGCCTGGATAGGTGGAGGCATATCTGCCATTGTGAACATCTGCGACAAGGAAAATCCCCTGCTAGAATAGTATAATACTGAAAAGAAACATCAATGGAATCCACACACATCAACCTTTCTAATTGATGCAATTGAATCGGCTCCACTCATTGTGGAAGGCGGCCCTTCAATGTCAATGATGCACCATCCCAATTGAAAGAAATAGTCAATTCCTTATAATCCATTACAACTGGACTCAAAGTTGCTAACCATTGGGCACCCAAAACAATATCTGCACCCCGAAGAGGAAGAACAAACAAATCCACCACAAACTCATGACCATCCAAATTAAGAGCAACATCCCCACACATACCCGAACACCCCATGGTATCGCCATTACCAATCATTACCTGAAATTTCGCCAAACCAAGAATTGGTAGGCTAAGGTGGGTGGCTGCTCGTTCTTGAATAAAATTGTGCGTCCATCCTCCATCAATAAGTACTTCTAAACACCGGCCAAGAACAATACCATGCATACGAATTATATAGGGATTCCTATGCCCTACTAATGCATGGAGACTGATAGCAACAACCTCCTAATCCTTGTTAGAGTTATCCCCTACCTCAGTTTCCAAAGCGGGAGAATGAAAGTCCTCCGCCTCCCCCATTAAAAGATGAAATTTCGCCTTACAGCGATGACCAAGCGAAAAACGCTTGTCACAATTAAAGTACAACCCTTTATCGCGACGTTCTTGAAGCTGAGCTGCGGTAAGACGCTTCACCGGAAGCGTGGAAGAACGAAAAACCATGGGATTGTCGATGCGAGGTGGTGGTCTAGGCAATAATGGCGGCAGACTAAAGGGTGTAAGGCTCGACCGAGGAAGGTCCCATGTACGAGACCCAGGCTGGCGAAACGGTGGCCGAAGCTCTCTTAACTTATCTTCTTGAAGTTTTGCTAACCCCATAGTCTGCGTCAATGAGAGTGGTCGAAAAGAGTGAACCGCTGAATATTAGAACGCAACCCTGAAACAAAACAACTAAGTAAAAAAGAGTTAGAGACACCAGAAACCTTATTGACCAATTCCTCAAACCGATGTTGATAAGCTGCAACAGAACCATCTTGAAACAGCTTCGCTAATTGCCTTTGGTAGTCGACAAAATCCGACGGACCAAAACGAGTTTATAGATCCTGAAGGAAAGAATGCCACATTCTCAACTGACCATTAGCATGCATCCAACGATACCATGACAAGGCAGGGCCATCCATGTGAAAAGAAGAAATTGTCAAGCGTTGCTTTGGTGGCGTCTCATGATAATTGAAAAATTGCTTAGCTTTAAATTTCCAACCTTCTGGATCCGTACCATCAAATCGGGGAACCTCTAAGCGAAAAAACGTTGGAATCCCGAAAAAAGTGGCGCGCAAACTACTCACACCCTCGGAGGATGCGCTGCCATCAACCCCTGTCAACAACACACCCCCTCCTGACGGTGTTTGCCGCTGAAACTGCTCCCACTTCCCATCCAAGACAGAAACCTTCAGACCCAAATCCTTAAAAATATTGTTCTAAGGAATCCAACTTCTCCACCATTGCAACCTGGGTAGCCATAAGTTGACGTACTTGCTCATCTAAAACTTTCGAACGAGTTCCTTCCGCCATTGAAGGGAACGAAAGCACCAAATGTTAGAGTTAATTTGTTCTATATGAGGGAACAAGCCTCCAAGAATATAGAGAGAGAAAAGAGATTGATTTAATTCTTCCTTCCTTTATTCATAAGAGTCCAGACCTTAAATCTGCCTTACAGATAACAACGAAACACATACAGGATAACAACCAATTAACGAAAATTATGAAATGACTACAAACCCCCTCCACTACACTTTATTTATTTCATAGCCTAACTGCTAATTAACTAACAACCAAACATTCTAAATAATAAATTAATAATAAATTCTGCTGATTTCTTCTTCCACAATTATTCTTACTTTCTTGCTCCACCAGCCGAGACTTCTCTAGACCCCATATTCTGCAGACCACTTCGACGGTTGACGAACTCTGTTTGACCTTCTTAACTCTTCTGAATCCACAATCCTAGCAGTGAGAGTATGTTTATATTATTTTGATTGAGTTATTTTAAGAATTGGACTAAAAGTCTAAAAGAAAAACAGTGATTAGCGTTGTCAATAGATTAGTGTTGACATATTGGTCTTTTTTGTACTAATTTTGTTTCCATTTCATAAATAGAGTGATTTTATTGGCCCATATTAAAACTAAAGGAAACTTATCTTAAGACACCTGTTTCAAAGGTTTAAGATTATAGCTTTTTTCTTATAACACTCCTATTCCCCCCCTCCCCCACCCCACCCCCCCCCCCCCCCCCCCCCCACCACACACACACACACCACACACACACATATATATATATTATATATTTAAAACCTTTATATAATGATAATTGTGTGATCAAACTAATTTATTATTATAAGAATGTTATAACTTAATAAATGTATAATTACAAAATATTGTTTTGATTTAATTATCCTTAGTGCAAGTGGTATAAAGTAAAATGTGCACTACATTATTAATTAATTAATGGAGTATATCAAATTCAGGCATAAACATTGATAAAAGAGATAGACAGTTAGACATATTTTCAAAAACTAGTACATATATCTATGTAGTGTTGGAAGTATGAAAAGTCATCTTAAAAGTCTAAAATTTTACATTTCTTTTTATTTATTTTATTTATTTTTTTTTGGTAGAGATATTTAGGGGTGAGTGGTTCCGGGTACCCTACATTTTTCGGGAGAACCAGAACTGGAACCGCAAAGGTGCAGTTTCCAAAAAATGGAACCGGAACTAGAACTGTACAGTGCAGGTCCTTAAATTCAGGAACTGAAACCTAAAATGCAGGTTCCGATTCCTTTCTCGAGTACCCTATAAAAAATCATTACCCCCTAAAAATTTTGATTTCATTCATTTTTCCAATGTAACTCATAAATCCTCTAATCTCTAGGCAACACTTGAATTCAAATCATTCATCACATTTCACATAATCAATCAAAACCAAGACACAAACATTTATTCTCTGTAAATTGTTAATTTAATGTTATAATTGTTATTTTTTAATGTAATAAGAATATTATAATTAACTAAGTAATTATTAATTATACGGTAAGTTTATAATTAATTAAGTAATCATACACACATGATAATTAATGTTATAATTATTAATTTAATTATTAATTAATATTGTACTAATGTTTATAATGTAATGTTAAATTAATTAAGTAATCATACTATAATATAATGAAATGTTCTAATTAATTAAGTATCTACTATAAATTATAATGTATGTTATAATTAATTAGATTTGTTAACCATTTAATTAAGTAATGTACTAATGACTAATGTAGCAATAATAATGTTTATAATGTAATGTTATAATTTAACTAATTAAGTAACATTTAACTATGTAATGCTATAATTATTAAGTGATCATAATATGTTATGTTAATGTTATAATTATTATGTAATAATTTATTAAGTAATCATTTGTTTATATGTAATTTACAATTAATTAAATAATCTTATTATAAATTTATAATGTAATGTTAATATGTTATAATTAATTAAATTTTTAATCATTTAATTAAGTATTGTGCTAATGTTTATGTAGTAAATTACTAATGTTTATAATATATGTCATAAATAAATAATCATTTATATATAATGTATAATAATTATGGATCATACTATATGTAATATTATAATAATTAAGTAATAACATAAATCTATAATTTAATATTGTAATTAATTAAATTTCTAATCATTTAATTAATATACTAATGTTTATAATGAAATGTTTAATTGATTAAGTAATCATACTATAAATCTATAATGGATGTTATAATTGATTAACTTTTAATGTAATGTTATAATATATTTTTAATCATTTAATTAAGTAGTAATAATATAGTAAATTACTAATGTTTATAATGTAATGTTATAAATTTATAACTAATTAAGTAATTATTTAACTATGTAATGCTATAATTATTATGATGCATAATTAATATAATGTTATAATGTTATAATTTAATTAGTAATTATTTAACTATAATAATGCTTAATTAATTAAATTTCAATCATTTATTAAGTAATTATTTGTTTATATGTAATGTTTAATTAATGTTTATAATAAATGTCATAAGCAATTAAATAATCATGTAATTATGTATTGTTATAATTAATTATGTATCATACTATAATGAATTAAGTAATCATCTAATAATCTTTAATATATATTATAATTAATTTGTTTATAATAAATGTTATAATTAATTAAGTCATCATTTAATTATAATATAATGTTACAATTAATAAGTAATCGTACAGTAAATTTATAATGTAATGTTATAATTAATTAAATTTCTAATCATTTAATTAAGTATTGTGCTAATGTTTATGTAGTAAATTAGCATTATTATGTTTTAATATAATGTCATAATCAATTAAGTAATTATTTAATTGTAATGATATTTAATTATGTATCATACTATAATGATATGGTATGTGATAAGTAATCATACTATAAATCTTAATGTAATATTATAATTAATTAAATTTTAATCATTTAATTAATGTATGTAATAATGTATAAATACTAATATTTATAATGTAATGTTATAAATTTATAACTAATTAAGTAATCATTTAATTATGTAATGCTAAATTAATTAGTGATCATATATCATGTTGTAATAATGTTATAATTTAATTAAGTAATTATTTAACATAATGTATTGCTTAATTAATTAAATTTCTAATCATTTAATTAAGTAATCATTTGTTTATAATATAATTTTATAATTAATGTTTATAGTATATGTCGTAATCAATTAAATAATGATCTAATTATGTAATATTATAATTAATTATATAATCATACTATAATGAAATGTTACAATGAATTAAGTATCATACTATAAATCTTTAATATAATATTATAATTAATTTGTTTATAATGATGTTAAAATTAATTAGTAATTGTACTGTAAATTATAATGTAATGTTATAATTATTAATATCTAATATTTAATTAAGTATTATGCTAATGTTTATGTGTAATTAGTAATTACTAATGTTTATAATATAATGTCATAATCAATTAAGTAATCATTTAATATGTAAATACTATATATAATTTTTGTGAAAAGTATATCATACTATAAATTTTTGTAAATTATAATTAATTAAATTTTAATCATTTATTAATTATTGTACTAATGTTTGTAATGAATTTATAATTAATATATTAACTATTATATACATAACTATAATGTAATGCTATAATCAATTAAATTTCTAATTATTTAATTAAGTGATATCCTAAATATTATAGTCAATTAATTAAGTTGTAATCATTAATGTAATGTTGATTAATTAACTATAATCAATTAGTAATTTTATAAAATTATAATTAATTAAGTAATCATTTAACTATATGTTAATATTATAATTGATTAAGTTGATATTTAACTATTAATTAAATTTATTAATGTTTTATCAATTTATCATATAAATTAATTAATTGCTAATTTACTATAGATATACTTAGACTTGATATTGAAGTAATAACTAAATATGTTATTATTCAATTAAATATACTATTTTATTCAAAAATATTCTTTTAATAACATTAAACACTTTTAATTGGATCATATATCCAATTCTACACTTAATTAATCAAACTTTAATATTAATATATTAAAGTTTTTAATATTGTGTAGTTTATATGTAATAAGTATCTTGTAATTTTTTAATTTGTGTTATTCTAAAATTTTAACTTTTCTATTTTAAATTTTTTATATGTAAAATTATGAAACCCTCCATTATTCACAAATATTTCATTGGAGCCTCGGTTCCAAACAGGTTCCAAATAAATTCCAAATAGGTTCCAAAATCGGTTCCAAAACAGGTTCCAAAAATCGGTTCCAAATCGTCACCCGTTCAGGTTCCAAGCAGATTCAAACTGGGTACCCGTTTCAAGTTCTTTTTCTAGGTTTCGGTTCCTCCACACTAGAACCGGAACTGGAACCGTACAGTGTCGATTCCAATAAAATGAAACTGAATCTACCCGCACAGTGCCAGTTCCGGGTAGGTTCCGGTTCCGGTTTTGGTTCTACCCGCTACCGCGTGCTCACCCCTAGATAATTTTATAAATAACTTACACCTAAGAAGGGCGAACTCCAAAAACTTCAATCCTCGCGACAAGTGAAGTACCTCAAAACATACTATTAACACGCATAATTAAAGTTAATTCAATTTCCTATGATATAGATCACCCCGGTAATCATGTGATCAATAAACATGGTGAGTTTGTTAACATTTATAGTTTGATTGTAGCTAACCAAGTAAATCAAAATTAATGAAATTTCTGGAGAAATATTGGATGGTTGATAAAATAGCTACTATATTAACTATCTTTTTATTTGCATATGTGTCCTAACTATTCAACTACTTCCTTAATTTGCATATGTGTCCTAACTATTCACGTACAGCTTCTGATTACGTGAAAATAGAAATTATGATTAATATCTTATTATACCCACCTATACACTTCTGATGACACCGCTTCTTATTTCACTTTGCAAATCAAGCAATTCAATATATACAACGAAGCAATGAAGGTGAGAGGTTGAGCTAACAAGACACAAATTTCTCACTAACCCTACCTTTTGTTTTTTATTTACTCATTATTAGCTTAAAATATCCCCTAGCCCCCCATTCTCCATTTCCCACAGCTATAAAACCTGGTCCCCCAATCGAAATCAATCCAAAATACACTTGCATCTAATATCCTTTTTATAAATCTATTTTGCACAAAACTAACTCCTCTTGTAGCCTTCATCAATATAACTTCAACAATGGCCTATCTCCGTGTCCATCGATTATATTATCACTTCTGCTAATCAGTTTGTCTTCATTAAGCTTCAATGGTGATTTGGTTGGAGCTCGCCATCTTCTGGAGATACCTAAGCCTGAATTGCCCGAGATTCCAAAGCCCGAGCTGCCAACATTTCCTCATTTGCCTGAGTTTCCAAAGCCCGAGCTGCCATCATTTCCTCATTTGCCCGACCTTCCTAAGCCCACATTGCCCAAGGACTTCCCTGTGATCCCTACTCACTCAACCACTAATCCTTAAATTACTTCCATCTCTTTATTTCAGTTTTTACAAGCATTATATATTGAAGTTTCACGATTGCTAACTATTCCAAAGTGTTGTAATAAACTTGTGTGGTCTTTATTTTCCAGATAAATTATGTGTACTTTTTTTTATTATTCAAGAGTTGTTGCCCGAGTTTATTTTGTTTTCTATGGTGATATTATATAGTGATATGTGATGTTGAATTGTTGATCAAGTTATGTTTGTAGTATATAGCCTGATTTGGTAGGTAAATATCATACCTAATTAGGGGTTTCATATATTATGTTGTTGAATGGTGTGAAGATATTTCTAGAATCGAAATAAAATTAGAGAAAAGAGTGAAATTGAAGAAGAGAGAAGAACTCCGAAATTTCATTAACTAATTTGAATAACGGGCGCGGCTCCTTTATAAAGCTGTTGAACAAACTACCCTGTTTCTTAGAAACTTCGATTTCTGACATTTTAACCCATACTCAGTTTTACAGAATACAATTTAGTCTAGCTTAGTTTCCAATTTTGCATTTCGAACCCAGACTGCTTCTTTATATTAACAAAAGGAAAATATGTAAACTAATGTATTTAAGATATACATTCGTGGTGGTAAGTCCTAAAAAGAATGTGAATATAAATCCCATAGGGTAGTTTGACACGTGCATTGGACTAAATTATTATTATTTTATACTTGATTCGAGTGAATTGGATGTGATTAGATTGAACTAAATTTAATACTGTTAAGTGTTTGGTGCAAACTGTACAAAATAATTAATTAATTAATTGATAAAAATCTGATTATTTGAAAAATTAAATTATAAAAATATTTTTAAAAAATTCATATAAATAATAATAAATATTGAAATAAAATTTTTAGAATTAAAAAAAAATCAGAAGAGTTCGAAGACACCGTCAACACTATTGGGTAGATCACACGTTGATCTATCCAATAATGTGAACAACAAAGACACTGGCAACATCGTTCCGCTAAAAAAAATGGAAAAGTTTTGATAAAATTATTTTTGGGCTTTTCCGGCAAAACAAAGTTGTTGATGCCTCTGTCATTTACACCTCGGTGATCTATCCGACAGTACTGACTGTGCCGCCAAACTTGGCACCGGCCACGGAAACTGTTGGCGGATGTCCAACAAACCCCTCTAGAAACGTTTTATTCTTTTTAAAATTATTTAATAGTTTAATAATACTAAAAATAATTTTTAACATATTTTTAGTTTTCATGTCTCTGCACAAATCAAACCCGTGGGGGGATGGGAATTAAATTGTAAGAAATAGTGTTGAGCTTTTCAAAATTTAATATAAGTGTAACCTTCTCCAAATCAAACATAACAGAGTATTATTTCAAAATAATTCAGTCTGGTCATTTAGTGCAGACCAGAATTGCTACCCAAACACACCCTTAACACATTAAGATTCAATTCCCCACCATGACTTTTACCATGTGAAGGCTCTTACATATCTGTTATGCCTGGAAAAATAAGGGCTGACGTGGGAAAGTCAGTGAAGAGTGACCTGCTCCCGTCAGAGTAACAAGCATACGTCAGGCCTGCCAAATGATATGGAGCTCACACGTGTCCCTTTCCCCTGCAATAAATCGTGCGAAATCAGCTTGGGAAGAGAGCAATGGGACATAAAGCCGGATTATATCCTGACAATCACACAAACCCATGGATTTAATGATGATTACACGCTTCAGTTTGATATAAAATGAAGAAGACCCCTTCATTAAGGGGATTCGGCCATTTTTACATTGAGAAACTCTCTCTCTCTCCTGTAAACAACACATTTACTTTTCCTAAATCTTTTGTAAGTCAGTCCGCTGTCGCGACCTGACCCACACTATCAATATCAATACAAACACAAATCAGTAGACGTAGGACTTGCTACCTTAGCATCCGAACCACTTTAAAAACTCTCTTTGCATTTATTTCGCTTTCTATAATCATTATCATGTGTGTTTCTTGGCCAATCAGCGTTACGTACGTGACAATTAGTTGGTGCCAAAATCCAGCATCAACAGTTTGGCGCTAGAAGGAGGGCCTGATTTAGTATCTACCTTTCATCAGGAGAATCTTCGACCCATTGGTCCTACAGCTACAAATGGCCCGCCAATCTGAACCTGAGCAGGTCAACCAGCGTGCTGAAGGAGTCCCCCTAACCCAGAGGGACACCCCTTCCAACATACCTCCAGTTTCGCAAAATGCTGCTGGGGATATCATGACAACTCCGCAACTCGACCCTGCCATCAGAAGCTACCTGGAGAGGTTCAACAATACTCTCTAGATAGTCAACCAGAGGCTGGACCGTTTGGATCAAGGCATGTCATCTACGACAGCCGGAGCGGTACAACCGTCAAAGATGCCTGCAGGTCGCGTGAAAGCGTGGCAAAGGGCGATAGCCCGTGCCGCGAGCACTGCAGCGCGTAGGCGCAAGGGTAAGCAAGTGGCAAAAAGTAAGCCTACGGGCTCCCAAGGACCAGCGAATACAAAAGACGCCCCAAGCAGGGTGTTGGCGAAGCTGAGACTCGGTTAAAAAGTGAATCCCGAGCTGTCCCATGCCACGTCGCAGGTAAACCCAAGCGAAAATGCTGGGCGCGATGATTCCTATCACCACCAGCAGAACGATCCCGATCGTTATCATGCGGGTGGCCCCCACACCTCGCGGGGCGGTTCGTACCACCGCGAGGGTCGTGAAAATGCCTCGCACAATCCATCGCCTTCACACGCCTCTAGTTAGCGTGTGTCAAGTACGACCGGAAATGCCGGCCGAGGCGAGGAGGAATCCGACCTCCGGACTTTCCTGAACTGCAACTGAGAAGGTCGGGCTCGCACAGGTGAAAGCAACCCCCAATTGGCTCCGTTACCACAAATCGAGGAGCTGCAGCGAGCTTTGGACAGGTTAAGGGTGCAGCAAAACGAACAGGCGCAAGTCGCCTCTGCATCCCCTTTTTCTCCCGAAGTGCTAGCTACCCCACTTCCACCAGGGTTCAGGATGCTAGATATGCGGCCGTTTGATGGAAACTATGATCCGCAGGATCATTTATATGAGTTCAACGACCTGATGGAGCTCCACCAGGTTTCGGACCTTGCAAAATGCCGTTGTTTGGCCGTGATGCTGACTTCCCACGCCAAGCGGTGGTTAAGGTCGCTCCCAGCGGGATCGATCAGTTCGTGGCCTCAGATGAGCACGACGTTCCTGCGACATTTCCAAGCCAATCGGAAGTTCTCAATGCCTTTGAGCTACCTCAGCAACATAAGGCAAGAAAGAGACGAATCCCTGCAGTCTTACATTGATTGCTTCCACAGGGAACTCAACAAGGTGGCTCATGCTCTAGAAGAGTCCATCCGAACTCTTATAATAGCTGGAGTTTGCCCACAAACCGACCTGTGGAAGGAACTGCAGGCTGAGGACGATATTTCCCTCACCAGATTCTATAACCTGGCAGAAAAGTATCTCCGAATAGAGAATTCATTGGCGGCACTCCGCCGTCGCGATCACGGCACTTCCAGCAGTATACCTGGTCGGGGCGATAATAGGCGAGCTGATCGCAAAGGAGACATTGATGATCAGCAAAAAGGGAAGAAACCCCGCTATGAGCAGAAAAAGTCCTATGCCCCTGTTCCTCGTCGCGACCGCGACAGGACTCAATACACTCCGCTGAATGTGTCTATATCTGCAATCCTCGACAAGTCCGAGGAGGCCAGCCTGCTCGGTGAGCCCGAACCCATGAAAACCCCTACTACGGCCAGAAACAACAAAAAATACTGCCGTTACCATAGGGATAATGGGCATCTCACTGATGAATGCCGAGCTCTAAAGCAGGCTATCGAAGAGCTCATCAAGAAGGGGCACTTCAAGGAGTACAATGATGACTCCCCAAAAGAAAACCAAGGGGAGCGAAAGAAAAAGCGTCGTGATCGCAGCGGGTACAGCAATGTAAATATAATTTTCGGAGGTCCGCACCTCGCGGGAAACATGCGAGGAGCGCAGGAAAGGTATGCTCGCGAAGCGCACCATGACCCGATCAGGGTAATGAACACTTCGCAGCGACCTGAAAAAGACAGAAAGGAAGAACCAATCACCTTCTGCGAGAAAGAGGCAGCTCGCTTGCACCATCCTCATGAGGATGCTCCGGTGATCACCCCCCTGATAGGGTGTCATAATGTCTGCAGAATGCTTGTAGACAACGGAAGCGCTGTGAACATCCTGTTCAAGTCCGCTTTCGATAGAATGAACTTGGTCGAGGCTGACCTGAAGCTAGCCTCGATGCCTCTGTACGGTTTTACAGGGGACCACCTGATCCCCAAAGGAACAATCCAGCATCAACAATATCTTAGGGGTAAATCCATAAAAAGTATTTTGTTTCCTTATGGCATGGGAATCCAATATTAAGAAGGAGATAACTTTAACTACGGAGGAGTTTTAACCGTAGAGGATATTATTGGAGTCCCGTATCGACTAGGCATGCTTAAGCCTATTAGTTTATAAGAGGGGATATTCTTTCTATTCAACAAGGCCTTATTGGATGAGGAGAGTCAGACACAATTCAAATTCTATCATAGTATAACTAGACACAGTTGAGCTGAGTGCTTGACTAGTTGGTGAGGAGTTAAAGCCAACAATTACCTCCATCAACAAACATGACCCAACAAATGGGATTGATCGTGAGGGAGAGTGTTGGAGCCCCACACCGACTAGGCACACTCAAGGCTACTAGTTTATAAGAGGGGGTAATCCTCCCCGTTCAGCAATGTCTTATTAGATAAGGAGTCAGACTCACCTTAAATTCTATCAGATATGTGATGACATTAAGAAAGAGACTATTCCCTGATTTGTTACAAAATGTTTAAGAAGAAAACATCTTAAGTTCTTTAGGGCGTGTTCTTTTATAAATTTTGTGTATTTGTTTTTTGTATTTTTGAAAATATTGAAAATGATTGTAAAAGGTGGAAAATGAATACGTGTTTGGCAGGTTTGTCTAAAAATAGTATCTGAAAACGCAAAAAATGAAAATGAATTTGACATATTTGTCTGAAATACATAAATCAAAGTGAAAGATATGAAATTTTTTACTTCCACAACCGATAAAACCCTTTTAAATTACCACTGGTTCTATTCATTTAGAAGAGTTTGTGTTAAATATGTCAATGGTTAGTTTTCGTTTACAATTTTATTTTAAATATATTTATTTGAAATAAATCTTTTAGTTTTAAGAAAGGGAAAAAACAAATGAAAAAAATAACATTTTTATCCAGAAGTGAGAGCCCTTATCGTCTCTCTACAGTGCGTCATTCTTCTCTTTTTGTCAAAAGAAATCTACAAAACTGTAAACCAACTCTTGAATTTGAATTACTGACATTATACCTCCACAAAACATTTTCTTGTTGTCTTGTATAAATATTCAAAAATTCCTCTCATATTTTCTCAATGAAAAATCGCAAGTGCACGAATCAAGTAAGTAATAAATTAACAAGAAAAGGAATAAGGTTTTAGATAGGCGTAGGGTAAAATAAAACCTTATTCCTTAAGAAATAAATTTTTCAATAGACTTGGTTTGGGAAAACAATTCTAATAAATTGATGGACCCATACTGTTAAATGCAATTCAAAAGCCAATCCAAATCCTGTTCGTGTTGGAAAGGCGAATTTTGCTTTGGTCGCTTTAATTTATTCTTCTTTTATTTTTCTTTTAATTTCCCCTTGGCTCATCAACTTTTTTTAGCCCAAAAAAAGCTTGACTTATTCTCGTCAAATTGGATCGAATAAAAGACTTTTCCTATGCTTTTGAATTTATTCACCCAAAACATAAAATCTAAATAAATAAAATAACTCACAAAATATATTAAAGGGTAATAAATATAGCCCAACACTCAAATTCATTAACTGGAATAGAGAATCCGCCATCTTAACTCATTCTTTTGCTTTATAATTCAGTACTCTATAGCAAATTGTACTTAATGATTTGAAATCAATATAAAGAAAAATAAAAAATAAAAATAATAACACCTCTAACTATGCCAATGAAAACATTAAATAATAATTAATTTGCACACGTCTTGTCAATTATGAAATTTGATTAATGAGTCTTTATGTTCTAATATTTTCCTTTGCTTTCTCACTAAACAAACACTTTTGATTAATAACTTGTCTAAAGTGATTTTCCTTCAATATCTTCAAAGTTGTATTTTCTTATGTAGTAATTTCTTCAAAGTCATGTATTACACAATTATTATTATTATTATTATTATTATTTTAAATTTTACAAGATAAAGACCCGAGGCCAGAAATTTTAAAAATAAAAACACATTTGAGGGTTAAACTAATATAGAATTCAAGTAAGGCTTGACTTTATTATTCTTTAACTAGTTGAAAGTCCGCGCTTTGCGCAGGTTGCTTATGATATTGGTTTTTGAAGGAAAATGAGAAAGCAAAGAAAAATCAAGAATTCTAGAAATTCGCTGAAGGAAAATCTATTATTCACTAACTGATTTGAGGTTAGTGATGGCAATAGGCCGAGCCGAGACTAGGTATCCCTTGGCTTAGGCCCAAGCCCGACCTCATGACACAGGCCCAAGCTGGGCCTGAGCCCATCACGGGTATGATAGGCAAAGCCCAAGCCCGGCCCGACGGGTTTTCTATAACCTCAAGCCCAGTCCAAGCCCGCCTTTTTTTATAATGTCAATTTTTAAATATTAATAAATTTCTAATTTTTTTTATATTTTTAATTTTAGAAACAGTTTTTAAATATTAATTTATTTTTGAATACTTACCAAATATATAAATAATATTCGACAAAGTGCATTCATCCATTTTTAGAGTATAACATAACCATAAGAGCAACAAGCAAATTGAGACAGTAAAATATGAACAAATACAAAACAATAAACTCTATCACAAATTTCTAAGATGTTGTCTCCTTAAGTTTTGCAAGCTCCAGTCGGGTAAGTCCACCTCTCTGCAATTATAAAATACATAAGAAGCGTGCAACACATGAAAGACTAAATATCTAACCAATTGCATACCTATTCTTTGTCATCATAATTCCTCTTCTTCCTCATCAGTGTCATCAAAAAATGTCGAGCATGATTGTTGACCTAATAAGAATATAAAATATACATTAAAGACAATAAAACAAATACGTTAAAGAAATAAAAAATATACATTAAAGACAATAAGACAAATATGTTAAAGAAATAAAATTTTGATATAATCACCTTTTATATCTGCCCATAACCAATTTTGAGCACACATCAATGCTTTTAATGTATCTGAATGAAGTTTGTTGCGATGTGGGCTTACTACCTTCCCACCCATGCTAAACATAGACTCAGAAGCGACTGTGGAGACAGGAATAACAAGGATGTCTCAAGCAATAGAAGAAAGGATTGGATATTTAGGCCCATTGGCCTTCCACCAAACCAATATGTCAAAGTTAGGAGTTTTAGGCAAAAGTTTCTCCTCTAAATAAAAATTCAGTTCTGACTTTCCTTTGACAACATTTGATTCTTGTGCAATATACATCTCAAAGTCACTAACAGACCCATCGTCCTTACTACAAGGAATATTAGTCTGACAAGAAGGTGCTGCATTGGGAGGAGGTTGACTACTTCCTTGCCTAGGTTGGTACTAATTAAATAAATCTAATAAAAATCCTTGAATTCTCAAAATATGATATTTACCATCAACTCCACAGATCCGAGGAAAAAAATAATCTAACGATTTCATTTTATATCTAGGATCTAAAAGACTCGCTACCCCCAAGACACCGTGAATCACATCCCAATACTTGCTAAATTTTTGAAGCATTTTTGCTACCATATTCCTTATCAAATCATTCCCACATCTGAGCTAGCTAGACAATGCAATTCTAATTTCACAAACTTTTGGGAAATAAATATTAGATGTCGGATATTTTGTTCCAGAGAACAAGTTTGTGGCAANGTCATCATAATTCCTCTTCTTCCTCATCAGTGTCATCAAAAAATGTCGAGCATGATTGTTGACCTAATAAGAATAAAAAATATACATTAAAGACAATAAAACAAATACGTTAAAGAAATAAAAAATATACATTAAAGACAATAAGACAAATATGTTAAAGAAATAAAATTTTGATATAATCACCTTTTATATCTGTCCATAACCAATTTTGAGAACACATCAATGCTTTTAATGTATCTGAATGAAGTTTGTTACGATGTGGGCTTACTACCTTCCCACCCGTGCTAAATATAGACTCAGAAGCGACTGTGGAGACAGGAATAACAAGGATGTCTCGAGCAATAGAAGAGAGGATTGGATATTTAGGCCCATTTGCCTTCCACCAAACCAATATGTCAAAGTTAGGAGTCCCAGGCAAAAGTTTCTCCTCTAAATAAAAATCCAGTTCTGACTTTCCTTCGACAACATTTGATTCTTGTGCAATATACATCTCAAAGTCACTAACAGACCCATCGTCCTCACTACAAGGAATATTAGTCTGACAAGAAGGTGCTGCATTGGGAGGAGGTTGACTACTTCCTTGCCTAGATTGGTACTGATTAAATAAATCTGATAAAAATCCTTGAATTCTCAAAATATGATATTTACCATCAACTCCACAGATCCGAGGAAAAAAATAATCTAACGATTTCATTTTATTTCTAGGATCTAAAAGACTTGCTACCCCCAAGACACCGTGAATCAGATCCCAATACTTGCTAAATTTTTGAAGCATTTTTGCTGCCATATTCCTTATCAAATCATTCCCACATCTGAGCTAGCTAGACAATGCAATTCTAATTTCACAAACTTTTGGGAAATAAATATTAGATGTAGGATATTTTGTTCCAGAGAACAAGTTTGTGGCAACATAAAATATTTTCAACTTTGAACAAACTTGTTCTGCCAACTCCAATTCTTCCTCAGTTGGCAAACATCTATATTTTTTCTCTCTAAGCTTTAAACGAAAAAACACATCTTTGTAAATGAAAGCAGTTTCAAGCATTAAATAAGTTGAGTTCCAACGAGTGTTACAATCAAGAGCCAACTTCTTTGTACTTTCAATGCCTTCTTGACGTGATGCTTCAACACATTTTTGCTCTCTTTTAGGAGATGTTGACCAATAAACAACACTCTCACGGATTCTTGCAATTACTTGTCCAATCACCGATAATCCATCTTGAACAATTAGATTTAGAACATGCGCACAACAACGCATATGAAACAATGAACCACGTAGCATAAGTGAGGCACTTGGAAGTTCATTCAAGATATCTTCAACAACTGCATCATTGGTGGAGCAGTTATCAAGAGTCAATGTTGACAACTTTCTATCAATATTCCACTCATAAAAGCAGTCCATCAATGCCGCAACAAGCACATCTCTAGTATGTGGGCAAGGCACATATACAAATCTGCAACATTAATTATACATAAAAAATAATATTAACATAGCTACAAAAATTGTATTAAAAAGTAAGAATGATAAAACCTTAAAAGATAATACCTTATGAGTCGACTTTGTAAGACCTAGTTGTTGTCGATAAAGTGTGCTGTGATCGTCATACATCCTTTGTTTTGATTGCTGGCAGTCCACAAATCCGAAGTGATAGCAATCCTACTCTGGTTTTTGTTTAACAATTTCATTGTCTTCTCTTTTTCTACATCATAAATCTTGAATATGTCTTTCTTAATAGTGTTTCTACTCACAACCTTAAACAACGGTTGCATGTTCTTACAAAATCTTTTAAACTCGTAATGATCAACCATGCTCAAAGGATATTCATGTAGAGCAATCATCATTGCAAGGCCTTCCTCACCGACTCTTGATCAAGCTAATGCAAAGTTAAGGTCATTTGTGACTTTCAACTTGAATCCTCTCCCGGGGTCATCGACAGAGTCTTCTGTGATACATTTCCATACTTTTGTCTTGGACAGATTTTATAATGTGAATGCAAGTGCCTTGTCCCGTTTTTGGAACCACCAGCAAGTTGTTTATGACAATAGTTGCACTCTGCTTTACCTTGCCATCAACTTTAACTTTCTTGAAATATTGTTATACAACTGATTTTGTCCTTACAGTATTGCTGCAACTGTCAACATCATTAAGGGGGCCATCTTCTTCATGTGTTTCTTCCTTAGTATCAGCAATTGGAGATTGAATTTGATTACTTCCAATCAGATCTGGAGTCGACAATTTTTTCGATGAGTCAGAAGGTAGATTCATCTCCTCCTCTAAGCTTTTTCATTTACCAAGTAAAGAAGTTTGAATTGACATGTTGAAACCTAAAAGAATGAACAAAAAGTATGAATATCAATAAACAATTCATACTAATCATCAAAAATCAAACATACCGATCAATAGTACTGTATCCACCAAACACACACAGGCACATAGATGTATATTACTAATGACTATAGAACAATTTTAACATGTTTATCTATCGATTTCACAAATAAGCAATGTGTTTTGGTAAGAATCATGGGACTCACAGGTTTGATTAGGATGCAATTTAATACCTTCTTGTTTCCAGTAGTAGTACTAATCTTGCAGCAGTTACATATGAGTACAAATCAAATCAGCCCATTTCTACTCAGAATATGTACCCATATTACTTTTTTTTTTTTGGAAGACATCAAAACATTATGATTTTCCATGTCTGCAATGCCATAATCAAACTATAATTTCTATGTCAGTTTAAACATCAAAGTTGGCATAGTTCTTAAGATCCCGTTGATGCTTTACTCAAAATGCACTTCCTCTTCTTAATTGAAGCTATTTCCGCAAATAATTTAAGCAATAAGTGAGCAATTAAAACTACATAATATTTTATTATACTAACTTTTCAGCTGTGCATAATATGTTATGGTGAAATCCACTTTTATAAGTTAAACCAAACCCATCTAACTTATTTAAAGGCAAACACCTCTGTAAGCTAATTAGCAGAACATACTTAAACTTTATGTTTTTCTTTCGAGTAACGCCCCACTTGAGGTACGTAGTAAATTATATTGTATGTTTGAATGTTTATTGCTTTGTTCTCATTTGAGCTTGTATGTGTTGGTTGGCCCTTAGTTGGTTTGGTTGAGTGTTTGCCCTGATTTTGGTTGAGTTTTGGCAAAGTTTGGAATTTCAGTCTTCACCGCGACAACGTTGGCTTTGTAATTACGGTGTCAGCTTTGTAAGTTTTCGTCGGGGCGACGGAACTTTCTTCTCCACGGCGACGGGAAGGCTGAAAAATTTATTGAGGTTTCTAGAGAATTCTCCATAGAGGTAAATATAGTGAAAAGAATTGTTGCCAGGAGTTGATGGAGTTCTCCTTAAGCCTCTTATACCACCTCTTGGCATCTCCGACTAACGTGACTGCTAAGCATCGACATTTTGTTAAGTCATTGACCTGGTGTAGCTCCATCAGGTCATTAAAATTGTCGAGGTGGTCTTTAGGGTCCCCTCTCCCATCGAACTTGCTTTCCGATGCCCTGAATCCTTGCAGAAACGGAGCCTGGCGAACTTCCTCTATGAAAGGGGAACTCACTACTTCTTCCATCAGGTTGTTTTAGTGAGCTTTTAGATCGTCGAGCATTCTCTGCATGCAATCTAAATATTTGTTATGGTTACCCTAACTAGCTCTATTAAGCCTTACCACGAGCTGTTAAGTTGCAAGTCCGTTACTTGCGAAGCTCCTTCGGTGTACGCATTGATGTGTGAGGTTGAGTCATGATGGCTAGGCTAATAGGTGCTATCATGATCATCAGTTTATTGCTTGCGACGTTAGTCATAACCAAAACGTTGGTCACAATTAAAACGTCGGTCATTGCCAGACTGACGCACGTGACATGCTTTACGAGCCTACGATGATTGATCTTGTCTTGGGCGTGGGTTAATATTGGCATGCTGATGCTGGGGGTACCACCAAGCTTCTCGGTGGTGCCCATTGCCTTTGCTTTCTCTTTATGCCTGCTTCCCTGGCCGTCTCCCAAGGTTTGTTTGCCCGCGGGACTCGCGCTCGTGGGTGGAGTGTCGTCTGCGAGGTTGGGGGTGTTGATCGCCCCCCGACGCTGACAAAACAGACCATCCACTTGCAGAATTCATTCCTATTGGGGTTGCATTGGTGAAGTACGGCAGGTCGAGTTTCTGACCACCCGGTTGTTGGTTCCGCAACTCGGCCACCTTTTGTTGCACTGCCTGTGTAACCATCATTTTGATCATCATGATCAGCTGGCCATTTTTTAGGTTTGACTTCCTTTTCCTCTGATTATTCGCGGTGTGCTGGGTTGGCAATACAGGTGGTCGGCATCCAATGATCTCCTGTTGCACCTTATGATGGGCGACTTCCATGTTTTCGAGGTTTCCGGTGGTGGTTTTTAATTTGGTGTACACCATTTTAGGCCTGGACTTGGTAGGTTGCTATGGATGTTTGCCAGAATCTTTGAGATGTTAGCAGAGGCCCTCCTTCTAGCGCCAAAATGTTGATACAAAAATCTACACCAACTAGAGAATTTCGATTGATCCTATTGGAACCGGAATGGATGTGCTCGTGATTTAATGGAAATCACCAATGTATGTAAAAATGCAATAAAGTAAAGACAATAAGAGTTTTAAAGTGGTTCGGCGAGGTTAACTTTGAAGCCTACATCCACTGTTTTTGTATTTGCTATGAGAGCTTACAATATAGTTCCTATGTGAATTTGTAACCCCTTCCTCATCATTTGAGGGGGTTTTTATACAAGATTTGTACAAAGAAAAGAGTGAAATCAAGGGGATTACAATTGATCTGAATCGCAATTATGATATTCTCGCGATTAGGTGCTGTGATTGTGTAGTGATCGATGTTGATCTGGTCATTTCCATAATATCTGGGATCTGAAGTAATCTGGGGATTGATTGAATGATTGCTCGGATTGCTCATGACTAGCTTATGCTGGGTCGATCTATAGCTCGATGAGCTTATGCTGGGCCGATCAATCATCATTGCCAAGCTAGTTCTAGGTTGAGCTATATCCTCGTGAAGGCTCGAGCTTGATGGAAAATCACACACAACAAGTGCAGTGACAAAAATTTAAGTCATTAAATTTTGAGACCTTATATAATTTTTTGTTAATATTAAAAGTAACAAAAGTATCTTGTCAATAATTTAAAAGAGTAACAAAAGTTGTTTTATATCAATTTGATCTAACAATTTTATAAATACATTTCACATTTAATAAATAAAATTATAAATAATTGTTTTTTTTTTTTTTTCCGCAATGGAACGTGCATCTATTATCATTATCAAAACTATGAATCCATATATCACTTTCAGCTTAAAATGACATTATAACAAGGAAAAATTTATTAAAATATATAAAGTCAACAACATTAAAATTTTAACCTTTATGTACGTGTAACACATAAAAGCTAAAGATAGTCTACTACAACTATTTTATTGATAAAAATTGAAAGCATCCATATGTTGATGGTCTCTTCTTGATCATTTTTTCATTCTGCAAAAGAAAAAGAAAAAGAAAAAAAAAAGGTCATAGGAATATACATATAGAGAGAAGGAAAAAAAATAGCAATAACCTAATTAAAACATAATTTTCTTTATTACGTTCATTATATCAAATTGTACATGAAGAAGAAAACTAAAAAAATTATTTAGACCTATTAATTAAGATTTGATTTTACTTCATGGGAAAGATCAACAACAATACTGAAATAGAAAAAAAAAAAAAAAAAGATAAAGGGTTAGTAAAAGGGGTAATTTAGGTTATTCATTCTGTAAATATATTTTAATTTGAGAGAAACAACGTTGCTAATCAAAGAACAAAATCAATAGAGACCGAAGATGAAATGCAAAAAAAAAAAAAAATAGAGTAAATGACTTGTTCCCACCCAAGGTTTGGCGAAATGGCAAGTTCCCACCTCTGGTTTCATAAATTCCAGAATTCCACCCTTAAAGTAACACCATTAGTGACCGTTAGGTTGTAACACATATGCAAATGATACTATTACTAAACTGCCCTCCCATCTTCTTCTTCTTCATCTCACCAGCTCCAAATCCTTTTAAAGCCATGGCCACCATCATCGTCGCTACCACCATCCCAAAACTCATCCTAATTCTTCTCAGTATCCTCTTCTCCTCCACATAACAATTACATAAATATCCAATGATTCAAGTTTCAGTATGACTTAAAACTAAGATAAGTAAAAATTAAGAGGGAAGTAATTGCATTATCTTGTATATATAAAAGATATGGTGCGAATGAAGCCATTCTTCAACTTTCAGCTTCTTCACTAATCACCATGACATCTTTCATTTCTAACTTCTCTCCCTTTGGTACCGTTTGTTGTTCTTCATGTCCATCAAACTCCACCAACAAGTCACCAATAAAGCAGCCGAGAGAAGACTAGAAGAGAGGCTCCAAGCCCATTCCTTCAGCTGGAACTTATCCAGCCAAAGACCACTGTAGGTTCTAAACATTTCATTTATTATTCCATCCAAACTTTGTTTTCATCAATTTATTAATTAGTTAATTTTTTTTATTAAATATATGCATGGAGCAGTTGCTGCGGTAAATCCCTTAGCCTCAAAAAGCAAAAACTCAACCACCTTTACTTCTACCTTGTTGATGCTGGATTTGGACATCAATTATTCACATGTGCAAAGTGCTAAGTGGACTTAGAAATTACACGTGAACTGAAAAATGAATCAAATAAAAGGGAGACTATTTTTAAAGTGGTTTGGAAACTCAACGCAAATCCTACGTCCACTGTCTATTTATTTATGAAAGAGTACAATCAGGTCGCATGCAGCGATCTAAGAGAGCAGAAATATAGAGAGGGAGAGAGAGTGTTTTTTCTTTGTTATCAGAACTAGAATCCCAAAAAATAGAGGGGAGCTCTCTATTTATAGTAAAAGGTTTTGATAATGATTATGGGTCTGTTAGTGGGCAGGTGCCGTGTAGTTCCTACCTTGCTCCTCATTTGTTGGTTGCATGGAAGACATCCTTAAATCGTGTAGGGCTTTGGCAAGTGGGTGACTCCCAGCCACTCACTCGCCAGGCCTTTACCTGCCAAGTAGATGACAGCGTTACTCCTTCTGTCCTTGGACGATGTGGCAACGCCTGGACAACACAATGCCTTCTTGAATTCTGATTGGTCTTTGCTGATGTGAGCTTACGTCAGCCTTGAATTTTCAGGCATAACAGAAGCCCCCCAGTTCTTAAGGTTCAAGGCTTGAACTTTGAGAACTTCATGATCATGCTATGATTTGGCTAATCCCGAGGATTACTTGCGCGAGCTGCAAGCAGAGTACAGCTAAAATAACAAGAAGTTCATGATTTTACCCAACTGGCGATGTGGGCTTGGCGAACTTCACAAGCGACCTGAAACCTGAACGCACTTAGAAAATTCTTGTCGAAAATCGGAGGTCACTTCGCTTCGAGCTCAATACATGAAGAGGAGTGTTTCATTTGAACGACCTCTTCAATTGTAACCCATTGCGCTTGACAACTGGCCTATTCAATAAAGTAAGATTTATCTGATAGACGTGTCTTTGCGCAATAAGTGTTAGCCATGACATTAAATGCAAGCCATGCTGAAACGATATTCTCTTTTAAAGCAATAAATGCGGATGAGGGCGCATTCAATGTCGTGAAGATAACCACGCCGATGTTTGGTTTCTCAAATGGAGGGAAAACATCAATTGATTTTCACGAAGCGTGAAGATTACTCTTCATGAGGATCAGCGACATGTAGTCGTATCCAATGGTTAGGAACACGTCCCACCCAAACGTCGCTTGCGAAGGAAACCAAGCGTCGCCTTCTTCCCTTTAATATCCTAACCCCACTTCATGATTTTTACAGAACTCAAATCTTAGTAGAGAGAAAAAAATAGAGTTTTTTGCACTCAGAAAACCAGTTATCCTTCTTTCAATTGATGTGCGCTCGCTGCTATGATAGAATGTTCTTCCCCAGTAACCAAGAGGTAAAGAATACTCTTTCCTTTCTTCTTTTCATTCCTGTTAAAAACTCAATTTTTACATAGCAATGTTGGGTTTGAATGACTGGTAAATTTTTACGATGCACATCCTTTGGCAGTGTTCAAAGGGGAACACTCTTAAAAAACGAAAACCTAGGGCACAAATCCTTGGGAACTTGTTCTCAAGGATGTTTAGGGTTGTTCTTACTCTTTCGAGTCATCATACGAAACACTGTGTACAGAGACTGAGTCACCTCTTTGTGTCGCACCTTTTCAGACTTTTAGAGCATTGGACGCTTCGGAGATGAAAACAGCTGTTGGAACTAGCTCGCAGCCCCTGAGCACCTCGGCGGATCCCACACAGGCAGTGATATCAGCAGCCACTGCAGATGAGATTTAAAAGGCGGTAGACCAGTTTACAATCAACGTAAACGTCTACCAATATAGGTCGCACAACACTCAGGACCCCCCCCCCCCCCCCCCCCCCCCCCCCCCCCCCCCAAGAGGGAATGGCTACGATCTCAGAGTTAATCTTCAAATGCTGGGTGACAATACCTTTTCACCCCTTCATCAGATCAATCCTTGATCACTTCGAGGTTGTGCCATTCCAACTGACACCTAATGATTATATGATAGCTATTGCTATGTATATTGCATGTCGCGAACACGGGCTCGGTGAGCTAACAACGTTAGAACTCGCATGCACTTACTACTTGAATAAAAGCAAGGACAAAGATTCCTTCTATCTCTCGAAGCAATCTATGATCGAGAGAGGGATATTTGGTTACTTCAGCAACATGAGGGCTTATGATACCAAATATTTCTTCTTCGAGTATGATGGTGTTTGTAAATTTAAGGAGCCGAGTAGGTTTTTCCCTTTTGTTTTCCAAACTATCCTTTCTTTTTATTCTCTTTTAGTAGTTAAGACTAATAGAATTTTTTGTTTTTGCAGAGAACAAGACGACCAGGTTGTTGGCTCTAGCAGATTTCAGTCGCATCAAAGCGTTTGGTCATTTACCTGATTAGAGTCGCGATGCAAAACTGCTTGTGACCATTGCCAATTTATGAAAGTGCGGATTTTTTTAGCCTTGATGCGTCTTTAGAAACTCTAGCTCGTAAGTATCTTCGTATCCAGAAGAACTTTTAGCCTTGAACCAAGGATGACATTTTTGCTAACATATTTTCATGTCGTGCAGCGACTATGCCACCAAGGGTTCTGAAGCCGCCTACCCGGGCTGGGGGGTTTGTATTCCCCCGAGTCAACCTGACTGAGCTAGTCGAAGCAACCCCTAGTGTCATCCCCACAGGAGGGATACAAATCAGTGCCAAAGGGCAACCACTCATGAAGTAATACGCATAAGCTTCTCGGCCCATGGCCGCTCATGCCACGAAGCAGAAAACCATGGGCCATAAGACCAAGAAAAGGAAACAACTGATCGCCGAGGAGGAAACAGAGTCAGAGCTAGAAGCCTTCGGGGTGTTGTCAGAGAGGACTCATCCATACCCTGTCACTCGCTTAGGAGTGCCTCTGATGGGCCCCCTTGGCACTTCGACAACCCCCGGGAGCTCGCGTAAGGGATTTAGAACGACCGCAGTTGCTCAGAAGAGAGCGGGCAAGCAACAGGTTAAGGACATACCTGCCTCCTCGGGGCCAGACCCATCCATGCTGGATTCCCTAAGACAATTGTCGAAGCACTTACAGCAATAATGTACACCCTGCTGGAATGCCAGCTCGCTAAGGCCTTCGAGAAGTTCGTGGCCTCTCGACCTGGTGGCTATGGCGCTGTAGTTGCACAGTTAGGTAAAATGGCCTGTTCTCTTTGAGAACTTTCTTAGCTCTTTATAATCTCGAGAGAAAGAAACCAACTTTTGTCTATTTTCCTATACAGTCCTTGCTCGCCCTAACTGTAGCCCAACAGAAGATCGATATGGACTCTACCGGTAATCTCCATGAGCTGAAGGAGGAGAATGCCAAGCTGAAGCAGGACCTCGCGGCTATGGATACGGAGGCTAAAGTAGTTCATATCCAGGCGGATCAGTACCTAGCAGAGAGAGATTATGCACTTCGGGCTACAGAGTTTCAGAAGGAGCTCTAGCGGACGATGGGAAGACTCAGCAAGGAGCTGAGCAAGAGAGAGAATGAGCTGAAGGTGAGCACTGATCAAGCGAAGGCGGCGGAGTGACATGCTATTCGCAAGTGTACGAAATCGCGCAAGTAGTAAAGCTCGAGTAAACGAGTGTTGAATCCCAAGAAAACCACCTACCAAGTACCAAACTAGTCTATTTTATTGCTATTTGATGAAACAGAATTTTAAGAATGAATTAATGAAAAATAAAACAAAAGCAGAATTTTATTAATACTTTGGTAAACAAATCAATATGTCTAAACCTAGGGCATAGATTTCACACCAATTTAATCCTATGCATTGATAATTATTGCTAACCTAATTAAGCTTATTCTAAAGGCCAAACTCCCTAATATTCCACTAACTCTCTCTCGAACAATTAGCGAATTAACCCTTAAGCAACAACCCAAAATATTTCTAAGTTGAATTTAGATGCTAAGAGATCATTAAGTTCTATGGAATTTACCAGAGCCTCACAGATCGCGGTAACCTATCTCTAGCGTTCGCTTAATCTATGGTTTTATTACCTTAGACTAATCAGGTTTCATCTTTCGATCTCAACCCAACCCATGATATCATTCAACTCTCAGATCCATAAGAATTGAAAGCATTACACATAATAATTAAACTTAGAATTAATGCTCAATTAAAAATCAACAACAATAACGTCAACACATATTCATAAATATGGCAACATCTTTAGCCCTAGAAAAGGGATTTAGTTCATAATTTCGGTAATAAAAACAACCATTGTATTCAATAACATGAGTTCAAGAAAGAAAAATAGAAAAACTTCTCTAATTAGCGAACGAGAACTGTAAGAATTCCGATCTCCAAAATAGTAGTCGTCCTTTCTCCTTCTCTAATCTCCCTTAAAAACTAATTAAAGAACCTTATTTATAGTGCTAGGGTTTGGAGGTTAATTAGGAAAGAATTAAATGCCTTAAACCATTCAGATTCGGACTAGGAGAATACAACTTACGTTGTATCTTTGACGCGTCACAACTTTCTCGTTTCAACTCTGATTCTTACACCGTTTGTTCCTACTCGTCATGAATTCTATCAACATCATTATTTTTTCTTCAAATATCAGTTTTTAACCTGAAAATACTCAAAATACACTCGTGATCCCGTAAAAGGTATTTATGAAATAATTAACTCAAATTTCACAAATTAAACACATTTTTCCACAAATAATCCAATTGAATCACTAACAAAATATATATTTTCAAGCTCTTATCACAACCCCCAACCAGCTTCTTGCTAGTCCCTAGCAAACTAAGTGATAAAACAAGTCTCTAAGCTTGAAAATAAAACAAACAATTAAAACATTAAAACCTATATCTAAACTATCCTAAATCACTTTCGTAGATTGACATGATTGCATTTAGTGTATGCAACAAGCCTTTAAACCCCTAGGCGACCCTAGTTGGATGAGTTATAGTCTCGTGAGGATTTCCAGCGATGATATGCACAAACATCCGCAGTAAACTTGACCTAAACTCCAAAAATAAAAATAAACATAAAAAGAACAAAAACTGACAAAACTTCTTGGATCAATTCATAAAGTTGTCTCAAAAATAGCATATACCCAAAACAAATAGAATAATTAAAAATCACCTAAACTCATAGACAATGCAAACATCAATTTCATTTTCGTTATCGACCCTAGAACATCCATACAACCACAAACCATTAGTCTACAAACCCGGATGGTTTTATGCATAACATTCATGAACAAAATTTTGATCTCAGTATTGGGGTTATGACTTATAGGTGAATCATGGAATCAAACTCCATAGGCTCACTTTTCAAACCACTCTCCACTAATGTAGAAATTCACACTACCTTGGATCAATAGGTCTTTGTAAAAGTTGTAACGTTAGGCTAGGGTATGAGTTCATGAAGGAACAGAAAGGGAAATTAACAAAAATCAAATTAAGAGACTTAATTTTCATTCATTCTTATTACTATCGTACAAAAACACTTCCTTTTTTCACTCAGTAGCTTCCCAACCTTTATCGAGCTCTTTCTTTTCGACAGTAATATAAACCCATTTGCATAATTTCAAATCCTCACAATGCTTTTCAATGCCTACTTTTCTTTTCTGTCTCTTTTTTTCTTTTTCTTTTTCTTTTTTGCCAAATTGTTTTTGTTTTTCATTTTTTTACAAAAATAATAAGAAGAAAGTAGAAAACTTTAGCACCCACATCAAGATACATAATTTTACTTATGCCCTAATACCCTTAGTTGGATTTCTTTGAAGTTACCTTAGACTAATGTGAAGAAAATTCCTTAAAAGTTCATTAGGGGTAAAATGGTTTTTTCACTCATAATTAGATGAAAAAGTGGGAAGCGAAAGGAAGCAAAATAATGTGAAGAAGATAATAAAAATGAGGGTATTTTTGTAATTGACTAAAGGACATAAATGGAATTTCATAGAAAGTGCAAGGGCAAAATGGGAATACATGTTTATATTATTTGATATAAGGCTTTATTTGAAGAAACTCTAACACACCTTCAGCCCTTGTTCATGCCACCTTTACCCCATTTTCTCTCAATTTTCTTCACCAAATTTCAAAGGAAAATCACAGGGTTTGGTTTGAATTTTTGGAGATTTTCAATCCTAAAGCATCCTAAGGTAAGATTCTAGCAAAAGAAGTGTGATTAAACTTTAAAGTTTTAAATTATTATGGTTTTTGTATGATCTAGGTCTAAGAGGAAGAGATTTAGAGCAAAAAGGAAGTGATCTCACATATTCAAGGTAAGTAAACCTAATTTTAACCTTGATTTGAGCAAGACTTGTGTTGAATGAATTTTTGCATGTTTATATGTGCTGGTATGAGAGAATTATTGGCTGTTTTTGATGTTTAATGATGTATAAATTCTAGCCATGAGAAGTGGTGTATGGTTATGTGATGATTTGGTGAAGTTGTGGAAGATTTTGTGTTGAAATTTTTGGAGTGTAGAGAAGTGAAGAATTTTGCCAGGTTTGATACTAAAGTTAGTGAGTTTTTGGCTCACACTTTGGTTGAATTAGAGAGTTGTCAAAGTGTAGCCAACATGGTAATTGCATGTGTATATGAAGTGTTTGATGAAAATCCAAAGAGAAAATGCATGCATGAGTTGGCTAAACCCTAATGAAGAAAGGGTTAGAGAAAGGCAAGAATTGAAGTAGGAAGATTATGTATGGGCTTAACCAAGTGTAAATGTTAGTATTCAAGGGTGCATATTGTTTTGCCAAAATTTAGAATATCACTTGGTCATGTTAGTTCCATGAGAGAAATGCCCCTTAGTGTTTGGTTCTAGTTACTTGAACCTTTCCTACTTTTTAAATAGCACATGAAAGTGTTAGAAAGGAATTGCAAGTTAAAGTGTTATTTTGATATGGTAATTGTGATAGTAGAGAATGGTAGAGTATGTCATGACATACCATTATGCCATAATGAATTTGCAAGTTTGTATATGTGAATTTGGAAAGCATATTAAAGAATTGGCTTGATCATGCATATATTGTGCACATGATTATATATATAGCCTTGATTTAGTAAATGAGAATATGTTAGCAAAGAATGAGAAAGAAAGAAAAGAAAATGACTAGTAATTTTCAAATATGTATATTTTCTCATTTACTAAAGAATGCAAGTGTAGAATTTCCATAGCTTGGAAATTCATGTTGAAATGTGTATAGTATCTCTTTCTATTCTCTTTCTACAGCATGCTATGATATAAGGTTTTTGCGATGGGGAAACCATGAGTGATAGAGATGCCCACATACACGCCGCCATGAGTGAGCAACATCAGCAGAGAGATACAGTATTTGTACAGTCTGTGAGTAGTGCATGCAGATGAGGACTATACCCACTCACATGGCCAGGTTCCAAATCCATGTATCAACCTAGTTCGATCGGCAAACCAAAAAGAAGAAAGAAAAGAAAGAGAAACAGAAAAGAAAAGAAAGAGATACAACATAAGAGAAATAGAAATAGAAAAGAAAAGAAAGTTCTTTTCTCAAGAAAGTTTATTATTTTGCATAGGTATTATGCTACTTACATGATTAAGTATTTCTTATGTGCTCGACGATGTATAATTTTATTCATTGTCTTTGCACGTTGGTAAGTAGCAAATCAGAGTATCAGAAAAGAATGCAGAATATCAGAAAAGAATGAAGAATATTATCAAAGAATAAAGTTTAGAAAAGGAAAATTAGAACATGAGTAACGGAGGAAACATAATAGTGCAGTTTGGTTTACTTACTAAGCAATTAGTGCTCACTCTATTATTTTACTGTTTTGTAGGTACTAGATGACTTACGACCGGGTGAGACGTCAAGAAGCAGAGGAGTTTGGCGGCACTGTTCAAGATTACCTTGTGCTTACTAAAGTATATCAGTATTTTGTGTATATATTTATATGAATTAAAATTAGAATTTTCGGATTTTACATTATGTATATATGTTTATAAAAGTTATTTAGTGGACTTTATCTTATATTTCTCAAAGAATTACTAGCTATAAAGTATATTACAAAAACACACAGCCCCACTGATCTTATAAGCACTCCACAATCCCCAACCAATTTCTTCGCAAAAACCTGGGTTGTGGCAAAACTACACTTCCTCACCAATACTCCTACTAAGCTTGAATAACAATAAAGTCTCTTAAAGATAAAATGGGTAGGATTGTGTTTTAGGCTCATAATCAGGGTAGGGTAAAAATTAAGTTCAAAGAAAGAAAAACAAGGCTAAATTGTGTTTAAAAGGCTCAAAGGGTTAACTAGCGATGATAATAAAAAGGGTCGGCTTTGAAAGGCTCAATCGATCCAAAAACAGCCTAAATAATTTCCTATATGTGAACTCTAGGATTTCACCTCAAGTGGTTGTCAAATGAGTTCTAGAGTTTGTTGATACGCAAAAATGTCCATGAAAAATTCACACATAAACGTCTCTAAGTGAGTAAACTTAACCACTTTCATTCACAAACCGCTAGGGTCTCAAACTAAATGTTATTACAGTCACAATCATCCATGATTAAAGGCAAAAATTAATGTCCTCTATTTGTTACATGTTATTGCAATCATATTCCTATCATAAACATATAAATTAATCCAAGAAAAAACCAAATTCAAAACAAAACTCCAAAAAAAAAAAAAAAACAAAAAAACAATAAAAATTTCATAAATCCATAATTCGAAATCTTTGGGAAGAAACTTCCCTTACCCCCAACCTAAAATCTACATTGTCCCCAATGTAAAAATATAAACAAAAGGAAAAGAAAGAAAGAAAAGCTACCGCCTTTTGCAATAGTGAAGTGCGAATACCGTGACAATTCGATCACCAACTCGTTTCATTCCATTGTTCCTTTTAATTCTGTCAAACAAAGAAACTTTTGGTGCACCTCATCGAAAACACACATCAGTGTTAAATTTATGAATTTACAGAAACAAAAACACATCAAAATTATTTACACTAACACAAAAAAAAAAAAAAAATTAAACTACTTGAAAATTAACACCTGTAAAAATAACAAACAATCAATAAAAGAAAATAAAAAGCTTGGGTTGTCTCCTTGAAGCGCTTGGTTAAAGTCATAGCTTGACTTTTCGTTTTCTTAAATTCGGATCATCTAGGAGAATCCAAACCCTCATATCCTTAATTTCACCATTCAAATAGGGCTTTAATCGTTGTTCATCTACCATCTCAAAGTCAACCTTCATAGTCCTAGAGTTGACTAAACAATTCTCTAGGGGTGGACTAGGGTAGTTTTCTTCTAATTTTTTATTCACTATGTTATCAAGGACACTAATCTCAAAGCATGTGTCTAAGTCGGATGGACGCTTCTTAAAATCAAAAACATTAAACTCTACTTGCTCATCTTCTACCCTTAAGATTAGTTTCCCTTGATGAACATCTATCGATGCTTTACCTATTGCTAGAAAAGGTCGTCCCAAGATTAAAGGCATTTCTCGATCTTCCTCCATGTCTAATACTATAAAGTCTACCGGGAAAATCAGTTTATCTACCTTAATCAAGACGGATTCTACCACCCTTTTAGGATATGTTATTGATTGATCTGCCAATTGGAGAGACACGGTGGTTGGCTTCACTTCTCCCAATCCAAGTTTCCTATAAATAGAATACGGCATCAAATTTATACTTGCCTCTAAATCGCATAAGACTTTATCAAAATAATAACTACCAATAATACAAGGGATAGTAAAACTCCCTGGATCTTGTAGTTTATATAGTAGTTTCTTTTGAATCAGCACGCTGCAGTCCTCTGTTAACATGACCTTCTCGTGTTCCTCGAATTTTCTCTTATGCGTGAGGATCTCCAAAAACTTCGCATATTTTGGCATCTGTCCTAGCATATCAACAAAAGGGATATTAATATGTAAACTTTGAAGCATATCAATAAACTTACCGAATTGCTTGTCAAGCTTTTGATTTTTCAAACAGTGTTGGTATGAAAGGTTTGCATGACTTGAAGAAATTTTCTGCTCAGATTCATGCTCATCGCGGCGACTAGATTCATTGCCGCGGTGATGGGTTGGAACTTCTGATGATTCGAGAGCTGCTTCACGATCATCACGGCCATAATTATCATCGCTGCGGTGATCGTCGTTCATGCCGACGATCTTCTCCAAATTTTCACACTCGTCGCGGCGATAAATTTCCTCCCCACAGCGATCGTTCTTCTGCTCTTCCTTTAAATCTTTCTCTTGTTCTTGCTTCTGTTTTTCACCCTCTGAGTTCTCCAAAGTTCTTCCACTCCTCAAGGTGATTGCACGGGCTTGTTCCTTGGGATTCTTCTCTGTATCGAAACTCCTTGAACTCTTTCTGCTAATATGTTATGGATTTGCCCTATTTGAGTCTCAAGGTTTCTAATAGAGGCTGACTGGTTTTGGACAAGGGTTTCAGTCTTCTCAAACCTCTTGCTTGTCTCTTCAATGAACTTGGTAAGCACATTCTCCAAGTTAGATTTTAGCTCTTGAGTTTGAAAAACAGGAGGTTGTTTATGCTCGTTGTTGTTGCTCCACGAGAAGTTCGGGTGTTTCCTTCATGCTGGATTGTATGTGTTGGAATATGGATTCCCTTGCCCTATTTGGAAATTATTGAGGTAATTAGCTTATTCAGGCTGAGCAAATGGATTCCCTTCTTGACAATCCTTGGATGAATGATTTCCTACACAAAGTTCACATGTTAGAGAAGAGGATTCAATTGCATTTATCATTAAAACATTAGCTAATTGCTTCTGGATGTTTGAAAGTTGAGCAGCCAATGCGGTGTGACTGTCAACTTCGTGCACTCCTTCTGATTTCCTTGTTAAAGCTCTCTCCAAAGTCCTTATATAGTTATTGTTCGCCATCATTTCAATCAGATTGTATGCTTCCTCTGGTGTTTTATTGTTCAAGGCTCCTTCACTTGCATCATCTATCATGGCTTGAATAGTTGGTAGCAACCCTTGGTAGAACATTTGCACTTGCAACCAGATTAGTAAACCATGGTGAAGGCACCTCCGTAAGAGATCCTTATACCTTTCCCATGCTTCGTACAATGACTCCAAATCTTTTTGGTAGAAACTGGTAATCTCACTTCTCATATTGGCATACTTGGCAAGTGGAAAATATTTAGTGAGGAACGTTTGAGCTAACTCATTCCATGTCGTGATGCTCCCAGATGGCAGAGAAATCAACCAAGCCGTAGCTTTATCCTGAAGAAAGAATGGGAAAAGCCTCAGCCTAATTGCATCATCGGATGCTCCATTATGCCTAAATGTGTCGCAGAACTCTAGAAAATTGGCGATATGCAAGTTGGGATCATCATTTGATGACCTAGGGAATTGGACTAACTGTTGAATCATTTGAATAATTGCTGGCTTGATCTCAAAATTATTCGCTTGAACTAGTGGTCTCCTGATGCTAGAATAACACCTATCAACAGTAGGACTATAGTAGTCCTTCAATGCTCTTCGAACCACTACCGCTCCACCAATTGCATTGTCTCCTATGATATCCTCATTCTCATTCTCTTGATTTTCCACATTGGGATTTATAATTCCCATGTTAGCCATTGATTTTTCTAAGTTAGCTTGTCTCTTTTCTTTCCTCATCTGTTTAGTTGTTCTCTCAATCTCAGAATCTAAGGGATTAAAATCACCACCACCTTTTGAACGTAAGCTCTCCAGGTTCTAACTAAAAGAACCAAACAAAACAAAAATAAAAATTAATTTCTAAGCAAAAATAAAACACATCAAATTAGCAACTAAATATTTCGTATAGATATTGGTAAAACAAAATAGTTCCCTGGCAACGGCGCCAAAAACTTGACATGCTATTCACAAGTGTATGAAATCGCGCAAATAGTAAAGCTCGAGTAAACAAGTGTTGAATCCCAAGAAAACCACCTACCAAGTACCAAACTAGTCTATTTTATTGCTATTTGATGAAACAGAATTTTAAGAATGAATTAATGAAAAATAAAACAAAAGCAGAATTTTATTAATACTTTGGTAAACAAATCAATATGTCTAAACCTAGGGCATAGATTTCACACCAATTTAATCCTATGCATTGACAATTATTGCTAACCTAATTAAGCTTATTCTAAAGGCCAAACTCCCTAATATTCCACTAACTCTCTCTCGAACAATTAGCGAATTAACCCTTAAGCAACAACCCAAAATATCTCTAAGTTGAATTTAGATGCTAAGAGATCATTAAGTTCTATGGAATTTACCAGAGCCTCATAGATCGCGGTAACCTATCTCTAGCGTTCGCTCAATCTATGGTTTTATTACCTTAGACTAATCAGGTTTCATCTCTCGATCTCAACCCGACCCATGATATCATTCAACTCTCGGATCCATAAGAATTGAAAGCATTGCGCACAATAATAAAACTTAGAATTAATGCTCAACTAAAAATCAACAACAATAACGTCAACACATATTCATAAGTTGGGCTACATCTTTAGCCCTAGAAAAGGGATTTAGTTCATAATTGCAGTGATAAAAACAACCATTGTATTCAATAACATGAGTTTAAGAAAGAAAAATAGAAAAACTTCTCTAATTGGCGAACGAGAACTGCAAGAATTTCGATCTCCAAAATAGTAGTCGTCCTTTCTCCTTCTCTAATCCCCCCTAAAAAATAATTAAAGACCCTTATTTATAGTACTAGGGTTTGGACGTTAATTAGGAAATAATTAAATACCTTAAACCATTAGATTCAGACTAGGATAATCCAACAACCCAATCAGGTCTGTGATCCATCGCTGCGGCGATAATAAAAGACCGCTACGGTGATGGTTCTTTCTGTCCTACGAGTCTTAAATATTCAGAATTTGGTGAAGTAATCAACACAAAATTTGTATCTCTCTGAATAAGCTTTCCAACACCACAAGAATCATCAAATTCCAATTTCTACAGCTCAGGTTATGATCGAAACATCAAAGCATGCTCATCTTGAAGGATTTCCATATTTTACATTGTATCTTAGACGCGTCACAACTTTCTCGTTTCAACTTCGATTCTTGAATTTTTGTTCCTACTCATCACGAATTCCATCGATATCATTATTTTTCCTTCAAATATCAGTTTTTAACCTGAAAATACTCAAAATACACCTGTGATCTATAAAAGGTATTTATGAAATAATTAACTCGAATTTTACAAATTAAACACATTTTTCCACAAATAATCCAATTGAATCACTAAAAAAATATATATTTTCAAGCTCTTATCAAGGAGAAGAGTTGGGCTCAACCATGGGAGAACTCTGAGAAGCAAAAGAAGCCAATGGTGGCAAACCTTGAACTGTCTCAAGGGCGAGTTATTTCATTGACTGAGCAGATGAAGTGACAAAACCTCAAGCTCGAGAGGATGGCTACTCACTGGGCAATACAAGTCATCTACAGCTTGTGATTGAGGAACCTCGAGATGGACATCTCCGACCTTCTGGACGAATACCAGTCCTTCCTTGTTTCTATACTTCAAGCTGAAGAGGCCAAGCAGCAGGAGGAACAAGAACCTTCTCTAGAAAATGATTAGCCAAATGTTTCCAAAGATCGGGTGGATGATCTGGAGGCTAATGATCGTCCAAAGGATCAGGAGGTCGCGCCCAGGGGTCCTAGAGATGAAAATCAATGATTGCCCTTTTTTTTATCTTTATAGTTCTCCCAGCTTTTTTTTTAGCTTTCTGTAACTCCTTGTTGCTCTCTTGTACATACTTTTTTAATATATAAAAGGAACTCTTGGTCACTTACGATAACACTTTTATAATTTAAGCACTTCCTAAGACAAATATGACTTGTCTGACCATTGAACTTGTACAATATTACAAAGAACAAAATTATTAACAAAAGACTTGAGATCACGACACAAGTTTTTCTCTGAGAAGAATCGGGACAATCTTATTCATAATGCTTACAAGGAGGAAAATTTTACAAGTTCAAAGAAATAATCAAAGTTGTAAGCGAGTCAAGAATTACTGACAATAGGGGCAAAGATGTTCAGCATTCCAAGATCGCGGTACTTCAGAACCATTGAGCCTTTTAAGGTGATACGTCCCTGGTCGTATTACCTTTACGATGTGGTATGGACCTTCCCAGTTGGGTCCCAATACCCTTGCCCTCGGTTCCCTTGTACCGAGAAGGACTTCTTTCAGAACCAAGTAGCCAACTTGAAAGTCCCTTCTCCTAACCTTAGAGTCGAAGAATCTTTTTGCTCGTTGTTGGTAGGAAGCTATCATTAACCAAGCTTTGTCGCAGAGTTCTTCAACCAAGTCCAGACTCACTCGCAAGAGTGCTTTACTGTCTACCTCGTTAAAAAATTTCCTCCGAAATGAACTAGTTCCTACTTCCATTGGGATCATTGCCTCGTAGCCATATGCTAGCGAGAAGGGTGTTATTGAAGTGGAGGTTCTCAGAGTTGTCCTAAATGCCATAGGACTTCTAGGATGTCATTAGCCTAATTTCCCTTGTTTGCACCAAGCTTGGCCTTCAATGTGTGCTTAATAGTCTTATTGATAGCTTCAACCTGACCATTGGCTTGCGGTCTTGCTACTAAGGCAAACTTTTTATGAATCCCCAGCTTGTCGCAAAACTGCTTGAATTCCTCATTGTCGAGCTGTTTCCCATTACTAGAGATAAGAGTATGAGGGATCCCCTAGTGGCACACTATGTTCTTGAAGAAGAAGTCTTTGAGCTTCTTGGTAGTGATCGCAACCAGAGGCTCAACTTCGGCCAATTTAGTGAAATAATCTACTACGACCACTGCATACTTGACACACAAGTGTATGAGGGATAAGTGTATAAGGGATCCCGTAGCGGCACACTATGTTCTTGAAGACGAAGTCTTTGAGCTTCTTGGTAGTTATCGCGACCAGAGGCTCAACTTCGACCCATTTAGTGAAATAATCAACTACGACCACTACATACTTGACGCCCCCTTTACTGGTTGGCATTGGCCCGATGAGATCAATTCCCCATATATAGGATGGCTAGGGATTAGTCATTGTCATTAGTTGGTGAGAAGGGGCTCACGGAACATTCGCGAACCTCTGGCACTTGTCACACTTCTTCACAAAGTTGAAGGCGTCCTCGTGAAGTAGGGGCCAATAATATCCCTAACGGATAATCATATCGGTGAGAGATCGTGCGGTAGTGTGATTACCGTAGATCCCCCCATGTATCTCTCTCATGATGTAGTCTACTTCATCATTGGTTACACATCGAAGAAGGGGATTGCTAAACCCTCACTTGTATAGTAGGTTCTCGATTAGTGTGTAATGAGCAGCTCTAGTTCACGGGATTCTTGCCTCAATTTTATCGTCAGGTAGAGTCCCATCCTGAAGATATTGAAAATTTGAGTCATCCAAGAAGTAGATTCGATCGTAGCTATGGCTTGCTTAGGCGAGCTGATGCTAGGAACCTCGATGTACTGAATTGGAATGTTGTCCGGGACATCGGAGTCCAGCGAGGAGGCTATTTTTGCCAAAGCATCTGCAATAGAGTTACTGTCTCTTGGAATTTGACTAATCATATAGTGCTTGAAAGACTCGAGCGCGGCCTTAGCTTTCCTCAGATAACTGATTATATTCTTTTCTTTGGCTTGATATTCTCCCAGAATTTGATTAACAACTAGCTGGGAGTCATTATAGATGTCAATTATTTTTGACCCCATTTCTCTTGCTAGTCGCAGACCAACAAGTAGCGCTTCATATTCGGCCTCATTATTCATAGCTTTAAATTCAAACCTGAGGATTCCGTGAATCTAAGTCCCTTCGGGACTAAGGAGTAGAAGACCAGCTCTGACTCTTCTTTTGTTCGACGACCCCTCAATATAGAGGCTCTAAGTCGATAAGTTTCAAATAGTTTCTTTGACAACTTCGCTGGCTGTCTGTTCGGGTTCTCGATCCGGCTGATAAGAGAACTCTGAAATAAAATAAGCAACAGCCTGCCCTTTGACTGCTATCTTCAGTCTATAATGCAGATCTAACCGGCTTAATTCCATAGCCCATTTAAGCAACTTAGCCGAAGCCTCTGACTTTTGAAGAATTTACTTGAGTGAGTAGTTGGTCAGAACATGGATAGTATGGGCATGGAAATAAGGTCGCAGCTTCCTAGAAGCGATTTGCATGGCATAGGCTAATCGTTCCATCTCTAGATATCGTGTCTTGGCATCTAGAGGACACTTGCTCTTATAATACACTGGCCACTGAACTCTGCCCTCTTCCCAAATGAGAGCTACTCTAACTACATACCGGGAGACAAACAGGTAGATAAATAAAATCTCCTTGGGAAGAGGCTTGGATGGAAGAGGCAGCTTTTCGAACTGTTCTTTTATGCTTTGGAAGGCTCGCTCACATTCTGGAGTCCATTCAAACTTCTTGTTAGCCCTGAGTATATTAAAGAATGGCAAGCAATGATCTATTTTCTCGATAAGAAGCGACTGAGAGCCGCTATCTTCCCATTCAAGCTCTGAACTTACTTTCGATTTGCGGGACTTGTCATATCTAGGAGAGCTTAGATCTTTTAGGGGTTTATTTCAATCCATTGGTGGTTAACCATATACCCTAAGAATTTCCCTGAGGATACTCCAAACGAACACTTTAGAGGATTAAGCTTCATTTTGTACCTTCGGAGTACGTTGAACATCTCAATAAGATGTGCTATGTTATCTAAAGCGACATGCGACTTAACCAACATGTCATTGACATAGACTTCCATTGATTTCCCAATCTTCTTGGAAAACATACGGTTAACCAAATGTTGGTAGGTTGCCCTAGCGTTCTTCACACCGAAGGGCATGACCTTATAACAGTACAGCCCCTGATCTATGATGAACGAGGTATGTTCCTCGTCAGGCTCATACATCGGGATCAAATTATACCCCAAGTAAGCGTCCATGAAGCTCAACAGTTCGTGCCCAGAGGTGGCGTCGATGAGCTGATTGATCTTGGGCAAAAGGAAACTGTCCTTTAGACAAGCTTTATTGAGGTTAGAGAAATCAATGCAAGTTTGCCACTCGCCATTGGGTTTCTTCACCAATACCAGATTGGCAACGCAACTCGGGTAGTGAGCTTCCCGAATGAACTTGTTTGAGATGAGCTTATCCATCTCAACTTTAAGGGCAGCATAAGGCTCCGAGTCCATGGCTCTTCTCTTTTGGCGAACTAACTTGACTACGCTATTGATGTTAAGTGCATAACATATTATGTTCAGGCTGATCCTGACCATATCAGCATGAGTCCATGCTAAAACATTGGTACTCTATCTGAGGAAGCTCGTTAAATCTGCAGCGAGCTGTGGGCTGAGATTACTCCTGATTCTCAATACTCGCATTGACTCATTCTGGTCAATAGAGACTCAACCAGCCCACTGTGGGAATACTCCTCCTAAACACGAGGATCTATGCAATCTTCCACTGGACATGGTTGTGGCTCGATACTACTAATCACCATTGCCTGCTCAAGAATGCCCACCGGTATCCCTTTCCCTTTGCAAACCATCTGCACTGCCTTTACATAGTAGTCGCGAGATTCACTCTAAGACCCTTTTGTTTCCCCACACCCTGTTGGAGTGGGAAACTTCATCTTCAGATGATAAATGGAGGTGACGACCTTGAAGCTTCATAGTAGAGGTCATCCTTGAATGCCATTAAAAGCGGACGGACAATCTACTACCAAGACCTATGTCATCTTGGTCACTTCGTTGGTTTCACCCAAAGTGACAGGAAGTGCAATTGTTCCCTTGGAAATCAGATGATCTTCAATAAAACCGTAGAGAGGGATAGAGGCAGGCCTCAGATCTGCCTTTTCCAATTGCATTTTCTCAAAAGCTCACTAAAATATGATGTTCATAATGCTGCCATTGTCCACTAACATTTTGTGGACTTCGCATCGACCTATTTCAGATGCGATGACGAGTACATCCTCTTGGGGATGAAGCAATCGTACCGCATCTTTCTTTGAGAAGGTAATCTCTTCTTCCTTATGAATTTTAGCGGGTCGCGACGCCGTACTCATCACACTCACAGGGCCATGAAAAGCTTCCCGAGCGTACCTTTCCTGGGAAACTTGAGAATTCCTCCCGAGGTGTGGTCCTCCAAAGATGATCCTCATGTAGTAGAGACCATTACGACCATGACGCTTCTTTCCATGTTCCTCTTGATCCTTCTTTTGAACGAGAGTCGAACCATCAACATACTCCTTGAAATGCCCTTGCTTGATGAGATCTTCAATTGCTTGCTTGAGAGCCCAACATTCATCGGTGTGGTGCCCATTATCCCGATGGTAACGACAACATTTCTTGTTCTTTCTTGCTAAATGGGGATTGTTCATGGGCACTGGCTGAGCAAGCTGGTCTCTTCTGACTTATCCAGAATAGCTGATACTAACGTGTTCAGAGAAGTGTACTGATACTTGTCGCGATCACGACAAGGAACCTAGGCATAGTATTTCTTAGGCTCAAACTGCTGCTTTTTTCCCTTCTGTTGATCATCATTAGCCCACCTGCGATCAACTCTTCTACTACCCTCCCCTTAGTTAAGAGCACTGGTCGAAGGAGCACTGGTCGAAGGACCAGGGTTGTGACGATTGAAAGCCACCACAAAATTCTCTATTTGAAGGTACTTCTCTGTAAGGTCGTAGAAGTGGGTGAGGAAAATGTCATCCTCAGATTGCAGCTTTTTTCATAGGTTAGTATGTGGGTGAACTCCCGCAATAATGAGAGTCCGAACAGATTCTTCAAGTGTATTATGCATCTTATGCAACTCCCTATGGAACCTATTAATGTAGGATTGGAGAGATTCATTCTTCTCCTGTCGTATGTTGCTCAAATAGCCCAACAGCATTGAGAACTTCCTGTTTGCCTAGAAATGTCTCAAGAATAACAAGCTCATTTGCTACCACGAGTGAATAGATCCTGGTGGAAGCAATCTAAACCAGCGCTTGGCGTGGACAGTAAGGGTCACTACTAAACAACGACATTTGGCCAAGTTAGAAACTTGGTGAAGTTCCATGAGGTCGTTAAACTCATAGAGGTGATCCTGCTGATTAGAATTCCCATCGAATGCTTGTATATTGGGCATTATAAACCTCAACGGGAGAGGGGCAACTAACGCTGTGGGAGAAAGGGGAGATGCCTCAGTGACCTGCCCGCGATCATTTTGCTGAGCTCTAAGCTGATCTAGAGCTCGCTGTAACTCCACAATCTGAGGTAGCACAGCTACATATGGATCACTTTCTGTAACATGGGTTCGACCCTCATGATTACGGTTGAGGAAAGACCATAGATTAGACTCTTCCTTACCTCAGCTGAAGGCGACGACATATCTTGACACACGCTGACTGGAGTCATGTGAAGGCAATGAAAGGTTCGGGGAGTTAGCCTGACCTCTGCGATGCTCAGAACCAACCCGCGGTTGCTAGGGGTTTCCCTACCTTGCACTTTTGTGGGGGTGCCCATGCGATGTGGAGTGGGATGGTTCATGATGCGACATGTCGCTAAATCGCAAAGCCACATGTATTTTACCTGTTTTATGACCAGTATTCGCTGATCTCTTAGAGCCATTCGGCCCACTATCTGCCACCTGTTTTCCCTTACCTTTTCGTGTTGTAGTGTGCGTAGCATGGGCCTTCGCCCGTTTCCCTTTTTAGAACGACCTATAGGTGTTTTTGGCGGTAGCACCACCTTGTCGAACTCGGGTGGTATGACCTACACCAAACGATCTAACCTTCGGTTAACCGTTTGGAGAGTATTGTTGAACCTCTCCAGGTAATCCATTATAGCTGGGTCGAGCTGTGAGCTCGAAGGAATGTCTGTCACAGTACTATGCTGAATCGGGGGCACTTCGAGAGAAGTGTCATCCTGTACCCGGAGGACTTTCTCGTTGCTAGGGCTAGCTCACTCGGTTTCAAAACCACGGGCCATTTGCTAGCGAACCGATTTGATTGATCAGAGACTCTTGATGAAGAACGGATACTAAATTAGGCCCTCCTTCTAGCGTCAAACTATTGATGCTAGATTTTGATACCAACTATTTGCACGTGCAAAGTGCTAAGCAGACTTAGAAATTACACATGAACTGAAAAATGAATCAAATAAAAGGGAGACAATTTTTAAAGTGGTTCGGATGCTCAAAGCGAATCCTACATCCACTGTTTGTTTATTTATGAAAGAGTACAATCAGGTCGCATACAGCGATTTAAGAGAGCAGAAATACAGAGAGGGAGAGAGAGTGTTTTTTCTTTGTTATCAGGACTAGAATCCCAAAAAATTGAGGGGAGCTTTCTATTTATAGTAAGAGGTTTTGGTAATGATTATGGGTCTGTCAGAGGGCAGGTGCCGTGCAGTTCTTACCCTGTTCCTCATTGGCCGATTGCACGGAAGATATCCTTAAATTGCGCAGGGCCTTGGCAAGTGGGTGACTCATATCCCCTCACTCACCAGGCCTTTACCTGCCAAGCGGATGACAGCGTTACTCCTTCTATCCTTGGACGATGTGGCAATGCCTGGATGGCACAATGCCTTCCTGAAATCTGATTGGTCCTTGTTGACGTGAGCCTACGTCAGCCTTGATTTTTTAGGCATAACATACCTCAAAAAGCAAGCAACACACAACTCATATCAAGCAATCAGATTTCTCGATGTCAAACTAGGACCCATAGTTCATAGTATAAAATAGAGAATCTATTTTCTTTTTCCCAGAAAAACAAATTTGGTGTTAGTGTGGGCATGGCTTAGGAGTGTAAAATTCCGATGATAGGGGGTCACCGGTGACCTGATCACACACAAAAATCAACCAAATACAATAAGCAATTAGGAGCAAGTGTTAATTGTGTTTGATTTGAGGTGAAAATTGGTGGTGGCGAGGCTTCCAAGTGCACGGAAGTCACGCAAGAACAGTTGCGGTAGCTGGTGAACAATGAGCTGGTGTAGCCAGGGGGTTATAGGGATTTGATGAGGGTGGGGGGATGATGTCGGCGGTAGTGTTAGGTGGGGTGTTGGTGCCTTCAATCGGCCAGAATCCAACCAAGGAGTAGCAATCGCGTGAAGCAAAAAGTTGTGGTGGCCTACGATTTGCGGGATCAACAGGGTGGGGGATAGAGGACGAGAGAGAGAGACGTTTTGGAAGAAACGAAAATATTAAAATCTGTTAAATGACTATTTTAGCCTTTAATTGTTAAAAGAAATGAACGGTGTTAATTTAAGGGTGAGAATCTGGGATTTATGAAACTAGGGGTGGGAACTTGGCATTTCACAAAGCCTTGGGTGGGAACATGTTTGCTCAAAAAAAAAAAACAAAAAAAAAAAAAAAAAAGCAATACTTGCATTAAAAGTGGAGCAAAGACGGACTTACAGAGAAATTAAAGATGTGAAGTTTCACAGAGAATTATGAAACAGATGTACATGCTTAAGAACGAAAAGACCCATTTTCTTCTCTTTCCTCGAGCTTTCTTTTTCGTTTATGTTGAAATAAAAGGGAGGGAGGAACGAGAAACACACAAAGTGATGTGAGTTCTTGTTGCCTGGATTGGTTGGTTGGGGAGAAGAGAAAGATACATAGAAAGAATGCTAGAGCAAGATTTGGGGGCGTTCCTCGTAAAAGCAAAAAGGAGCAGTTGGTTCTCAAATTTATGAGTGATATAAAGAGTAAAGACAGGGAGAGAGAGGGAGAAAAAAAAAAAGAAAAGGAAAAAGGTGAGTTGAGAGTTTTGACGTGAGTGAAGACTTCATTGGGGACAATGGTAAAATTAAAAACAAAAACAAAGAAGATGAAGGGTTAGAAAAGAGGTAGTTAGGAAATATACTTAAAATAGGAATTATATTTAAAAATAGAATTCAATTTTTAATTGTATACATATAAGAGCATCTCCAAAGGTGCTCTTTATTTTAAAGAGCATATTTTACATAAATAAAGAGTATCTTTATTAATTTCTAAATATAAAGAACAAAATTTGTATTCAAATTCAATAGACTCTTTAAATTAGACTTAATAAATAGGAAAGAGACTTAATAGGAGAAAGAATTAATAATAAAATGCATAGAAACTTGTAATTTATTAAATAAAATTGGGATAGAGAGTGAAATTTGACTCTCTAGATGTAGAGAGCTAAACTCACTATTTAATTTATATTTAAAGAATAAAGAGTCTATTAGACTCTTGTTTTTATGGACAAACTCTTTATAATAAAGAGTTTGGGTCATATAAAAAGTCTTTTGGAGATGCTTTAATTAACTTAGGAAAGATATTTAAAGTAGAAAATATCCTTAAATATTGTTTAGAGTTTTAATTATACATATATAATTGAAATGAAGTAGGAAAGATGTTTAAAATATGAAAGATACTTAATTAAAAATAGTTTAAAGTTTTAATTTGTACACGTTTAGGAGGGAATTAAAAAATAGAATATCTTGACCGTATGTCTTAAAAATATATGTTAAAATTAATGACAATGTTTTTGGTAACGTCAATGAGAACTGTGTTTATCTGTTATAGTAAATTAAATACTTTAATGTAATTGAAAATCTTTATAAAAAGTATAATATATTCTTAAATTAATTACAATTTTTTTGGTAACATTAATTGATATATATGTTTAGGAGGTGAATGGGAGACCGCTGTCCAACCCTCGAATGAGTCTTTGTATGCAAACAACTTGTCAAGACTAGAAGAAGTATACACCATATCCAACACAAATTATATTATTCGGCTCTTCATAATTTTTATAGATTTTTACATGACCCCCTCAAAATAAAAGAAAATATAATCCTACTAATTAAAATGTAAAATGTTCATTGACTTAATCAAACTCATGATTAAATTATTTGAATAAGTAAATATTAATTAATAAAACTAGATGAGTTTGTTATTCATTTTTTTAATAATAACCACTTAGTGTTGGGCTAAGAACAAAATTCAATGTATATATAGCAAATAAAATAACTTTATTTTGTTACGATTGTATACTCTCTTTTCACGTTTGCATTATAAACTTTTTTTTTCTATGCTTATTGTATTGGATTTGATTGTATACTCTCTTTTCACGATTGCATTATAAACATTTTTTTCTATGCTTATTGTATTGGATTTATTTAACGACCCAAACTTTTCCATTAAGTTTTTTTTTCAGGTTTTTATATTTGTTTAATTACTCAATTACTTATGCTTATAAAAAAAAATGTCTATCTTTAATATATAAAATATATATTTGTCATAATTATAAATATTGTAACTGATTTTTTTGTTATAATTTCAAGCTAATACATATTCATCATTCACATGCATATATATTCTAACTCACCCCATACAATTAGAAGTTTAAATCAATCATTCAATCAAAGTCTTAATTGCAATAAATTAGAAATGGCACATTAAATAAAGTAGAGTATTAACTAAACCACATATCAAACACCCACCTCAATGGTAGCTTGAATTGCATAATTTACCCTAATCTTCTAATTTCATATGATCATATACTATATAGACTTTAGTACGTGACAACCTAAAAGAATGAAAGTGTTCCAAAGAGGATGAGACAACTGCCTGTATGATCAAATACTAGTTGCAGGGTCTTTTTCTAATATCATTAATTTAGTCAAGTTTTTTTAGTCTAGAGTTATTATTAGAAGTTGGAGTAGTATTAGGATTAAGTATTGCTAAGTATGGTTAGGAATATTACATAATACTCATTATATTATACCATTTGAATTCTTTTACGATTAGGAATTGGGATAACTTGTAAGTCTATATAAGAAACCTAAACTATGGAACATTATTGTATTTTTATTGGATTAGGATATATTCTAATATGCTAAAGTGGGTTTTTTTTCTTTTCTTTTCTTTTTCCGAATTAAGAGTAAATAACATGCAAAGATCATTGGTAGAGCTGCTAAATATTAATGAAATGAATTAAAAAAAAAAAAAAAAGGGAAAAGAAAAGAAGAGACCAAAGGTTTTAAAAACCCATTTAAAAAAAAAAAAAAAAAAAAAAAAAAAAAAAACACAAATTGTGGGATTCAAACCCATAAACTCTTCTCTCAAGTCTTCCCCTTAACCACTCAAGCAAACACACACACATATATATATATATATATATATAGAAAGACAAACTCACAACTAAAGTATGAAACAAATGACGGTGTTTTAGAGTGTGTTTGTCCCCTCTCCCTACTTCTTCTTCTTCTTGCGTTTTGTTCGCCACCTTGCTCCCAATTCATTTTTTCTTCAAAATGGCGAATCTTCTTAGACCTTGTTGCTTTTTATTTTTCTTCTTTCAGATTTGGTTTTCCTTATTTAATTTTATAAAGAAAAGAAGAGACCAAAGGCAGCTCACTTTACCCAATTCAATTTATCCCTTTTTCGCCCAATTCAGACATTAATGTTTAACATTAATATTTAATATGTGATCTAAATATTAAGTCTATAACATTAAATCCGAAAATATAAATATTTGTATGTTTGAATTTGATTTGTATTCTTTTATCATGAAAGCCGAAAATGGTACATAATATTTACATTTATAAAATTATTAATGATTTTGTATTTTTTTCAATTTTTTGGCTTCTTGGAGTTTTTAAAAATAAAAAATAAAAGTAATAATTTAAAAACAACTAGGAACTTAAATTTGGGGACAACTATTTGCAACAGATTGAAATTTGTTGCAACGATTTTACAAATAGATTTTTTTTTAGAATTTGTTGGTGATTTGTTTTAGAATAGATTTATTTGATCTAGCTAGATATAGCAAAACACAAACCCGCCCCTGATCAACTCCCGATCCTAACCACATTTCCTAGCCTATGACCTCGTACCTGATCCTATGTGTTAGTGAGTTTTTTTTTAGTGACATATATGCTAAAAATTTTAATGATTTTTTTTTTTTTTTATTTAAATGACATATGTTATTGCTAAAAACTTGAGAGAATGACAAATAGTTGTACACATATTAATTATGTTTTTTTAGCAATTTTTTGTCCCAAAATATCACATTTAATTTGACTCAAATATTCTGTCACTAATACCTCGATTTTAACATTTATAAATGATATATATATATATATATATTTGTAATGATAAATAATTCTTTTGTGACAAATTAGTTTGTAATTATAGCATGTATTACTAAATATAGTGACTAAAGTTTTTGATGACAAATATATTTGTCATGATAAACAATTCATCTCAATGCTTAAATTTTGACTCAAACATTTTGTCATTAATACCTCTATTTTAGCATATATTATGATAATTTGCTTTTTTTTTTTTTTGTAATAATAAATAAATTCTTTTGCGACAAAATAATTTGTAGTTATAGCATGTATAACTAAATATAGTGACTAAAATGTTTTAATGTGACGTTTCTTTATTTTTTCATAATACATATATTACTTGTGACAAAATAGCTTTTGATAAAATTAATTTTGTCACAATATAATTTATTTCTTATAGTGAGCACACATGTATTGTAACTTTACAAAATTAACCCCCATTGTACATAGAAAACATTAATTAAGTACAAGTATGAATTCCTCAAGTCTTCTCAACATCTGCCCGTAAACTAAACTCTCCATAAGTCCTCAATTCTTCAGGTCTTCTCAACGTCTACCCGTAAACTAAACTCTCCATAAGTTTTCAATTCTTCAAGTCTTCTTAACATCTGCCCATAAACTAAACTCTATATAAATCTTTAATTCTTCAAATCTTCTCAATATCTGCTTGTAAACTAGACCCTCTATAAGTCTTTAGCTAATACACATGATTATACAACTCCAGCTCAGATGCAACTTCAACATAGTAGCAAACTATGCCAGCACAGAAAAAACGTCAGCACTACTTCGCACACAAACATATTACAAACTAGCATTTGCAGTAGCAAATTACTCCAGCACAAAAAAAAAAATTTCAGTAGCAAACTACTTCTAATGCAGATATATTACAACCCAGCACCAGTAGTAGCAAACTACTCCAAACTACTTCAGCACAGGCATATAACAAACCAATACAAACAAAACTGCTCTAGCATAGAATTTGTGGCAAATATAGTAAAGTATAGCAGCTCAATCACCAAAGAAACAAAAAAAAAAAACTTCAGTAAAAACAAACTTCAGTGCAGCAGTGAATAACATACTACTCCAGCTCAAAGTGACATCAGTTAACTAATTTAGAATATTGATTTACTCTTCAAGCTCTAGAAGAGTAGAAACTACATTCAGTTTAGCTTTGAGAAATTCAAACCTATGACCAAGTAGAGCTTTGGTAAGTATATATGCAATCTAAAACTTAGAAGACACATATTGAACTACCAATTTTTTCTCTACAGCTAGCTCTCTAACATAATGAGCATCAAGTTCCATATGTTTAGTCCTTGCATGAAAAACAGGGTTCGATGAGAGAGCCCCTGCACTCATATTACCACACCAAAGGACAAGGGTGTTGTTGACTTGAATATCCAATTCCTGAAAAAAGTTTTGAACCCAAACCAATTTAGTGGCTGCTTGACTCAAGGCTTGATACTGAGCCTCTATTGAGGATAAGGCTACAACCTTTTGTTTTCTAGAACACCATTGCACTAGGTTCCCTCTAAGATAAATTGTGTATCCACTTGTTGACCGCCTATCACTCACATCACTTGCCCAATCAGGATCAGCATACCCTTCTAAAATCAAGTGCTGATTTTTCTTAAACACTAAACCAAATAAAAGAGTACCCTTGATGTATTGAAGTACCCTTTTGCAGGCTATAATGGGAGACTACAGAAATTGACTCAACCTATTTACTGTAAAAGCCAAATCAGGCCTGGACAATGTGAGATATTGGAGACCTCCAACTATACTCCTATACAAAGATGGTTGATCAAAGAGAGCACTATCCTCTTTTCCCAATTTTGTTCCTGTAGCCATCAGAGTGAGACAAGGTTTGCAATCCAACATTCTAGCTTTGTTTAATAAGTCCTGAGCATATTTGGTCTGTGTAAGTAACAATCCTAAGTCATTTCTTTGGATTTCAAAACCAAGAAAATAATTCAGAGATCCTAAGGTTTTGAGGGCAAATTTTGTGTTCAAATCTTCGACAATTTGGGCAACAAGTGATGGATTATTCCCTGTGATGAGAATATCATCCACATAAACATGCAAGTAAATAACTTGACTACCTTGCCTATTTTAAGCTAGTGTCAGATTTAGAACTTTTAAAACCCCATGCAACCAAAGCATTCTTTAGTTTATCAAACCAAGCTCTAAGGGCTTGTTTTAATCCATATTGAGCTTTATGTAGCTTACACACATGATTTGGTTTGGTTGCTTCTGAAAAACCCTCAGGCTGACTCATAAAGACAGTTTTCGTCAACTCACCATTTAGAAATGCATTATTAATGTCAATTTGCTGGATATCCCATTGATGATACACAGCTAGAGATAACACAATCATAATGGTGGCTGGCTTAATTACAGGGGAGAAAGTTTCAAAGAAATCAAGTCTTAGTGTTTGTTGAAACCCCTTAGCTACTAACCTAGCTTTGTATTTCTGTAGGCTACCATCAGACTTAAGTTTGGTCTTAAAGACCCACTTACACTCTATTACATTCATTCCTTAAGTATAAAGGACTAATTCCCATGTTTGATTTCTTGATAAGGCATGAAATTCTTCATCCATAGCTGTTTCCCATTTAGGTGTTCCCAAGGCTTTTTGTGATGGTTTTAGGTTCAGGTAGAATGTGCAAAGTAGTGAGAAATGTCTATCCTATGAAGGGCTATGACTGAGCCTTGGATCAAATGATCATAGGATGACAATTAGAGGTGGATGCTATAGGTCTTGTAGAAGGTTGAGAACAAGGTAGAGCAATTTCAAGTTGTATATTTGGAGGAGAATAGGACTGTCCAGAATCTGAAGTTGTACTTGACTGATTTTTATCTAAAGTACTAAGAGTGGCCGACGCAATATCATAAGAAGAACCAGGTGAAAGCAAAACATCACTAGAAGTTAAGTGATTATTTGTAACTATCGTCTCTCTAAAATCAGATGAATCTCCTAGAATTGGCATAGAATGAACAAATGATGAGGAAATGTTAACAGAATCTACAACACCATGGGAAACCAAGGAAGATTCTAAGCAATGAGACAAATGCCAATCAGATAATACTCATTCTTTGTTGATATTGGACTATAAACCTGCAGAGTCAACATCTTTATACAAGAAACACTTAAAACCAGATTTAAATGGAAAAATAGTCTCATCAAATTTGACTTGCTTAGCAATATAAACCTTTCCTGAAGAAGCCAGACATTTATAACCTTTGTGTGCATTGTTGTATCCTATAAAGACACACTGTTCAATGTATGGGTCTGATATATGGGCAACAACAGCAGCCAAAGACCCTAAGAGTACTATAAATTGGTTCTTTTTCGAATAGTCTCTGAAAGGGAGAAATCTGTCCAAGTGTAGAAGTAGGCAATTTGTTACAATGTAAGTGGCAGTACTAAAAGCTTGCCACCAAAAGCATAAAGGCATACTAGCATATGCAAGTAAAGTTAATCCAAACTCAGTGATTGTTCAATGTCTCCTTTCTATTTTGCCATTCTGTTGATGGAGATAGGAGCAAGGATCTCTAAAAGGGATTCCATACTACTGCAAATAACTAGAAAATACTCTAAATTGCCCTTCCCAATTAGTTTGAAGACATTTGAGTTTAGCATGTAGTTGCCTCTCAACAAAACAATGAAAATGTGTAAAAACTGTAAAAGCTTCAGATTTCACTTTCAAAGGATAAATCCACATGTATTTGCTATAATCATCCCCAAACAAAATGTAGTACTTGAATCCCTCAGAAGACTAAACTGGTGCAAGTCCCTATAGGCCAAAGTAAACCAACTCTAAAGGCCTATTGGTTTTAGAATTGGATAAAGGAAAAGATGATTGAGCCATTTTTCCATATTGACAGGCAACACACAATTCTTTATTTTTAAAGGAACCATAAACATGAGATTTATTCATTAGAAGTCTTAAAACTTTTTCTTGAGGATGCCCCAATCTGGCATGCCATAACTTAGTCACATTAAGCATTACATCAGAACTAACATTGGGCTCATTTTAAGGCTTATTCGTAAAACCTACAAGATCAACACCTTTATTGTTTGTACTACTATTAGTGCTCAGAGAAGCAACTACATTACAAGAGTTTATCATACTAGAAAAAGATTGCGAAGATGCCATTCTGGGAAGTGAAGCTTGTTGGAGTAGGTGCCCTAGAGCCAATCAATTATTGTGGAATTGACTCTTTGTAATAATGTTTATTAATCAATAAAATGCATTATCTACTATATCATGTAAATCATAGTTGTATGTATTGATATATGTTCTTAGGATGGTAGAACCGTGACGAGGGTATCAAGTGCTTCAAATCTTGATAGTGAGAACCCTATAAGCACATATGGTGGCTATTCTAGAAATGTTCGTAGCCCCAGTATTATTTTGACCAAGGACACAATTAATACGATAAGGCTATCATAGTGTTGAACGACCTTGGTGAAATGTATTGACTGATCTCACTTGTCAAGGTTGTTTGTCGACAACCTAGTGCAACACATGGGTGCTTGCTGTAGGCAAGTTCAATGGACTAACCCATTAGAGGATTTCATATAGATGGTAACCCCTGTGTCTATGGAACAAATCCTTTAACGAATGGTGGTGCATGTGATTCTTGGACTTGAGATCACTGAAGTGCCTTGTGCACTGATTGGTGTAGTTTGACACTAGCCCAAAGTAATTCTGTTCAGAGCTGTCAATACGGTAGTGATTGGCTGTATCGAGAGTGTATAAAAACTATGGTGGATCGACAGAGGAGTCATCACTCCCAGGTATGGGAGAAGTCTCACGGCGTAATTCTCTTAATGACAATGACAGTGAATCTGTGATCACAGATGGATTGAGTTGTTGCTCAATCTAATTTATTATTCCGGTCATTGGTCTAATAACTGAATACAAATATATCGAGGATAATTGAGGTTGACACTATTTCTATACCTTAGTCTCGATGAGATAACAGATGATGAAAGGATTTGATTACACGATAACCATATCATTGACAGATAGGTATTTCACTGAATTCGAAACTATCGGGTGGCCATGTTGCCTTGCTAGGGGTCAATCTTGGTCTATGTGTTGTGAGATGATTGATTGGTGTCAATTGCGATACTACTCACTACCAGTATGATAAGGAGCCTATATGTCACACACTAAGGAGACAGTTTAAGGATGGTTAACTATGGAAGGGTATTTTCGTCCTTTGAGTGAGAGGCATACTGGTAATTTTGCTGTGTAATTAAATTTACTATGGTTGTTGCCTGTGTCCAATTATATTATTGGAATAATTTAGCAAAATTACGAATTTAATTATTGAAGTTAATATTAATATTTAACTAAATAATTAAATTGGGACCTATATGTAGTTCCACCTAAGTTTGGCTTGTTGCTAAATTTTGGGGTGGAATTGATATTTGGCTTTTCTATATAAAGAAAAGCTAAATAGGTGTTCAATGTGAATTCATTCATTTTGTTTTAGTCGTGGAGTGAAAGAAAATTTGAGAGAAAAAATTATTTTCTCTTCTTCACTTCATCCTCCCAAACCTTGAATCCTTAAAGCCAAGATTGGTTCTAGCAAAACCAATCTCTGGTCTCTGTTATACTGTCTTCATGTGGACGATGTGAGTTCGATCCTACACTTGGATCGGTAGTGAGCTTGTGTCCAGAGATACCGACGGAGCCTTCAAACGCTGGTATGATCTGATCCTTACTTGGATTTATGTTATTTCAATTTAAGCATGTAAAATATATACATATCAGACCCTGATCATGGGTTTATCAAAGTAATCAATGGGAAAAAATTTTGTTTTCCCCTGCGTTTACCCCGTCAATTTACTTACAGTGGTATCAGAGCCTAAGACCTTGATTGTATATAGTTTAATGGTATTTTGACTGATTAACTGAATTGATTGCTGGATATTACATGTTTAGTTTATCGATTTGTTAATATTGCTTAAATTGATTAACTGATGTATTGGAATTGTTCAGGGATTCGCATTGGATCATTTTTGTGATATGAACAGTAATCCAGAAACGGCGATTTGCGCAGCGACACGATTCTTGTGTGCCGCGGCGTAGAGCTTCATAAACCAGAATTATGTAAATGTGCCGCGACAAAATAAAACTTCACCACGGTGCAAATGTAGGAAAATGTCGAGCGACTAAATTTGCGTATTTGGGCCGCGGTGTAATAAAACTACAATACGGCGTGATTATGCAGTGTGTTCGCGCAATTGTGTGATTTGAACCGCGGCGAAATAAAACTTCGCCGCAACGTGAAAGCATCATCAAATGTGAAAACGCGCATTTGTGCCGTGGCGTAATAAAACTACGTCGTGGCGTGGTTACGACGAAGTGGCGCGCTAAATCGTGAGATTGCATGATTGCGCCGTGGCGTAAGTGGAATATACCACGGCATGAATGCGTTGTCAAAGACGCGAGTTACTAGTTTTACGCCGCGGCGTGATAAAACCATGTTGTGGTGTAAATTGTGCTGTAGCGATTTTAACACTGGATCGATGCGTAATTCTGCATATTCAAGAGGGTAATTTTTATAATTCAACGAACCCAATTCAAAATTGATTGTTCTGAATGTATGCAATAATTCTTGTTAGAAAAATGTACATGAGCCTTGGACTTATGGTGAATGTTTTAAAGTATTTTTGGGTACGTATGATTGTAATTTTTAAATAGGGACTGCGTGCCCTACCTTTCTCCTACCTCCTCGATGTACATTCTCTTCTCATCTTATTCCCCTCGAAGGTAAATCGAGGTTTCTAAATTTATTGATGTAAAATTAGTTTAAGATTAATTTCACTGTAAACTTAGAATGATGTACTTTGTAATGTACATGAAGACGAAGCAAGGATGAGCCAATCATACTTGAAGACTCAAGATATTTATTACAGGACACCTAGGTGACCCACTAATTCCTCTAGGCTCGAGAAAATCGGTTTTAGTTAGGCCATGTACTGGCACGTTTATATTTTGCTTAGAATGCATGCTAAGGTTGAATGTTCAATAACATGCCAAACAATATCATTCTAACAAAGATAATAAATTGGGGAGACGTAAAATAAAACCCTCAAATAAAGTATATTAAGTCATGTGCAAGCCTTCCATCACTATGGATTTAATCAAACCACTGTTCGTCGGAACCTTGTTCGCCAAAGCGAAGGGTACACTTCTACCAGTGGGAGGTTAAATTTCATTAGAGTTTTCCTTAATGGTGATGGGTCGACTTAAGATGACAGTTTTGCTTGTTCACCAAAGCGAAGGTTGATAAACAAGTCATAGGCATAGTAAAGAAATACACTTGTTGTGTGTATGTGGCGACATGTATTGTCTACTCTACTGATACTAAGAATCACACTCAAGGACGATGGCTAGGCCATTGAATTGTGTGATTGGCTTATTGCCTTGTTTCACATTTCAGGTTGGTAGTAGGAGCTATTAACTAGTGTGGATTAAGGTCTTTGGCCTACCTAATCAACCCATTTTGGCTTGTTTGCCAAAGCGAAGGTTTGAAATAGGCCAGATGGGATCTCAGTCCACTAGGAAAGCCAACGGGCTTTCCTCAGGTAATAGTGGGAGTGATTTTTTAATAAAGGCCTTATTAAATAATAATAATAATAATAATAATAATAATAAACATTGTAATAACGGTTAATTATTCTGCACTTGTAGATTCACTCAAAATTGAGCAAAATGATCCCAACATCACTGTGACAAATCATCAAATTGGGAGAGAAATGGAATGGTGAGAATTTTGTTGACTGGTATAGAAGTATAAACAATATACTTCAATCAAGTGATAGATTATACACGATTGAGTAGGCTTTGTTACCAGAGCCTGCTGATAGCTCTATCCATGAGATTGGGTATGTATATGTGAAGCATACACATGATGCAAAAGCAAAAAATGACAAGATACATTGTGCTTGCATCAATGACACCATTACTACGATAGCAGTGCCAAAAAATGGACCTAGCTTCTATTCTTTATTTTCTTCAGAGAAATGAGAAGCATATGGTGTCTCAGTCGTTATTCAGATGTAGGATGGAAGAGGGTACCAAAATTGGCAGTCATATACTCAAGTTGACCGAGTATATGAACATGCTTAAGATTGTGGGATGCAGACTTAATGAAGGTTTAACAATAGACCTAATATTACAGTCTTTGCTGGATTCTTACTCTCAATTTGTCTATGACTTCATTGAGGATGATAAGAAGAATACCCTTTTCGAGCTTTTGGATATGTTGAAGGCTACTGAGTTAGGCATGAAAATGTCAGAAACATTGACGTTGGTTGAAGCCAGCTCAAGTGAGAAGGAAAGGGCTTAGAAGTCATTGGAAAGAACTGTTGTAGATAGGAATGGTGTTTGTCCTCGCTATGGGAATCCTAGCCACTAGAGGAAACATTGCAAGACCTTCCTAGTGAAAAGGAAGAAGAATGTTACTTCTTCATCATGTACGTTCTTGAGATTAACTTCTCTCGTCAACATCTTGGGTCACTGACACAAGCTCACATTTGACTGATGTGCAGGGACTATGGCAGAGTAGATTGCTCGCTGAGAGGGAGGTAGACCTACCAGTTGGAAATGAAACACGTGGTGCTGCATTTACTGTAGGATCTTATCATCCGATTTTGCCTATGGGCTTGTTTCTTGAAACTTGTGGATTATTATGATATTTCTTCAGTTTCTAGAAATTATATTTCTGTGTCCACATAGGACAAACGAGAATATTACTTTACAAATGGATTGTTGTCCTTGAGTGTAAATAATATTCATTGTGGAACTGTTTTATAATAATATGTTCTTAAGATAGACAATAAGGATAATCTCAAAATGACAACTATGCCAACTGAGGCAAGGTGAGTTAAACATACCTAAAGGAATGTGGGATAGTATTAAAACTCGCCTCACCGTGTACACCCCAGCATAATGGTGTATTTGAAAAGAGGAATAGGACCTTACATGAAATGGTTAGGTCCATGATGAGCTTTTAGTAATCTACCCACATAGTTTTGGGGTTATGACTTAGAGACTGTGACTCACACACTGGACAGTGTGTTGTCAAGGTCTGTAGATAAGATTCCATATGAACAATGGAGTGGGTGAAAGCCCAACTTGTCTTATCTAAGGATTTGGGGTTGCGAAGCTTATGTCAGGAAATTGACTTCGAACAAGTTGGGCCCGAAATTCTACAAATGTATATTTGTGGGGTATCCTGAGGAGACCAAAGGATACTATTTCTAACATCCAAAAGAGCAGAAAACTTTTTGTCGCTTGTATTGGTGTATTCTTAGGAAAGGAATTTTCTAAGAAGTACTAGTAGGAGAAAAGTAGAACTTGATGAAGTTCTAGAACCACAAGATACATTAGACAAAGGATGGGATGATGTGCCATAGGAGGTGGTTGAGCATCTTGAGGAGGTTACTCCACAATTTGTAGATCAAAGTGAACCATCTTAGGCAGCACGAGAGCTTCGTAGATTTGGGAGATTACGTCGTGAGCTTGAAAGATATGGTTTTCTCATGAGTCAACGTGGTGATGTATTGGTCTACCAAGACAATGAACCCAAAGCTTGCGATGAAGCTGTAACGGATCCAGATTCGTTAAATGGCTTAAAGCCATAAAATATGAGATGGACTCCATGTACTCGAACCAATCATGGTTCCTGGTGGATTCACCTGAAGGGGTAAAACCCATAGGGTATAAATGGGTCTTCAAGAAGAAGACTGACATGGATGGCAAGGTGCATATCAATAAGGTACGACTGATTGCCAAAGGTTTCATACAAATTCATGGTGCTGACTATGAAGAAACCTTTTGCCAGTTGCCATAATTAAATCCACCTAGATTAGGCTTACGATTACTGCATATCATGACTGTGAAATTTGGCAAATGAATGTCAAAATGGCTTTCCTGAACGGAAACCTTGAAGAGGATGTGTACATGACACAACCTGATGGTTTCGTTCCTAATAGGCAAGATAATAAGATATACAGGTTGCAGAGGTCCAAATATGGACTCAAGCAAGCTTCAAGGAGTTGGAAAATTTGTTTCGATGAAGCCGTAAAATACTTCAGTTTTTATCAAAAACGAAGATGAGGCTTATGTTTACAAGAAAGTAAGTGGGAGCCCAGTGGCATTCCTAGTATTGTATGTCGATGACATACTTCTGATCGGGAATGATAAACCAAACTTGTAGTCGGTAAAGACTTGGTTATCCAAGTGCTTCTCCATGAAGGACTTGGGAGAAGTGACCTATATTCTTGGAATAAAGATCTATCGTGGTAGATCGAGTAGGTTGTTTAGCATAAGTCAGAGTACATAGACAAGTTACTAAACAGATTTAGTATGGAAGAATCCAAGAAGGATTTCTTCCGATGGCACATGGTGTCTATCTTTGTAAAGATATATATCCTAAACCACACGATGAGGGAGATAGAATGAAGAGGATTCCACATGCTTCAGCAAGTGGATCCATCTTATACGTTCAGATTGATATCTCATGTGCATCAAGCACTTGTAGTGGATATCAATCGAATCCAAATGAGTGATGCCATGTTATATGCTCAGATTGATGTCTCATGTGCATCAAGCACTTGTAGTGGATATCAACTGAATTCAAATGAGCAATGCCACATTGTATGCTCGGATTGATGTCTCATGTGCATTTAGCACTTGTAGTAGATATCAATCGGATCTAAGTGAGTGATGTCATGTTGTATGCTCAGACTGATATCTCGTGTGCATTAAGCACTTGCTGAATATATTAATCAGATCCAAAGGAGCAATGTGATGATATGTACTCAAATTGATCTCTTATGTGCATTCAGCACTTATAGAAGATATCAATTAGATCCAAGTGAGTGACACTAGATGAATGTCAATGAACATCCTTAAATACTTGGAAAGGACTAAGGATATGTTCTTGGATCATGGAGAGGAATATGAGCTCATTGTAAGAGGATACAATGATGGTATTTTCCAAATTGATAAAGATGTTTTTTTATTGAAATTTTATCTCAATAGAGCTGCAGTGAGCTGGAAGAGCTCAAATTAGAGTACTGCAGCGAATTCTACAACTGATGCTAAGTATATCACATTATTTAATGCAACCGTGTAGGCGGTTTGGATCAAGAAGTTTATTACTGAACTTGATGTGGTTCCAACCATTGCTGATCTAGTAAAGTTCTACTGCGATAACAATGGAGCCATTGTTGTGTCTGAGGAATCATAGTCTCACAAGTAATCCAAACACTTACTTAGTTGATTCAATATGATCTATGAGATCGATTAGAAAGAGAAGGTGTAGATTTGTAGAATACCTACTAACCCACTGTTGAAGTTTCTATTGTAGTAAAAGCATGATGGGCACTTGGGTCATTCGATGTTAAATACATGGATGATTGGCTATAGTGCATGTGGGAGATTGTTGGAGTAGTGCCCAAGAGCCAATCAATTATTGTGAAATTAACTCTTTGTAATAATGTTTATTAATCAATAAAAGGCATTATCTACTATATCATGTAAATCATAGTTGTATGTATTGATATATGTCCTTAGGATAGTAGAACCATGACGAGGGTATCAAATGTTTCAAATCTTGATAGTGAGAACCCTTCGAGCACATATGGTGGCCATTCTAGAAATGTCTGTAGCCCCAGTATTATTCTGACCAAGGACACAGATAATATGGTAAGGCTATCATAGTGTTGAACGACCTTATCGAAAGACAGTGACTAATCTCACTTGCCAAGGTTGTTTGCTGACAACCTGGTTCAACACATGGGTGTTTGCTGTAGGAAAGTTCACTGGACTAACCCACCAGAGGATTCCATATAGATGGTAACCTTAGTGTCTATAGAACAAATCTTCTAACGAATGGTGGTGCATGTGATCCTTAGACTTGAGATCACCGGAGCGCCTTGTGCACCGATTGGTGTAGTTTGACACTAGTCCAATGCAGTTCTATTCAGAGCTGTCAATACAGTAGTGATTGGCTGCATCAAGGAGTGTACAAGACTATGGTGGATCGACAGAGGATTTATCACTCCCGAGTATGGGAGAAGTTATCTCACGGTGCAATTCAGTTAATGACAATGACAGTAAATATGTGATCACAGTGTGATTGAGTTGTTGCTCGATCTAATTTATTATTTCGATCATTGGTCTAGTAATTGAATACAAATATATCGAGGATAACTGAGGTTGACACTATTTCTATACCTCAGTCTTGATGAGATAACAGATGATGAAAGGATTTGATTGCATGATAAACATATCATTGACAGGTAGCTATTTCATTGAATCCGAATCTATTGGGTGGTCATGATACCTTGCTAGGGGCCAATCTTGGTCTATGTGTAATGAGACGATTGATTAGTGTCAATCGCGATACTGCTCACTGTCGGTATGATGAGGAGCCTACGGGTCACATACTAAGGAGACAGTTTAAGGATGGTTAACTATGGAATGGCATTTTCGTCCTTTGGGCAAAAAGGCATATTGGTAATTTTGCTATGTAATTAAATTTACTAAGGTTGTTACCTGTGTCCAATCATGTTATTGGAATAATTTAGCAAAATTACGAATTTAATTATTGAAGTTAATATTAATATTTAACTAAATAATTAAACAGGGACCCATATGTGATTCCACCTATGTTTGGGTTGTTGCTAAATTTTGGGGTGGAATTAATATTTGCCTTTTCTATAAAAAGAAAAGAAAAATAGGTTTTCAATGTGAATTCATTCATTTTGTTTCAACCGTGGAGTGAAAGAAAATTTGAGAGAAAATTTTCTTCTCTTCTTCACTTCACCCTCCTTAACCTCGAATCCTTAAAGCCAAGGATTGGTTCTGGAAAAACCAATCTCTGGTCTCTGTTAACTATCTTCGTGTGGACAACGTGAGTTTGATCCTGCACTTGGATCGGTAGTGAGATCATATCCAGAGATATTGACGGAGCCTCCAAATGCTGGTATGTAAAACCCCCCTCCAGTCAGGTATCCTCTGAATATCCCTCAATGAGAATCCCGGGGTACATGTCTGGAGAACGAGTTGTATTTAGAAAAACCCTATGTAAGGATAATAATAATAATATTCAAAACATTCATGTAAGATGTCACGCAGGATCCAAACTTATAATTTCAAAAACTTTAAGAATTTATCTGGAAATTACACAATCAAAACATATTTACAGGGTGGAAGCTTCCAAAGGTGTTACACAAACATTTATCATTTACATTATTTACATCAAGATAAAAACATCAAGATGACAATATATCATCTCCCCTCATGTGTAGCCCTGCTGTCTCTAGCATCATTCGTTGTTGGTCAACCTGCAAAGCAATCAACAATGAAAGGGTGAGCGCTAATCGCTTAGTAAGGAATGATCCATTTCATTCTAAATGTGTTATTTGACCTTCATTTAAACATATTTGTTAACAAATCACTTATCTTTTACATCTAGGTATACTTCCCCTTTTTTTTTTTTTTTTTTTTTTTTTTTCTAATTCATATGTTTTTCATCATTTTATCCCATGGCTATATAAACATCAATGCATACACATACAAATAAGTATGTAAACATAGTACACATACATTACATGTCATAATATAGCATCTAAATATCATCTAACATGAGTATAAATCATCTCATGACGTAAATAACATCATAACTCATGTAATGCAACTAAATGCATATGAAGCATTTAACGTGTAGCCGATCAGACTTTTCTTAGCGTCTTAAGAACTTCATATCATCTAGCCTCAAATTCATCTAGAGCTTATATCATCGGGAGGCATGCTTACGCATTATTTAGCATCTAAAGCATATATTCATCTTTCCTTTCATCTAGCCTCAAATTTATCTAGAGCTTATATCATCGGGAGGCGTGCTTACGCGTTAATTAGCATCTAAAGCATATATTCATCTTTCCTCTCATCTAGAGCTCATATCATTAGGGGTGGGAGAAAAAATGGGAAAACCGAACCGAAAATTAGGTTTTTTTACAAATCGGTTCGGTTTTCGGTTTACAAAATATAAAAAACCGAAAAACCGGTTTGGTTTTCGGTTTGGAAAAATATGACAAACCGGTTTTTAAAACCAGTTATACACTTATACCCTAAGTAAGTATATAAGCAAACCCTGATTTTTTTCAATATTCTCTAGTCTCCACTTCTTTTCTCTGCCTCCAAGCTCCAATCTTCTGCACAGTACACAGTACACACTCCAGCAATCCTCCACATGGCAGACTCCACTCCACTCACTCCACTCCACTAGATTCAATCTTCAAATCTCCACACTGCAGCACCTAGCAGCTCCACCCACAGTGAGTTGACAGTCTAGCAACAGCAACTGTAGCACCATTCAGCATTTATTTTTTGTTTCACCGACAGTCCAGCGGCAGCACCATTCAGCATCAATTTCTTGTTTCACCGACAGTCTAGCAGCAGCACCATTAAGCATCCATTCGCGTTTCACCGATAGTCCAGCAGCAACACCATTTCGCATTTCGCTGACGTCTAGCAACACCATTTAGCATCCATTTCACCGACAATCCAGCAGCACCATTCAACATCCATTTTGCCGATAGTCTAATAGTATCCTCAACCTCAAGCTGCTCCCCTACTCCACCACCAACATCTTCTAATTCAACAATAGATCCAACTCCAATCAATAAAGAAAATAAAAGAGAGGAGATATGATCGAACGGCGGAGAGAGAAACCTCCGCTAATCCCAAAATCACTGCTTCCTTCACCGTCGATCGAGGAAACAAATTTTCATTTTGTCTATTTGAGAAAATCTGGTTGTGGCTTAGGTGCTATTCAAGTTGGCGTAATTGGTTAAACGAAGAGGAATAAAATCAATTAAAAAACCAGTTTGAAAACTGGTTAACTGGTAGTCGAACCGAATATTTGGTTCGGTTTGCAACTGGTTTTTAACCAAAACTGATCTAGTTTGCGGTTTGCAATTTCTCTAAACCAAAAAATCGGTTCAGTTTTCGATTTTGATAATCTGGTTTGGTTAACCGGATTATCAAACCCCTACATATCATTGAGAGACGTGCTTACGTGTTATTTAGCATCTAAAGCATATATTCATCTTTCCTCAACTAGAATATAAGGATATGCTAACACGTTAATTAGCATCTAAAGCATATATTCATCTCTAACATCTTATGGCATGTAAATAAATATTTTAGTGAGCTTAATACTTTTAATTCATCTATGGATTATCAATCCATTTACATTACCTTTTGCTCACATTCAGCATCTTAAAACATGTATTACATTGCATCTTCATGCCATTTCATAACATTAATCATGCATTGACATCATGACCATGTATATCTTTCAAAAATCATCTAACTACTGGGTAAACATTAGTACATGGCTTAATCACGTCAATATATAATCAATTCATAATCATAAGAATTAATTATGTTAAATCTTAAACTTTAATAACTAGAAGCTTATACTTCAAGCCATTTTCCATCCATTTCCTAAACGAATTAGCTCTTGGCCTAAACATAAAAGTTATAGGGCTATGTCTTAACTTTCTAGTGCTTCAAGAATCATCTCATTTTGATTTTTATAACTCAAGTTATAGTCGAAATACTGAAACATGTTTAACATAACCCCTAAGCTTACTAAATCCGAATTTTTCATATTATACTTTGCCACATCAATTCCTATTGACAATTAACCAATAGGTCAACTTATGGATCAAATAAACCTCCCCTTAATAGTCTTTAACATCTTAAAGGAAGTGTAAAATCTCATTCCCATAATCATCCATTATTGTTATAACATTGTAAGTTAATGCAAACAACACATCAACAAATAGCAATCATTCAACACCATATGACCTCCAATACTACAAGTTTTGCCACAATCAACATCCACACTTCATTTTCTTCAATCAAACATAACAACTCATAAAACATAAATAACAATAACTTCATGTATAATGAATTCAAGGCAATGAATAGAATAAATTAGTTCAACTACACTTGCCATCAACTAATTCTATGCCTTAAAGCCTTAATTTAAGGTTTCATAAAAATCTACAAACCCTAACATAATCCCTAAAGTCATGGGACGTTCTTCCTTACCTTTTTAAAGAATTCCTCCAACAAATCCTTTGCCTTTGTCTTCTTTCACACCTTAATCCTACATATATAACATTATACCTCAACATCTACTTCAAATCTTCAAATCACATCAAAACTAGGGTTTTTAATACTTACCTTAAACCTTTCAACTTGAAGATCCAAGGCTCCTATCTTGTTCTCCTTGAAAAATTATGCAAAATTCCTTTGAAAATTAGAGAGAGAAAGCTTGTTTCATGGAAGATCATTTGAGAGAAAATGGAAGAAAGGTTGAAGAAATGCTATCTCTCTTGGCTTGAAAGAATTTCCTCTCATTTGTAGGAAAATATTTCATTAATTTTCCAAAATTATGCTATTGGCCCAATTATTTTAATTGTATAACTCATAAGTCCTTAATTCTTCATATAAGGGCATTTTGCTCATTTCGCACTAAACATAATTATTACTTAATTAATGTCATTAAATGCAATTAAGCCTACTCATCCTTAACTTTTTCAATGCTTATCCATAGGCAAAATGACTATTTTGCCCCTAATACCTTGCTATGGATAATTGATTAATACCGTTCTAAATGAATTGACTATTTTTCCCTTAGTTAGATTTTATGCTTTTTAACATAAAATTAACATCTAAAGGACTATTTTGAGTTAGGAACATACCTTTGACATCTTGGGTATTACATGGTATGATTTGATCCTTGCTTGGATTTGTGTTATTTCAATTTAAGCATGTAAAATATATACATATCAGACCCTAATCATGGGTTTATCATAGTAATTGATTGGAAAAAAAATTGTTTTCTGCTGCGTTTACCCCGTCAATTTACTTACAAAGCTTGAATCTAGTATAAGCCATCTTTTAGAGTGCCTCTACGAAGAATTTCTTTGGTGGCTTTGTCCTTTATAAGATAAACATCAGCATGAAACTCAAATATCTTACCATTATCCTTAGTGATTTATGAAATATTCAACAAATTCTTAGCTATATAAGGAACACACAACATGTTCTTAAGCGGCAATAATCCAGAAGAGTTATTTAAGGGTAAGAATGACACACCTGTGTGAGAAACAGGAATGGTCTGTTCATTCCCCACTTGAACTATTGAGCAACCTTGATGATTCTCCTTGATCACTAGATTGTTTAATCAGCAGTCATGTGATTTGTGGCACCAGAATCCACATACCAAGTTTGATCAGTGATGGTTAGTAGAGTAGCCACTGGTATGTTCTGAGTGGTAGATGGAAAGGATGAATGGTTAATCGGTGAATAATTTCCTTCTTGAAGAAGAGTAGGATTTGGTGAAGAGGCTGATGATATGTTGGGTTCTGACATGGTAGGATGTGTAACGGAACACTGTTGAGGAGGAAAACCAATATACCCAGTAGAGTGAGTTGATGCAGCTTGAAAACCAAGATGATAAAAGGATGTGCCAGTGGTCACAGAGTATCCTAACTTAGTCGAGGGATTGTGAGTGATTGTTAGTTGTACTACTATTAGAGGTTAAATTGGCAACTACAAAATCATATTTTGATCCAAGACCATCCAAAATGTACAGTAACAACTTCTCATTAGTTAAATTCACACCACTAACAGTTAATTCATCACCTAGCTCCTTCATTTTAAATACATATTCATTAATGCTAGAAAGCATCCTTCTTTTTAGTTTGTAATAAATTTCATAAATGTAGTGTTTTGGCCTTAGATGCTGATTGAAAATGAAGTTCCAATACATTCCAAATTTCAAAAGCAGTACTGCATTTAGCAACATGACGGAACATAGATTCTGAAATATAAGAGCACAACCAGCTTACTAGAAATTGATCTATCTTTTCCAAGCAAAATGATTAGGATTTTGTTTCTTAACTGACTGACCAGAGTCGTCATCTTTCTCAATCAAGAACATTAGAGGTGCAACTTCTCTCCAGTTATGAAACCATTAGGACCGTGTGATACTAACGCTGGTAGAATCTGTGAGCGCAAAATGTGTAATTTCTCTCTTGTAATTCGATTGAAATTGAAGGAAGAGTGGGTGAAATGCTCTAGGTTGTGAATTGTCCAAGAACAGTATCCATTTCATTAGATTTGGAAGCAAAATTAGTGAAGTTTGAATCAAGATTCACCATAGATGCCTGTCTAGGGCTCTGATAGCATGACAGAAATTAAGAAAACAAAGAAAAATCAAGAATTCAAGAAATTTGCAGAAGAAAAATCTGTTATTCACTAATTGATTTGAGGTACAGTAGCTGTTGTTTTATACAGTAACTGTTGGTCAAAACGCAGTGTTTCAACATAGTACATAGGTATTGTAACTTTACAAAATTATCCCCCCATTGTATATAGAAAACATCAAGTATGAATTCCTCAAGTCTTCTCAACAGTTTTGACACCACGTTTGTTTGAATAATTGGATGTCTCAATTGGTTGATATCTACTATTGAGGTACATACATTGGTCTATCAAATTAAAGATTTTAATTATATATAGTTTTACATTATGGTTTTATTGTGTGGTGTCCTTTTTTTAGTGTCAAAATGTCTAACGTATTAAAATGATGTCATTTCATACATTGTTTTAAATAACTTGTCATTTCTTTTAAGTGTGGTTTGACCACAATTGGAAAGGTCTACAGTTATCCAAATTCATCATATAATATATCAAATTAAAGCCTTGTCTGTCTAGTTTTCAAATATTCAAACTACTCATCAATCAGATTTTTAATGAGCAAGTTATGGCCCATTTATTACTGACTGTTAAGTGGAAACCAAAAAATAGGGAAAACCAAAATGTGTGTGATGATAAAATGAATGGTTCGGAAATGGGTCTACTGTTATCCAAATTTAGTATATAATATATCAATTAAAGTGTTGTTTGTCTAGTATCCAAATATTCAAACTGTTTGTCAATTGGAGTTTTATTGAGCAAGTTATGGCTAACTTACTACTGACTGTTCAGTAGAAAACGAGAAACAGGAGAAACCAAAATGTGTGTGATGATAAAATGAATGGTTCGGTAGGGTTTATAGTTATCCAAATTTAGTATATGATATATCAAACTAAAGCCTTGTCTATCTAGTTTTCAAAGATGCAAATCGCTTGTCAATTGGATTTTTATTGAGCAAGTTATGACCAATTTACTACTGATTGTTTAGTGGAAATCAAGAAACAGGGAAACCGAAATGTGTGTGATGATAAAATGAATTGTTCAGCTGTGGGTCTATAGTTATCCAAATTCAGCATATAATATATCAAATTAAAGTCCTATCTGTCCAGTTTCCAAAGATTCAAACTGCTTGTCAATTGGATTTTTATTGAGCAAGTTATGGCCAATTTACTACTGTTAGTAAACGGTCCTATATACACAGCGAAAACAAAACAAATATAATATAGAGATCGTTTACATGAGCCAAGATCAAGGGTATAATTTTACAATTCATATTAAATAAAATCTATAGAAAAATAAATCTGAGTTTAAAGAAAACAAACGCATGTTGGAGGCTCCTCCAAATTTGTCAACGAATGTTTTACTACCGATCCAAGTGTAGGATCGAACCCACGTAGTCCACACGAAGACAATCTCAAAAGAACCAAAGAGGGATTTGCTAGATCCTTTTTGGCTTCAAGATTAAGAAGAAAGCAAATCAATTGAATTGATTTTAGGCCAAAAGGTGTTGCTACCGTGGGAGTGTTTTATCAAAAAGGGGCTGCTGTGTTTTTCCTAAAGGAAAAATCTGTCACATTTAATTAACACATTTTTCTTTTTTTATAGTACATCAATTTGCCCTAATCCCATATGGAATAGGCTTGGGCTCCAACCCAAACGCCCCATGTTGCCAAACACTCCCAATTTAATATTTTATTATTTTTTTCCATCATTATCTCAATTAAAATCAATTAATATATATTTAAATATATATTAACATTTAACAATAATGATAATATATTTAAATATGTGCGAACACACATTTAAACGTAATTTCACTTATTTAATTTTTCTAACAAATTAAATAAAGGCTACGACCTCAGCAAATTTAATTGCACTGTGAAATTACCAAAATACCCTTTCGCCTTAAAAGACGAAAACGCCCTTCTTTCTTCTTGGATCTTAAATTGTCTTCTATGTGTGTGACCCATAGGCTCCTCATCATATCGGCAGTGTATAGTATCGCGATTAACACCAATTAATCGTCTCACTAATACACAGACCAAGATTGGCCGCTAGCAAGGCACCATGGCCACCCGATAGATTCGGATTCAACAAAGTAGCTACCTGTCAACGATATGGTTACCGTGCAATTTGATCCTTTCATCATACGTTATCTCGACGAGACGAAGGCATAGAAATAGTGTCAACCTTCGGTTACTCTCGATATTATATATTCAGTTTCTAGACCAATGACCTGTATTATAAACTGGATAGAGCAACAACTCAATCCCACTATGGCCACAGTTTTAACGTCATTGCCATATACTGAATTGCGCCGTGAGATAACTTCTCCCGTACCCCAGAGTAATGAATCCTCTGTCAATCCACCATAGTCTTGATACACTCCTTGATGCAGCCAATCACCACCTTATTGACAGCTCTGAAAAGAACTGCGTTAGGCTAGTGTCAAACTACACCAATTGGTGCACAAGGCGCTCCGATGATCTCAAGTCTAAGGATCACATGCACCACCATATGTTAGAGGATTTGTTCCATAGACACTAAGGTTACCATCCATATGGAATCCTCTGGTGGGTCAGTCCAATGAACTTGCTACGGTGTAATCGCCTACTGCAAGCACCCATGTGTTGCACCAGGTTGTCACCAAACAACCTTGACAAGTGAGATCAGTCACTACCTTTCGACAGGGTCGTTCAACACTATGATAGCCTTACCGTATTATCTGTGCCCTTACTTCAGAATAATACTGGGGCTACTGACGTTTCTAGAATGGCCACCATATGTGCTCATAGGGTTCTAACTATCAAGATTTGAAACACTTGATACCCTCATCACAGTTCTACCATTCTAAGGACATATATCAATACATATTGCAATAATAATGATTTACGCGATATAGAATAAGATGCCTTTTATTATTGATTAATGAACATTATTACAAAGAGTCAATTCTACAATAATTGATTGGCTCTAGGGCACCTACTCCAACAACTACTGACTGTTACAATTTATAGTACAATGAATAATGGTTTGGCATCTGGTCTCTTGTAATTCTATAGTTCAATCTTCCTTTGATATGTTTATTGATTGTATTTTGTTCAGCAAATTGCCTGCAGCAATTATGATGAACAACATGAAATAAACTTTTCATATAGTATTAACGAAAAAGGACATTACAATATTGCAATTATTAATGGATAATGTTCAGCAAATGGTCTATTGTAATTGTACTATACAATCTAAATAGCTTTGCATCTGGATTCTTACAATTAAACAAAATGGTTAGGCACGTGACTACAATTATAGAGTACAATCGTCAACAACATTATGATAAAAATGGTTCAACACAGGCATCAGCAAATAGCAACAAAACCATTGATCATAATTGTTCGCCACATAGATTTTTTAAGTACAGTAGTTGAAAAATAAATTGTTCGGAATGGTCCGCCTATGTCTTCTTATAACTTGTTATAATTGAATAACAAAATTATTGGTTCAGCAAATTGATCTGACAATTTTGTAGGAGGATGTAAGATTCACCATCTAGAGTAAAACAATGAAATAGTCAAAACCATACAATAACTTACATACCCTTTTAAAAAAAATAAACTATATAGCAAACATGATAAGCAATTGAATAGGAATATAACAATACAATAGCGAATAAATTCCAAGCAATTAAAGAAGCGTAGTCAAATGAATACATTACCTTGAACATCACATAATTTTCAACTATGACAACAAATATTATGTTCCAACCAAAAGTTTATAACTACATGAAATCAAAATAAAAAGTTTAACAATAAACTGGAAAAACCAAAAGAAAACAATCACAAATAAGAATTAAAAATTGACTACCTCTCTTTCTTCATATAAATCATGTAACAAACTATTAATATGTTGACACATATATATAGGATTCAAAGTAATGAATACTGTAACTGGTACAGTATATCTTTTCACATTCACAAAAATTAACAATACACCTTATCAATCCATTAATATTCACATCTATTCATGCATCTATACCCATTCAAAAATAATATAAATGCCCCCTTTCACATTCAATTAGACAAAATCAACGAATCAAACTAAATTCATCAAAAATAATGAAACATAAAACAATAAATATGAATGTGAAGTGTTTATATTTATCTAATTAAACATTAAACAAACGTATAATCATCAAAACATTTAATGTGAATGTGAAGTGTTTGTACAAAACATTGAATGCATGTAGTTATACCAAATAGCCTAGACCAATAACATGCTGAGACGTGCAGCAATTATGGCCTAAACTAATAACATGCTGACACTTGCAGCAATTATAGAATCCTATGTGGTGTTCAAATAGCAAGTGCTTCAGGATTATATAGATATATAGATAGATAGGCCCAAGGCTAGTCCAGTGGGGGCAAAGATATTGAACTAGAGGCCCATGAGCCCATTTGTTAGAAGATTTACTTCAATAAGAAAAAAAAAAATAATAATATATATATATATATATATATAAATTTACATTAGATTCGCATAAATAGATTTTTGTTTTAAAGTTTCATGTTTCGGCCAAAAAATAAGCATCTATGAACATCAATTATAATATATATGTTGGTCCTAATATATATTCAGCTGCAAAGTTGAGATATAATTTTTTATTTACTCAGTGACGAAGTATATTTCTAACTATGCACAGGAGGACACATCAACCCGGCTGTGACATTCGGGTTGTTCTTAGGTCGCAAGGTGTCACTCATCCGGGCAGTGTTGTACATGGTGGCTCAGTGCCTGGGAGCAATCTGTGGTTGTGGTTTGGTCAAGGCATTCCAGAAGTCATACTACAATAGGTATGGTGGCGGAGCCAACGAGCTCGCCGNCCCCCCCCCCCCCCCCCCCCCCTCCCCCTCCAAGATTTTATGAAAGAATCCTATTTCACTCACATCTCTCAATTCTCTCACTTTCATCCCTTTTAGTTTATCTGTTTACTTTATTTTTCCTGAATCATTACTAAATAACACCACTAAATTATAACACGTTATCAACATGAACAGCTTATCAAGTGTAACAGTGCATGTCTACTGAAAGTACGTATTTTCAACCTTACCAATGTTATTTAATCCTTGTTTCCGCCTTATGGTTGGATTTATTTATTATAATTAAATTCCATATATTTAAAATCCCACATGTGTTCTTTAATCTTTGTTTCTGCCTTTATGGTTGGATTTATTCATTATTATTAAACTTTGCCTCCATGGTCGTATTTACTTATTACTGTCAAATTCCGCCTCCATGGTCGGATTTATTTATTACTATTAAATTCCGCCTTCATGGTCAGATTTACTTATTACTGTTAAATTCAGCCTCCATGGTCGAATTTATTTATTACTGTTAAATTCCGTCTCTATGGTCGGATCTATTTATTACTGTTAAATTCCGCCTTTATGGTTAGATTTATTTATTATTGCTAGATACCGCCTTCATGGACAGATCTATTTATAATTGTCATTTTATTTATCGATTCTTTACAATTATCACATTTTATATTTCATTTGTTAGTTTTGGATGCCTGAATGCATCCCATGACATGCATCCAGAAGGTGCAGAACTAATTACATTACTCTTATTAATGAATAGTTCTCAGAAAGGTCGAATTTTGTGAAGCTCCAGTATGAGGCCCTTAGACTAGATGGAAAAAACTATGATGAATGGGCCCTACACACTACTCTCCATCCGGAATCTATGAAACTACGTGAAGTCATTAAGGAAGGAAACATGACATCCTTACAGACAAATCAAAGGCTACTATTTTCCTTCAGCATCATATCCAAGAAGGGCTACGGGCTAAGTATAAGGATATAAAAGATCCACTCCAATTGTGGATTAATTTGAAGGAGAGATTTGAACATAACAAATCAGTAATACTCCTAATGGCTCAATATGATTGGACTCATTTACATCTACAGGACTATAAATCTGTCAGTGAATATAATTCTACTTTATTTAGGATTGTCACTAAATTAAGAACATGTGGAGAGAAAACAACTGAAGAAAATATGTTGGAAAAAACATTCTCCACTTTCCACCCCTCCAATATGCTCCTCTAGTTGCAATATAAGGAGCGTAACTTTAAGAAATATTCTGAATCAATTTCTTGTTTACTTGTGGCTGAACAAAATAATGAACTGCCACTAAGAAACCACTAAACTCACCCCATTGTTTCCCAACCGTTCCCCAAAGTGAACGCAACAACTAGCAGTAATAATCGTGATCGTGGGCATAGGCGGGGTCCAGGTCGAGGTCATAGGCGAAATAACTATCGACCCAAGGGTGGTCATAACAAGAAATTTCAGTCGCACCACTCGAAGTGGAGCAAGACTAAATCAAAAAATGAAAGAAGCCACTCACAAACACCATCCTTCAGGATAGAAAATGTTTTTCAGATTTGACATTTACTGAAGCTAAAGTAAATACCATATCAGGGTCTGTAAACATAATTGAGGGCTCTGGAAGAGCAACACTCTTGTTACCAAGCGGAACTAAATTAAGTATCCATGATGCTTTATATTCTAGCAAATCCAGAAGAAATTTGCTTAGTTTCAAAGATATACGACTCAATGGATACCACATTGAAACTTTAAGTGAAAAGGATAGATAGTTTCTATGCATCATTGCTAATGTTTCATGCCAGAAGCATGTACTGGAGAAACTCCCTGCTTTCTCATCTAGGTTATATTACACATTCCTAAAGAATGTTGAAGTCTATGCAATTATGAACCAGAAGTTCATTGATCCTGAACTTTTAAGATTTGGCACGACCGTCATGGTCACCTAGGATCCACTATGATGCGTAGAATCATAGAAAACCCACATGGTCACACATTAAAGAACCTGATGATTTTATCACCTAATGAGGGTGCTTGTATTGCTTGCTCACAAGGCAAATTGGCACTTAAGCCATCCATCACTAAATTTGGTCTAGAACCCCCATCATTTTTACAAAGAATTCATGCGGACATATGTAGACCTATTCATCCACCAAGTGGACCTTTCTGCTACTTTATGGTACTGATTGATGCATCAACACAATGGTCACATGTTTGTTTGCTATAAACTCGTAAGGTTGCCTTTGTTAGATAGCTAGCACAAATTATTAGATTACGGGCACACTTTCCAGTTACCCAATTAAAGCAATACATCTAGACAATGCTAGTGAGTTTACCTTAAAGACATTTGATGACTATTGTACAACAATGGGAATTGATGTTAAGCACCCAATACCACATGTACATACCCAAAATGGTATGGCAGAGTCATTTATAAAACGTATCCAATTAATTGCAAGAACTTTGCTACTTCGCATGCAATTACCGACTTATGCTTGGGCTCATGCTGTTTTACATGCTGCGACATTAATTCGCCTAAGACCTATTGCATATCATCAATACTCTCCGATACAACTTGTATTTGGATACCAGCATAATATATCCCATTTCAGAACTTTTGGTTGAGCTATACAAGTTCCAATTGTGCCCCCTCAATGCACCAAAATGGGACCCCAATGTTGTTTGGGAATACATGTTGGCTATGACTCACCATCTATCATCAGATATCTTAAGCCCTTGATGGGTGATGTGTTTACTGCAAGTTTTGCAGATTGCCATTTTGATGAAACAATATTTCCTCCTTTAGGGGGAAAGGTAAAGCCTCCTGAAGTAAGGCCTGAAATTTCTTGGAAAGTAAATTTTATGTCTCATTTAGATCCTCGCACATCTAAATCTAAAATTGAAGTGCAAAGAATAACACATTTGAAAAATATTGCCAACCAAATGCTTGATGCATTTACAGATGCAGCAAAACTAACAAAATCATACATTCCTACTATCAATGCACCAACAAGGATTGATGTTACCAATGAACAATCCATACGGGCAACGATCGATTCATTTGTTACACGCCAGAAACGTGGTAGGCCTGTTGAAGCCAAGGATTCTGTTCCTGAAGAAACAAAAGGCACAAAATCAAATAGATGCCAATATTGACAATACTAGAATAGTTGATGATTCCACACCTTTTAAACCAACTTTAGAAGAGTTAACAGTCCCTGAACGGACACAAACCCCTGAAGAGGAACAAGTCCCTAAAGGAATGCAAGAATATAGAAATGAAGAAATTTCTACAATCTATGCTTACAGTAAAGAAATGTGGAATTGTGAAACAACAATTGTCAATAACATATTTTCATATGCAATAGCTACTGAAATTATGAATGATGAGTTTGAGCCACGTTTTGTTGATGAATGTCAACAAAGACATGATTGGCCAAAATGGGAAAAAACAATTCAAGCAGAATTAACCTCCCTATCAAAATGTAATGTATTTGGACCTGTAGTCGAAACGCCTGAAAACGTGAAACCCATAGGGTATAAATGGGTATTCACAAGGAAACAAAATGAGAAAAATGAGATTGCTAGGTATAAGGCCAGACTAGTAGCTCAAGGTTTCCTGTAGAGACCCAAAATTGACTTTGATGAGACATATTCACCAGTGATGGATGAGATCACATTTCAATACTTGATTAGTTTATCAGTCTCAAAAGGACTTGATATGCATCTCATGGACGTTGTCACTATGTATTTGTATGGTACACTAGATATTGATATCTATATGAAAATCCCTGAAGGATTCAAAGTGCCAGAAGCAAATAAAAGGAACATGTATTCAATTGAATTGCAAAGATCATTATATGGATTGAAACAATCAGGACGAATGTGGTATAATCGTCTTAGTGAATGTCTGATTAAGGAAGGATACATCAATGATCCTGTATGCTCGTGTGTCTTTATAAAAAGGCCAGAATTAGGATTTGCAATTGTGGCAGTATATGTCGATGACATGAACTTAATAGGGACTCTTGAAGAGGTCACAAAAGTTGATGAGTACTTAAAGAATGAATTTGAAATGAAAGATCTGGGGAAAACAAAGTATTGTCTCAGCCTACATATCGAGCATTGTTCAATGGTAGTTCGATCTCTTGATCCTAAAATTATACTGAAAAGATCCTTAAGCGATTTAATATGGATAAATCTCGCCATTTGAGTATCCCAATGGTAGTTCGATCTCTTGATCCTAAAAAGGATCCATTTCGTCCTAAAGAAGATGACGAAAAGATACTTGGTCCTGATGTACAGTATCTAAATGCAATTGGTGCATTATTATATTTGGCAAAATGTACGAGACCAGACATAGTGTAATTTATAGATGCATGAATTGATTCTTTGTGTAATTTATAGAAGGATTCAAGCATTCAACTAATTCTTATAAGTAAGACTTTAAGTAAAGAAGACGAGCTTTTGAATGGGTCTCGGCCACAGAAAAGGAATTGACCATAAGGACCTAGCTAACACAGAAGTTAAATAGCATCTTCGCTATAGTATTTGGGTGGAAATAATACATTCTATCAGTGAGTTAAGAAACAAGAAGGTTTATAGATCAATATTTAATGATTTAGATGCATTATATATAGAAGTCAGATTCACACATTGGCTTCCATGGTTAAAACTTTGTTATACAAAGAATATGTATGATGTTTATAGTTTGATTTTAATAATTCGATGATAACCAGTAACAATAATTTGACCTAAACAGTTAATTCTCATAAGCTCACGTACATACAAATTAGTGTGTGTTTGGTTTAGGGAATATTGTATTACTGGGAATGCTATGTTAATGGAAAGATAGATTAGCTTTAAGATTACTGGGAATGTTTAGGGAAATGTGTTTGGTTGGTTGGAATAAATTGGTGGATATGTTATATTAATATGTTTGGTTGGGAGGAATAAATTGGTGGGTAAATTGCCCTCCTTCTTAAATATTAATATATTATTATTTTAATTATTACTTTTTGATTAATTTATGTTAATCCCCTATATTTCAGATTTAGCTAAAACACCCCAACAACCAAAACAGTTTAATTTCTAACCAAATCACCCCGACCCACCCCAAGCCACTACCTACCGGCTACTTGCCACCACCGCAAGCGATGGCAAAGGTGGTCGGAACAGTGCATGACCAACCATATCTGGCCGGTCGTGTGCCAATATGGTTATTTCTAGCCAGATCCATCATGGATCTAGTCGAAAATGGCCAAATCTATGGCTATAACTGGCCAGAGTTCTAGCTCTTGATAGCCAAATATTTGGCCATTGTTAACAGCTAGAGATCTAGCCATCGTTAACGCCAGAAGTCGTAGATATTGCTGGAAACTAGAGATGGCAATGGGGCCAGTATTTCTTGGTACCTGACCTATCCTGTCCTGAAAAGGTCGGGCTTTACCCAGTGTTAGCGGGCTTGGGCTTGGGCCTATGACTAATTTAAACGCCGGCCCTCTGGTACAGGCAGGGCATGGGTATCTCTGCAGTCCCGGCCCGACAATTTTACTATTAATTTTACTGAATTAACCTTATACTATATATCTAATTACAAAATTATCCTACATATATATTAAAAAAAATTGAAATTTATTAATATTTAGTGAGTATTCAAAAATAAATTAATATTTAAAAACTGTTTATAAAATTAAAAAATATAAAAAAAAAAATTTATTAATATTTAAAAATTCACATTATAAAAATGGGCGGGCTTGTGCCAGGACTAAGATTACAAAAAGCCAGTCGGGTCGGGCTTGGGCTTTACCCGTCATCCCTGTGACGGGCCCGGGCCGGGACTAGGCCTTTGTCATGGGGTCGGGCCCAAGGGGTACCAGGCCCAACCCGTCCCGAAAAGGCCAGGCTTTACCTAGTGTTAGCGGGCTTGGGTTTGGGCCGGGGATTGATTTTAAGACCTACCATCGAGTACGGATCGAGCATGGGTATGTCTTCAATCCCAACCCAACCGGACAATTTTACTATTAATTTTACTAAATTACTCTTATACTATATATCTAATTACAGAATTATCCTACATATATATATATATATATATATATATAAATTGAAATTTATTAATATTTGATGAGTATTCAAAAATAAATTAATATTTAAAAATTGTTTCTAAAGTTAAAAATATAAAAAAAAATTAAAATTTATTAATATTTAAAACTTGACATTATAAAAATGGGTGGGCTTGGGCTGGAACTAAGATTAAAAAAGCCCGTCTTCAGCTTTACCCATCATCCCTGTGATGGGCCCGGTTCGAGACTAGGCCTTTGTCATGGGGTCGGGCTTAGGCTTAGGCCAAGGGGTACCTAGTCCTAGCTCGGCCCGGCCCATTGCCATCTCTACCGGAAATGGCCAAAACACATTTGGACATTTCCAGACTGATCTATGGCGATCTAGCAGTTTTCAGCCAGAGATTGGAAATGGCCAGATCCGGCCGATCATGCGCCGTTCCACCGCCGGCGATCGATGATTGTGGCTAGCCGTCAATCGCCGACAATGGTGGCCAGATCCGACCACCACCCTTGGGTAATTTTTTTAAAGTCCAAGGGTATTTATGTCCTAAAGTTTTGTATATAAGGATAAAATAGCCATCAGTATTTTTGTAAATTGTTTTTAAAACAAGGGCATTATTATCCAAAACTTTTAATAGTTAGGGGTGAAATTGTAACTAAAATAAGATTACTAAGTAATCTTAAAATACCTAAGAAAATAGAGATAATCAGATTACCTCTTATATTACCAATGATAATTACTATTGGTTTTGAAAGATTACCGGAATCTTATATTATTTTACAATCAAACGGTGGTAATTAAGTAATATAAAATAACATTACCTGAGTAACGAGAGATTACCCCAACCAAACATACCCTTAAACGTTTCTTACTTTCTTTCTCTTTGTTAATCTGCCCACTTGTACATTACCAAATACTAACATTTGATGATATGCTGGTATATTAATGACATTATCCACTTGTACTGAAAACTGTAAATATTTTTTTTTTTTTTTTTTTTTTTTTTTAAAAGAAAGTTTCTTTTAATTTATGTGCGGCAGATCTTCATTATCATTACAAGGTTAAATAACAAATTGTATAAGAACAAAATAAGAGAAAATAACAAAATATGATTACATCGAACAGATGTATGTGCATAGTTCTTTATTATATATTTAGTCAGTTAATAGTTGTATTAAATGATGGTTATTCTAAATTTTAAACAAAAATATCATCCCAATTAACAGATCATATAAACATTTGTTAAATTCAAGGGAAGTAATTCGTAGTATTTTAATAGTGCAGGATCTGGACGTAGCTGATTGAAACTTTAGGGCGTATAAACTCTTTCTCTCATCACTTTTATTCCATACCTTAAATGATTTTTTATTTTTATTTTAATCTAATGCTAGTTATTTACCAATCTCATCTTTGCTACAATTCAAGTTAATTTGTTACTTTTTTTTCTGACCATTATTTGATTTTGCAAAGTTAATCATGAGGAATTAGATAAGCATTAAGGTGGAAAGCCACCATCAAGCCACATGTCACAATAACTATATGTTTCTTAAGGTTGGGGTGGCCAATAACTAAAATGATGCGTTTGTTTTCCTATCATATCCAAAATACATATTTGTTTCCCTATTCTCAAAATTCAATCATATTCTATTCAACTTTTTAAACCCCCTAGTTTGTTAATTTAGTTAACACCCCCTTATAATAAATATTAAAAATTAACAAAAACACCCCGAAGCCACCCTCCGACGGTGGTGATCGTTGCCGTATTTAATGGGTGTGGGTGTGTTTTCTATGTTTTTAATTTTCAATGTTTTATTATAGGGGGTATTTAGCTAAATTCATCCCCCATTAGTGTTAAAATAATTGCTTTGCGGGGGTGGATGGATATAGTTGAGATTTCATATATTTATAAAGGGTATAGTTTTTCTTTTCTTTCCCCTTTCTCCCTTTCTTTTTTCAGCAATACTAGTCTGACAAAGACAAAAACAAAGAGGGCATACAAAGACAATTCCCACCCTTCATCTTCATGATTTCTCTCTCTCTCTCTCTCTCCATCTTTTTCCGTTTTTTCTTTGTTTTTTTCTTCTTGTGGATGGCACTTTGTGGCCCTTTTTGTATTGTCTTTGTAAGGATAGCATTTTTCTTCTTTTTTAACTTCTTTTTGCCCCTCTTTTCTCCCACAAGTGGACTGTGAAGAATAATGATTCTAGAATCTTGACACCGTCATTAAATTAGTGGCAACATGTTGTTTGACTGTTATACTGAGTTTTTAAAAATCTATTAGTTTTTATGTTAAGCACCGTTAAGATAATAAGGTTGAGAAAAGATTTTTGTTAAGTACAATTTATTTTCTAATTACAAGTGTGTGTTGGTTATAGTTTCTTAATTAGGAAATAATGATACTTAAGCTTATAATCAAGCTTTGTATATAACCAACAATAATTCAATTTCAGTTGAATAAGATTCCAGTCTGATTTTTTCGATCTTGTTTCGTCACACATGCAAAAATCCTGGATACTTGAATTGCCTGAAAAACTCTCAATTAATGTATAATAGAGTGTAAATTTTGTAGAGATAATTTAAAAAAAAAAAAAAAAAAAAAAAAAAACTTATGTTAAAAGTCAATGTGAACACCTGAATCAAGTCTTAACAAAGCAGACAAACATTCTACATAAGAATCTATTCCAATTGGATAGACAACTACATTGAAGAATCTGTGAGCTAGTTTTATTGAAAAATCTGTGAGTTAGAAATTTTAAAAATAAAAACACCTTTGAGGGTTAAACTGGCTCAAATTAAAGACTTTTCCTATCCTTTTGAATTTATTCACCCAAAACATAAAATCTAAATAAATAAAATAACTAACAAAATATATTAAAGTGTAATAATTAATAAATATCGCCCAACACTCAAATTCATTAACTGGAATAGAGAATCCGCCGTCTTAACTCATTCTTTTGCTTTATAATTCAGCATTCTATACTAAATTGTAGTCAATGATTTGAAATCAATATAAAGAAAAATAAAAAATAAAATAATAACTCTTCTAACTATGCCAATGAAAACATTAAATAATCATTAATTTGCACACGTCTTGTCAATTATGAAATTTGATTAATGAGTCTTTATGTTCTAACATTTTCCTTTGCTTTCTCACTAAACAAACACTTTTTATTGATAACTTGTCTAAAGTGATTTTCCTTCAATATCTTCAAAGTTGTATTTTGTATGCAGTAATTTCTTTGAAGTCATGTATTACACAATTTTTTTATTTTTTATTTTTTATTTTTTTTATTTTTAATTTTTACAAGATAAAGGCCCAAGGTTAGAAATTTTAAAAATAAAAACGCCTCTGAGGGTTAAACTAATATAGTCAAGTAAGGCTGGACTTTATTCTTAACTAGTTGAAAGTCTGCGCAGGTTGCTCATGATATTGGTTTTGACACCACGTTTGTTTGAATAATTAGATGTTTCAATTGGTTGAATCTACTATTGCGGTATATACATTGTATAGGTCTATCAGATTAAATATTTTAATTATATATAGCTTTACATTATGATTTTTTTTTTTTGTGGTGTCGTTTTTTAGCATCAAAATGTCTAATGTTTTAAAATGATGTCATTTCATACATTGTTTTAAATAACTTGTCATTTCTTTTAAGTGTGGTTCAATCACAATTGGAAGGGTCTGCAATCATCCAAATTCATCGTATAATATATCAAATTAAAGCCTGTCTATCTAGTTTCCATAGATTCAAACCACTCATCAATTGAATTTTTATTGAACAAGTTATGGCCCATTTATTATTGACTATTCAATGGAAATCGAGAAACTGGGGAAACCCAAATGTGTGCGATGATAAAATGAATGGTTCGACAACGGGTCTACAATTATCCAAATTCAACCTATAATATATGAAATTAAAGCTCTATCAGTTTAGTTTTCAAATATTCAAACCCCTCATCAATTGAATTTTTATTGGGCAAGTTATGGCCCATTGACCACTGACTGTTCAGTGGGAATCAAGAAATAGGGGAAACCAAAATGTGTGTGATAATAAAATGAATGGCTTGGCAGGGCGTCTACAATTATCTAAATTCATTTATAATATATCAAATTAAAGCCCTATCTATCTAGTTTCCAAATATTCAAACCGCTCCTCAATTGGATTTTTATTGAGCAAGTTATAGCACATTTACTACTGATTGTTTAGTGGAAACCGAGAAACTGGGGAAACCGAAATGTGTGTGATGATAAAATGAAAGGTTCGGCAATAGGTCTACGTTTATCCAAATTCAACATATAATATATCAAATGAAAGCCCTATCTTCCTAGTTTCCAAATATTCAAACGGTTTGTTTATTAGATTTTTATTGAGCAAATTATGGTCAATTTATTACTGACTGTTCAGTGGAAACCGAGAAACGGGGGAAACCAAAATGTGTGTGATGATAAAAAAAATGGTTCGGCTATGGGTCGACAGTTATCTAAATTCAGTATATAACATATCGAATTAAATCCATATCTGTCTAGTTTCCAAATATTCAAATATTCGTCAATTGAATTTTTATTGAGCAAGTTATGGTCAATTTACTACTGATTGTCTAGTGGAAACCGAGAAACTGGGGAAACCAAAATGTGTGTAATGATAAAATGAATTGTTCAATAGTGGGTCTAAAATTATCTAAATTCATTTTATAATATATCAAATTAAAGCCCTGTCGGTCTAGTTTCTAAATATTCAAACCGCTCCTCAATTGGATTTTTATTGAGCAAGTTATAGCAAATTTACTACTGACTATTTAGTGGAAACTGAGAAATAAGGGAAACCAAAATGTGTGTAATGATAAAACGAATGGTTCAGCAGTGGATCTATAGTTATCAAAATTCAGCAAATAATATATCTAATTAAAGACATGTCTGTCTAGTTTCCAAATATTCACACCGTTCATCAATTGAATTTTTATTGAGCAAGTTATGGCTAATTTACTATTGATTGTTCAATGGAAACCAAGAAACAGGGGAAACCGAAATGTGTGTGATGATAAAATGAATGGTTTGGAAATGGGTCTAAAGTTATCCAAATTTAGTATATAATATATCAAATTAAAGCCCTATCTGTCTAGTTTTAAATATTCAAACTGTTCATCAATTGAAGTTTTATTGAGCAAGTTATGACTAATTTACTATTGTCTGTTCAATGAAAACCAAGAAACGGGAGAAACCGAAATGTGTGTGATGATAAAATGAATGGTTTAGCAGTGGGTATACAGTTATCCAAATTCAATGTGTAATATATCAAATTAAAGCCTTGCCTGTCTAGTTTCCAAAGATTCAAAACGCTTGTCAATTGGATTTTTATTGAGCAAGTTATAGCCAATTTACTACTGACTGTTCAGTGGAAACCGAGAAACAGGGGAAACCAAAATGTCTATGATGATAAAATAAATGGTTTGGTAGTGGGTCTATAGTTATCCAAATTTAGCGTATAATATATCAAATTAAAGCCCTATCTATCTAATTTTCAAAGATTCAAACTGCTCATCAATTGGATTATTAGTGAGCAAGTTATGGTCAATTTACTATTGACTGTTACGATTCTATAATACAATGAATAATGGTTCGGCATCTGGTCTCTTGTAATTCTATAGTACAATCTTCCTTTGATATGTTTATTGATCGTATTTTGTTCGGCAACTTGCTTGCAACAATTATGATGAACAACATGAAATAAACTTTTCATATAGTATTAACTAAAAATGACATTACAATATTACAATTGTTAATGGATAATGTTCAGTAAATGGTCTATTGTAATTGTATTGTACAATCTAAATAGCTTTGCATCTCGACTCTTACAATTACACAGAATGTTTCGGCAGTAACTACAATTATAGAGTTCAGTCATCAACAACATTATGATAAAATGGTTCGGCACAGGCATTAGAAAATAGCAACAAAACCATTGATCATAATTGTTCGCCACATGGATTTTTTCAGTACAGCAGTTGACAAATAAATTGTTCGGAATGGTCCTCATATGTCTTCTTATAACTTGTTATAATTGAATAACAAAATGATTGGTTTGGCAAATTGATTTGGCAATTCTATAGGAGGATGTATGATTCACCATCGGGACTAAAACAATGAAATAGTCAAAACCATACAATAACTTACATAGATATTAAAAAAAAAAAAAAAAAAAAAATCTGTATAGCAAACATGTTATTGAACAGGAATATAACAGTACAATATCTAATAAATTCCAAGCAATTAAAGAAGCATAGTCAAATGAATAGATTACCTTCAACAACACATAATTTCTAACTATGACAACAAATATTATGTTCCAACCAAAAGTATATAACTACATGAAATCAAAATGAAAAGTTTAACAATAAATTGGAAAAACAAAAGAAAACAATCACAAATAAGAATTAAAAATTGACTACCTCTCTTTCTCCATATAAATCATGTCACAAATTGTTAATATATCGACATATATATATATATATGATTCAAAATAATGAATATTGTAACTGATAAAATGTATCTTGTCACATTCAAAAAAATCAACAATGCACCTTATCAATCCATTAATATTCACATTTATTCGTGCATCTACACCCTTTCACAAATAATATAAATGCCCCCCTTCACATTCAATTAGACAAAATCAACGAATCAAACTAAATTCGTCAAAAACAATGAAACATAAAACAATAAATATGAATGTGAAGTGTTTATATTTATCCAATTAAACATTAAACAAACGTATAATCATCAAAACATTTACTGTGAATGTGAAGTGTTTCTACAAAACATTGAATGCATGTAGTTATACCAAATAGCCTACACCAATAATATGCTAATATGCGCAGCAATTATAGCCTAAACCAATAACATGCTGACACTTGCAGCAATTATAGAGTCCTATGTGGCATTAAAATGGCAAGTGCTTTAGGATTATATAGATGTTAGTAAATCTATGAACAGAGGCAGCGGAAAAATGAAATTTTTGCCCATCGATTACTCTTATTTTGCCAAGATCAGGGTCTGATGTATATATATATATTCTACATGCTTAAATTGAAACAATAAAGATCCATGCAAGGTTTAGATCATATTAGCGATTGGAGGCTCCGTCAGTGTCTCTGAATGTGATTCGTTATCGATTCAAGAACTGAATCGAACTCACGTCGTCCACACGGAGATAGTATATTAGAGACCAAGAATTAATTTTGCTAGAATCAACTCTTGCTTTAAGGATGGTATTTGGATGATAAAGTGAAGAAAAGAAGAGAGAAAAAATTTCTCTCAAATATTCACCCACGGCAAGAATAAGAGAAATCCATCAAAACCTCTTTTTGCTTTCGTTATTTAATAAAGCAAAATTTCCATTCCAGCCCCAAAGTTTAACAAAAACCCAAACTTATGTGGATTCGCATACTGTTCCCTTTTTAATTATTTAGTTAAATATTAATGTTAACTTTAATAATTAAATTTGTAAATTTGTTAAATTACTCCAACAATAAAATTGGACAAGGCTACAACCTCAATAAATTTAATTACATAGCAAAATTACCAATATTCCCTTTTGTCTAAAAGGACAAATATACCCTTCCAAAATTTACCATCCTTAAGCTGTTTTCTAAGTGTGTGACCCGTAGGCTCCTCATCATATCAGTAGTGAGTAGTATCGCAATTGACACCAATTAATCATCTCAAGACCAAGATTGACCCCTAGCAAGGCATCATGGCCACCCGATAGATTCAGATTCAATGAAACAGCTACCTATCAACACTATGGTTATCGTGCAATCAAATCATTTCATCATCTGTTATCTCATCAAGACTGAGGTATAGAAATAGTGTCAACCTCAGTTATCCTCGATACCATTATATTCAGTTATTAAACCAATGACTGGAATAATAAATTGGATTGGGTAACAACTCAATCCCACTGTGGCCACAGCTTTAATGTCATTGTCATATACTGAATCGCGTTGTGAGATAACTTCTCTTATACCCGGGAGTGATGAATCCTTTGTCGATCTACCATAGTCTTGATACACTCCTNCACGCTTAAATTGAAACAATAAAGATCCATGCAAGGTTTAGATCATATTAGCGATTGGAGGCTCCCTCAGTGTCTCTGAATGTGATTCGCTATCGATTCAAGAACTGAATCGAACTCACGTTGTCCACATGAAGATAGCATATTAGAGACCAAGAATTAATTTTGCTAGAATCAACTCTTGGCTTTAAGGATGGTATTTGGATGATAAAGTGAAGAAAAGAAGAGAGAAAAAATTTCTCTCAAATATTCACCCACGGCAAGAATGAGAGAAATCCATCAAAACCTCTTTTGCTTTCTTTATATAATAAAGCAAAATTTCCATTCCACCACCAAAGTTTAACAAAAACCCAAACTTATGTGGATTCGTATACTGTTCCCTATTTAATTATTTAGTTAAATATTAATGTTAACTTTAATAATTAAATTTGTAAATTTGCTAAATTACTCCAACACTAAAATTGGACAAGGCTATAACCTCAGTAAATTCAATTACATAGCAAAATTACCAATATTCCCTTTTGTCTAAAAGGACGAATATACCCTTCCAAAATTTACCATCCTTAAACAGTTTTCTAAGTGTGTGACCCGTAGGCTCCTCATCATATCAGCAGTGAGTAGTATCGCGATTGACACCAATCAATCGTCTCAAGACCAGGATTGACCCCTAGCAAGGCATCATGGCCACCCGATAGATTCGGATTCAATGAAACAGCCACCTATCAACAATATGGTTATCGTGCAATCAAATCATTTCATCATCTGTTATCTTATCGAGACTGAGGTATAGAAATAGTGTCAACCTCAGTTATCCTCGATACCATTATATTCAGTTACTAGACCAATGACTGCAATAATAAATTGGATTGGGTAACAACTCAATCCCACTGTGGCCACAGCTTTAGTGTCATTATCATATATTGAATCCCATTGTGAGATAACTTCTCTTATACCCGGGAGTGATAAATCCATTGTCGATCCACCATAGTCTTGATACACTCCTCGATGTAGCCAATCACTATCGTATTGATAGCTCTAAATAGAACTATATTAGGCTAGTGTCAAACTACACCAATCGGTGTACAAGGCACTCCGGTGATCTCAAGTCTAAGGATCACATGTACCACCATCCATTAGATGATTTATTTCATAGACACTGGAGTTACCATCTATATGGAATCCTCTAGTGGGTCAGTCCAGTGAACTTGCCTACAGTAAGCACTCATGTGTTACACCAGGTTGTCGGCAAACAACCTTGACAAGTGAGATCAGTCACTGCCTTTTGACAAGGTCATTCAACACTATGATAGCCTTACCGTATTATCTGTGTCCTTGGTCAGAACAATACTTGGGCTACTGACATTTCTAGAATGGCCATCATATGTGATCATAGGGTTCTTACTATCAAGATTTGAAACACTGATACCCTCGTCACGGTTCTACCATCCTAAGGACATATATCAATACATACCAATATGATTTACACGATATAGAATAAATTGCCTTTTATTGATTAATGAACATTATTACAAAGAGTCAAATCTACAATATTTGATAGGCTCTAGGGCACCTACTCTAACAATCTCCCACTTGCACTATAACTAATCATTCATGTATTTAATACCAAATGACATTAAGTGTTGTTCATGCTTCTGCTACGACAGAGGCTTCGTTAGTGGATCAGGGAAATTATCATCAATATGCACTTTACTGATCTGCACATCTTTCCTCTACCATTTCTTTAATGAGATGAAATTGTCTAAGTATGTGTCTGGACTTCTAGTGAGACCGTGGTTCCTTTGCTTGAGCTATTGCTCCATTGTTGTCGCAATAGACGTCTATTGGATCAACAATCCTAGAGACCACACCAAGTTTGGTGATGAATTTCTTAATCCGAACTACCTCCTTGGCCGCATCGAATAATGCAATATACTCAACCTCCATTATAGAGTCCGCTACAGTGCTTTGCTTGGAGCTTTTTCAGCTTATTGCACCCCCATTGAGACAAAATACAAACCTAGATTACGAACGATAATCATCTTTATCCGTTTGGAAACTAGGATCACTGTATCCTCTTACAGTGAGCTCATCTTCCCCTTCATAAACCAAGAACATATCCTTAGTCCTCTTCAAGTACTTAAGAATGTTCTTTACAACTATCTAGTGATGCTCACCTGGATCCAATTTATATCTACTACAAGTGCTTAATGCACATGAGACATCAATTTGAATACACAACATAACATACATGATGGATCCAATTGCTAACGCATATAGGATCCTTTTCATCCTATCTCTCTCATCTTGTGTTTTAGGACACATATCCTTAGAGAGATAGACACCATGTGACATTGGAAGAAATCCCTTCTTGGATTCTTCTATAATGAATCTCTTCAATACCTTGTTAATGTATGTACTCTGACTTAGGCCAAGCAACCTACGTGATCTATCTTGATAGATCTATATTCCAAGGATGTAGGCTACTTCTCCTAAGTCCTTCATAGAGAAGCACTTGGATAACCAAGTCTTTACCAATTGCAAGTTCGGTATATCATTCCCGATCAGAAGTATGTCATCAACATACAATACTAGGAATGCCACTACACTCCCACTTACTTTCTTGTAAATACATGGCTCATCTTCGTTCTTGATAAAACCAAATTCTTTTATGGCTTAGTCAAAACGAATATTCCAGCTCCTTAAAGCTTGCTTGAGTCCATAGATGGACCTTTGTAACTTGCAAATCATATTAGCTTGTCCATCAAGAACGAAACCATCGGGTTGTGTCATATACACATCCTCTTCAAGGTTTCCATTCAGGAAATCCGTTTTGACATCTATTTGCCAAATCTCATAGTCATGATATGCAGCAATCGCAAGCATAATCTGAATGGATTTAATCATGGCAACTAGTGAAAAGGTTTCTTCTTAGTCAATACAATAAATTTGTTTGAAACCTTTGGCAACCAGTTGTGCCTTATAGGTAGGCACCTTGCCATCCATGTCAATCTTCTTCTTGAAAACCCATTTACACCTTGTGGAACCTCCAGAGACCATACTTGGTTTCGGTACATGGAGTCCATCTTAGATTTTATGGCTTCAAGCCGTTTAACAGAATTTGGATTTGATATAGCATCTTCATAGGTTCTGGGATCATTGTCTTGGTAGACCAGTATGTCACCATGTTGAGTCACGATAAAACCATATCTCTCGGTCTCATGACGTACTCTTCCAAACCTACATAGCTCTTATGCTACTTGAGGTGGTTCACTTTGATCCACAGATTGTGGAGTAACCTCCTCACGATGTTCAACTACTTCTTGTGGCACATCTTCCTGTCCTTCATCTAATATATCTTATAGTTCTAGAACTTCATCGATATCTACTTTTCTCCCACTAGTAATTCTTAGAAAAAAAATTATTTTTTTAAGATGACACTAGTACGAGGGACAAAAATTTTGCGCTCTTCTGGATGGTAGAAATAGTATCCTTTGGTCTCCTTAGGATACCCCACAAATATACATTTGCAGGATTTTGGGCTCCGAAGTCAATTTCTTGACATAAGCTTCACAACCCCAAATTCTTAGATAAGACAAGTTGGGTTTTCGCCCACTCCATAGTTCATATGGAGTCGTATCTATAGACTTTGACAGCACTTGGTTCAGTACGTGAGTGGTAGTCTTTAGGGCATAACCCCAGAATGATGCAAGTAGATCACTAAAACTCATCATGGACTTAACCATGTCAAGTAAGGTCCTATTCCTCCTCTTAGACACTCCATTATGTTGTGGTGTATACGGAGATGTGAGTTTTAATACTATCCCACATTCCTTCAGGTATGTTTAACTCAACTTGCCACACTTGGCATAGTTGTTATTTTGATAATATCCTTATTGTCTATTCTAAGAACATATTATTATGAAACAGTTTTATAAAGAATATTATTTATACTCAAGGACAATAATCCATTAGTAAAACAATATTCTCACTTGTCCAAAATGGACATAGAAATAAAATTTCTAGAAACTGAAAAAGAAATCATAATAATCCACAAGTTCCAAGTAACAAGCTGGTAGGCAAAATCAGACGATAAAATCCTACAGCTAATGCAGCATCACGTGCTCCATTTCCAACTGGTAGGTCCACCTCTCTCTCAGCAAGCAATCTACCCTGTCGTAGCCCCTGCACATCAGAACAAATGTGAGTACCACATTTGTGTCAATGACCCAAGATGTTGACAGAAGAAGTTAATCTCAATCAAGAACATACCTGACAAAGAAGCAAGATTCTTCTTCCTTTTTGTTAGGAAGGCCTTGTAATGTTTCCTCCAGTGGTTGGGATTCCCATAGTGAGGACAACGCCCTTCCTATCAATAATAGTTTCTTCCAACGACTTCTGAGTCTTTTCGTTCTCACTTGAGTTGGCTTCAACCAACGTCAATGTTTCTGGCATTTTCATGCTTGACTCAGTAGCCTTCAACATATCCAGCAGCTCATAAAAGGTATTCTTCTTATCATCCTCAATGAAACCATAGACAAATTGAGAGTAAGAATTGGTAAAGACTGTAATATGAGGTTTATTGTTAAACCCTCATTAAGTCTACATCCCAAAATCTCAAGCTTGCTTATATACTCGGTCAACTTGAGTATATGATTGCCAATTTTGGTACCCTTTTCCATTTTGCATCTGAACAGTGACTGAGACACCATATGCTTTTTATTTCTCTAGAGAGAATAAAGAATAAAAGCTAAGTCTATATTTTGGCACTGCTGTCACAGTAATGGTGTCATTGATGCAAGCACAATGTATCTAGTCATTTCTGCTTTTGCATTATGTGTATGTTTCATATATACATACCCAGTTTGATGGATAGAACTATCAGCAGATTCTGGTGACAGCCTACTCAATGGTGTATAATCGAGCGCTTTACTGAAGCATATTGTTTATTCTTCTATACCAGTCAATGAAATTCTCACTATTCCATTTGTTTCCTAGTTCAATGATTTGTCGTAGTGATGATGGGATCATATTGCTCAATTTTTTAAGTGAATCTACAAGTGCAGAATAAGTAAACATTATTACAATGTTTATTGTTATTATTTAATAATACCTTTTCTTAAAAAATAGCTCCCACTATTTTCCTCAAGTCAATAGCCCTCACTATTAACTCGGAAAAGCCTGTTGGCTTTCCTAGTAGACTGAGATCCCATCTAACCCATTTCAAACCTTCGCTTTGGCGAACAAACCAAAATGGGTTGATTAGGTAGGCCAACAAACTTAATCCACACCAGTTGATAGCTCCCACTACCAACCTCAAATGTGAAACAACTAATAAGCCAATCACACAATTCAATGGCCTAAGCCATCATCCTCAAGTGTGATTCTCAGTATCAGTAGAGTGGACACTATATGTCGCCACGTACACACAACAAGTGTACTTCTCTACTATGCCTATGACGTGCTTATCAACTTTCACTTTGGCAAACAAGCCAAACATGTCATTTTAAGTTGACCCATCATCATTAAGAAAAACTCCAATGAGCTTTAACCTCCCACTGGTAGAAGTGTACCCTTCGCTTTAGCGAACAAGGTTCTAACGAACAGTGGTTTGATTAAAGTCATGATGATGGAAGGCGTACGTGACTTAATATACTTTAGTTGAGGGTTTTATTTTACGTCTCACCAGTTTTATCTTTATTAGCATGTTATAGTCATAATATAAACCCTTAGCATGCATTCTATGCATTTAAGGAAATATACTGATACATGGCCTAATTAAAACTGATTTCCTCAAGCCTAGAGGAATCGGTAGGTCACCTAGGGATCCTGTAATAAATATCTTGAGTCTTCAAGTACGATCGCTTTGTCCTTGCTCTGTCTTCAAGTACATTACAAAATATATCATACTAAATTTAAAGTGAAATTAATTCTACACTAATTTTACATCAATAACTTTAGAAACCTCAATTTACATTCAAGGGGAATGAGATGAGAAGGGAATGTACATCGAGAAGGTAGGACAAAGATAGGGCATGCATGCCCTATTTAAAATTTACAATCATACATACCCAAAAATATACTTTAAAAACATTCACCATAGGTCTAAGGCTCATGTATTGAGCACCATGCAATTTTTCAAACAAGAATTATTACATATATTCAAAACAATCAATTTTGAATTAGGCAGGTTGATTTACAAAATTACCCTCTTGAATTTGCAGAATTCACATCGATCCAACATTAAAAATGCTACAACATCATTCACGCCATGGCATAGTTTTATTATGCCGCGGCGCGCATCAAGAAAGGAATATGCGTCGCGGCGAAGTTTTATTTCACCGTGGCGCAAAACCAACAACCTATGCTCTGACAAGGCATTTGCGCTGTGGCGAGATCACGCAATTTTACGATTTGGTGCGCTACATTGTCGTATTCATGCTGTGACGTAGTTTTATTATGACGCGGCCCAAACGCGTGTTGCAATTCTCTGACGATTTCACGATGCGCTGAAGTTTTATTTTGCCGCGGCTCAAATCGCGCGATTGCACTATCATGCTATTTAATCACACCATAGAGAAGTTTTATTTCACCACGGCCCAAATGTGCATTCCAGTCGCTCAACGCTTCCTACAATCACGCCGCGACAAAGTTTTATTTCACCGCGGCGCACTTACGTATTCCAGGCTTACAAAACTCTATGCCACGGCACAGAAGAACTGTGCCGCGACGCAAATCGCAGTTTTTAGAATACTGTTCATGCACGCATATTAAAAAAAACAATCCAATATGAATTCCTCAACAAATCCAGTCAATATATTAATCAATTTAAGCAACTTTAACAGATTGAAAAACTTAAACATGCATTTCCAAGCAATAAATCCAATTAGTTCATCAAAAATACAGTAAAATATATACAATCAAGGCCCTAGGCTCTGATACCACTGTTAGTAAATCGATGAACAGAGGCAGTGAAAAAATAAAAAATTTGCCCATCGATTACTCTGATTTTGCCAAATCAGAGTAATCGATGGGCAAAATTTATCCAAGATCAGGATATATATATATATATATATATATATATATATATATATATATATATATATATCATATATATATTAGATATATAATAATATATATTTTACATGCTTAAATTGAAACAATAAAGATCCATGCAAGGATTAGATCATACCAGCGATTGGAGGTTCCATCAGTGTCTTTGAATGAGATTCGCTACTGATTCGAGAATGGAATCGAACTCACGTCGTCCATACGAAGACAGTACGTTAGAGACCAAGAATTAATTTTGCTAGAATTAATTCTTGGCTTTAAGGATGGTATTTGGATGATAAAGTGAAGAGAAGAAGAAAGAAAAAATTTCTCTCAAATATTCACCCACGGCAAGAATGAGAGAAATCCATCAAAACCTATTTTTGCTTTCTTTATATAATAAAGCAAAATTTCCCTTCCACCCCCAGAGTTTAACAAAAACCCAAACTTATGTGGAATCACATACTGTTCCCTATTTAATTATTTAGTTAAATATTAATATTAACTTTAATAATTAAATTTGTAATTTTGCTAAATTACTCCAACAATAAAATTGGACAAGGCTACAACCTCAGTAAATTTAATTACACAGCAAAATTACCAATATTCCCTTTCGTCTAAAAGGATGAATATACCCTTCCAAAATTTACCATCCTTAAACTGACTTCTAAGTATGTGACCCGTAGGCTCCTTATCATATCGGCAGTGAGTAGTATCGTGATTGACACCAATCAATCGTCTCAAGACCAAGATTGGCCCCTAGCAAGACATCATGGCCACCCGATAGATTCAGATTCAATGAAACAGCTACCTATCAACAATATGGTTCTCGTGCAATCAAATCATTTCATCATCTGTTATCTCATCGAGACTGAGGTATAGAAATAGTGTCAACCTCAGTTATCCTTGATAACATTATATTCAATAAATTAGATTGGGTAACAACTCAATCCCACTGTGGCCACAGCTTTAGTGTCATTGTCATATACTGAATCGCGCTATAAGATAACTTCTCCTATACCCGGGAGTGATGAATCCTTTGTCGATCCACCATAGTCTTGATACCCTCCTCGATGTAGCCAATCATTACCGTATTGATAGCTCTAAATAGAATTGTTAGAAATCGATCTACCCAATGCAGCGGAAAAACAAAAATAAAAAGGATGAATTGATTCTTTTTATGCCAAGATCCAGGTATAGATTATATAGTTTACATGTTAAACCAAAATTTTACACAAAATAATATCAATCCAAACATGGATCAGAGATCTTATGCATGTTTGAAGGCTTCTTCAAATGTCTCTGAATTTACTTCGCTACCGATTCAGTGTAGAACCGAACGAATGGTGATCCACACGTAGACAATCCGAAGAACCAAAGAGGGATTTGCTAGATCTACTAATTAGCTTCAAGAATCAAATTGAATCAAAGAAAAATCTTTGATTCAAAACCAAAGGGAGAACGTGAGAGAGAAGGGTGAAAGGAGGCTCCCTTTCCTTCTTTTATAAAGGAAATTGAATCATTTCTTTAACGCAACTTGCACTTATATAGTGCAAGTTGTTAAAACCATATTCCTATAACGAATACACATGGGTTCCAACTCTCATCCACACTTGTATCCAAACACCCTTCTTATGGTATTTTATTTTAATTAATTATTATTATAATTAAAATCAATTAATATATTTATAAAATATATTAACATTTAATTAATAATAATAATTCATTTATATATATGCATACATATATTTAAATATAATCTTACTAATTTAATTTTAATATTAAATTAAACGTAGGCAACAACCTCAGCAAATTTAATTGCACTGTGAGATTGCCAAAATACTCTTTCATCCTAAAAGACAAAAATACCCCTTGAACAAAACGATCCTTAAATTATCTTCTAAAAGTGTCACCCGTAGGCTCCTCATCATACTGGCAGTGAGTAGTATCGCGATTAACAGCAATTAATCGTTTCATTGCACACATACCAAGATTGGCTTCTAGCAAGACATTATGGCCACCCGATAGATTCGGATTCAACGAAATAACTACCTATTAACGATATGGTTACCATGCAATCAAATCCTTTCATCATCTGTTATCTCAACAAGACTACGGTACATAAATAGTGTCAACCTCAGTTATCCTCGATACCTTTGTATTCAATTACTGGACCAATGACCGAAATAATAAATTGGATTCAACAACAACTCAATCCCACTGTGGCCATAGGTTTAGTGTCATTACCATTTACTGAATTGCGTAGTAAGGCAACTTCTCCCATACTCGGGAGTGATGAATCCTCTGTCGATCCACCATAGTCTTGATACACTTATCGATGCAGCCAATCACTACCATATTGACAGCTCTGAATAGAACTGCGTTGGGCTAGTTTCAAACTTCATCAATCAATGCACAAGGCACTCTAGTGATCTCAAGTCTAAGGATCACATGCACCACCATTTGTTAGAGGATTTGTTCCATAGACATTGGGGTTACCATCTATATGGAATCCTCTAGTGGCTCAGTCCATGAACTTGCCTATAGCAAGCACCTATGTGTTGCACCAGGTTGTCAGCAAACAACCTTGACAAGTGAGAACAATCACTACCTTTCGACAGAGTCGTTCAACACTATGATAGTCTTACCGTATTAGTTGTGTCATTGGTCAGAATAATACTAGGGCTACGAACATTTCTAAAATGGCCATCATATGTGATCATAGGGTTCTCACTATCAAGATTTGAAAGACTTGATACCCTCGTCACAGTTCTATCATCCTAAGGACATATATCAATACATATAGATATAATTTACATGATATATAATAAAATGCATTTTATTGATTAATAAACATTATTACAAAGAGTCAATTTTACTATAATTGAGTGGCTCTAGGGCACCTACTCTAACAAGAACTATGTTAGGCTAGTGTCAAATTACACCAATCGGTGCACAAGGTGCTTTGATGATCTTCAGTCTAAAGATCATATGCACCACCATCCATTAGAGGATTTATTCCATAGACACTGTGGTTACCATCTATGTGGAATTCTCTAGTGGGTCAGTCCAATGAACTTGTCTACAGCAAGCACCCATGTGTTACACCAGGTTGTCGGCAAACAACCTTGACAAGTGAGATCAGTCATTGCCTTTCAACAATGTCGTTCAACACTATGATAGCCTTATTGTATTATATGTATCCTTGGTCAGAATAATACTAGGGCTACGGACATAAACACTTGATACCCTCGTTACGGTTCTACCATCTTAAAGACATATATCAATACTCTAACAATAGATATATAAATAGGCCCAAGGAAAGTCTAGTGGGGGCAAAGATATTGAACTGGAGGCCCATGAGCCCATTTGTTAGAAGATTTACTTCAATGTATATATAATCATTCCATTCAGAAGAGAAATTTACTTAGAAATATAAATATCTTGCCTATGGATTATTTAATTTACATTATTTTAAAATTTAAACCATAACATCTTACTCCACGCTTATCAATTAATTTTTTATGTAGTGATCTTTGTCATAACGTACATAGAATAAGCAAACGCTGGTGAGAGGGTTGAACTAATAAAAGCATTTGGCCAATCTACGAAGAGGAGAGTTTCACCAATTCAAGTCTCCATATCACAACACAATTTCCTTCTCAAAAAGTATGAGTAGCAAGAAATCTTAGATTACAATACATCGTGTAATTATACGATTAAGAATAATGATTAAATTTAGCTAATGATATATAACTAAATGGTAACAATTAATTTCCAGAATATATCAGTTACTCTATAGAAAGTTGTGTAATTATTAAATATATGAACCAAGGGATCATTTCTTAGAATCCTTACTTTTCAAAGATCAATATTTGTTTATTCCATTTTAAGTTATAGATGTAATCATGAGTTTGATATATATTTTTTCTCTTAGGTGAATATTGCTAAGCATTCATAAATTAAAATGTGAATGCTTAGCATTATTAGTTTCTTAAGAGAAAAGAATAAATGATGTCTTGAAGCGTCCTGGCCATTCCTATCATTTCTATTATTTTATTATATATATTGTTTTTCACCACACATATCTTTTATTTGCACATCTTATAAGCCTCTCATTGGTCTTCGCACAAATGAATGTATGCTCAAATTCACGTGAACCTCTTAAATAATTAGAAAGATATTCAAGGACGTGAAAGTAACCTCAAAACATACCATTAATTGCAGCAATTAATTAACGTTAACTCAATTTCCTATGATATATATCACACCGGTAATCATGTGATCAAATAAACGAATGGTGAGTTTGTTAACATTTATAAGTTTGATTGTAGCTAACCAAATGTATAATCAAGAATTAATGAAATTTCTAGAGCAATATTGGATAGGTTGATAAAATAGCTACTATATCAACTACTTTCTTTAATTTGCATATGTGTCCTAACTATTCATGTACAGCTTCTGATTACGTGAAAATAGAAATATAATAAATTAATACTTAGTTATACCCACCCACCTATACCGTCTTCTGATGACACCGCTTCTTATTTCACTTTGCAAATCAAGCAATTCAATATATACAACGAAGCAATGAAGGTGAGAGGTTGAGCTAACAAGACACAAATTTCTCACTAACCCTACCTTTTGTTATTTATTTACTCAATCATTAGCTTAAAATGTCCCCCTAGCCCCCCATCTCCACTTCCCACAGCTATAAAAAGCTGGTCCTACACATCGAAATCAATCCAAAAATACACTTGCATCTATATATCCTTTTTATAAATCATTTTGCACAAAACTAACTCCTCTTGTAGCCTTTCATCAATATAGCTTCCAACAATGGCCTATCTCCGTGTCCCATCGATTATATTATCACTTCTGCTAATCAGTTTGTCTTCATTAAGCTTCAATGGTGATTTGGTTGGAGCTCGCCATCTTCTGGAGATACCTAAGCCTGAATTGCCCGAGATTCCAAAGCCCGAGCTGCCAACATTTCCTCATTTGCCTGACATTCCAAAGCCCGAGCTGCCAACATTTCCTCATTTGCCTGAGTTTCCAAAGCCCGAGCTGCCATCATTTCCTCATTTGCCCGACCTTCCTAAGCCCACATTGCCCAAGGACTTCCCTGTGATCCCTACTCACTCAACCACTAATCCTTAAATTACTTCCATCTCTTTATTTCAGTTTTTACAAGCATTATATATTGAAGTTTCACGAGTGCTAACTATTCAAAAGTGTTGTAATAAACTTGTGTGGTCTTTATTTCCCAGATAAATTATATGTGTACTTTTTTTTATTATTCAAGAGTTGTTGCCCGAGTTTATTTTGTTTTCTATGGTGATAGTATATAGTGATATGTGATGTTGAATTGTTGATCAAGTGTTTGTAGTATATAGCCTGATTTGGTAGGTAATTATCATACCTAAAATTAGGGGTTTCATATATTATGTTGTTGAATGGTGTGAAGATATTTCTAGAATCGAAAGAAAAATAGAGAAAAGAGTGAAATTGAAGAAGAGAGAAGAACTCGGAAATTTCATTGACTAATTTGAATAACGCGCGCGGCTCCTTTATAAAGCCGTTGAACAAACCGCTGCGTTTCTTAGAAACTTTGATTCTGACATTTTAACCCATACTCAGTTTTACAGATTACAATTTAGTCTACCTTAGTTTCCAATTTTGCATTTTGAGCCCAGATTGCTTCTTTATCTTAACAAATGGAAAATATGTAAATTTATTATAAAAGGTGAACCTCCACCATTTAGCGAGTGGTGGAGGAAACCTTATGGCGGTTATTGGGGGTGGGGGTACCTCCCACATCATCACCTACAACAACCCCAACCCCCCACCCCCAAAAAAAAGAAAAAAAAATCCCTTTAAGTTTGCTCATCCAAGATTTTATGAAAGAATCCTGTTTCACTCACATCTCTCAATTCTCTCAATTGCATCCCTTTTAGTTTATCTGTTGACTTTATTTTTCCTGAATCATTACTAAATAACACCACTAAATTATAACACGTTATCAGCATGAACAACTTATCAAGTGTAACAGTGCATGCCTACTGAAAGTACGTATTTTCAACCCTACCAATGTTATTTAATCCCTGTTTCCACCTTTATGGTTGAATTTATTTATTATAATTAAATTCCATATATTTAAAATCCCACATGTGTTCTTTAATCTTTGTTTCCGCCTTTATGGTCAGATTTATTCATTATTATTAAACTCCGCCTCCATGGTCAGATTTACTTATTACTGTCAAATTCCGCCTCCCTGGTTGGATTTACTTATTATTGTCAAATTCCACCTCCATGGTCGGATTTATTTATTACTGTTAAATTTCGCCTTCATGGTCAGATTTACTTATTACTGTTAAATTCTGCCTCCATGGTCGAATTTATTTATTATTGTTAAATTCCGTCTCTATGGTCGGATCTATTTATTACTGTTAAATTCCGCCTTTATGGTTAGATTTATTTATTATTGCTAGATATCGCCTTCATGGACAGATCTATTTATAATTGTCATTTTATTTATCGATTCTTTACAATTATCACATTTTATATTCCATTTGTTAGTTTTGGATGCCTGAATGCATCCCATGACATGCATCTAGAAGGTGCGGAACTAATTACTTTACTCTTATTAATGAATAGTTCTCAGAAATGTCAAATTTTGTGAAGATCCAGTATGAGGCCCTTAGACTAGATGGAAAAAACTATGATGAATGGGCCCTACACTCTACTCTCCATCTGGAATCTATGAAACTACGTGAAGTCATTAAGGAAGGAAACATGACATCCTTACAGGACAAATCAAAGGCTACTATTTTCCTTCGGCATCAGATCCAAGAAGGGCTACGGGCTAAGTATAAGGATATAAAAGATCTACTCCAATTGTGGATTAATTTGAAGGAGAGATTTCAACATAACAAATCAGTAATACTCCTAATGGCTCAATATGATTGGACTCATTTACGTCTACAGGACTATAAATCTGTCAGTGAATATAATTCTACTTTATTTAGGATTGTCTCTAAATTAAGAACACTTGGAGAGAAAACAACTGAAGAAAATATGTTGGAAAAAACATTCTCCACTTTCCACCCCTCCAATATGCTCCTCCAGTAGCAATATAGGGAGCGTAACTTTAAGAAATATTCTGAATCAATTTCTTGTTTACTTGTGGCTGAACAAAATAGTGAACTGCCACTAAGAAACCACTAAACTCACCCCACTGGTTCCCAACTGTTTCCCAAAGTGAACGCAACAACTAGCAATAATAACCGTGATCGTGGGCGTGGGCGGGGTCTAGGTCGAGGTCATGGGCGAAATAACTATCGACCCAAGGGTGGTCATAACAAGAAATTTCAGTCGCACCACTCGAAGTGGAGCAAGACTAAATCAAAAAATGAAAGAAGCCACTCACAAANTTTAAGAAATATTCTGAATCAATTTCTTGTTTACTTGTGGCTGAACAAAATAATGAACTGCCACTAAGAAACCACTAAACTCACCCCATTGTTTCCCAACCGTTCCCCAAAGTGAACGCAACAACTAGCAGTAATAATCGTGATCGTGGGCATAGGCGGGGTCCAGGTCGAGGTCATAGGCGAAATAACTATCGACCCAAGGGTGGTCATAACAAGAAATTTCAGTCGCACCACTCGAAGTGGAGCAAGACTAAATCAAAAAATGAAAGAAGCCACTCACAAACACCATCCTTCAGGATAGAAAATGTTTTTCAGATTTGACATTTACTGAAGCTAAAGTAAATACCATATCAGGGTCTGTAAACATAATTGAGGGCTCTGGAAGAGCAACACTCTTGTTACCAAGCGGAACTAAATTAAGTATCCATGATGCTTTATATTCTAGCAAATCCAGAAGAAATTTGCTTAGTTTCAAAGATATACGACTCAATGGATACCACATTGAAACTTTAAGTGAAAAGGATAGATAGTTTCTATGCATCATTGCTAATGTTTCATGCCAGAAGCATGTACTGGAGAAACTCCCTGCTTTCTCATCTGGGTTATATTACACATTCCTGAAGAATGTTGAAGTCTATGCAATTATGAACCAGAAGTTCATTGATCCTGAACTTTTAAGATTTGGCATGACCGTCTTGGTCACCTAGGATCCACTATGATGCGTAGAATCATAGAAAACCCACATGGTCACACATTAAAGAACCTGATGATTTTATCACTTAATGAGAGTGCTTGTATTGCTTGCTCACAAGGCAAATTGGTACTTAAGCCATCCATCACTAAATTTGGTCTAGAACCCCCATCATTTTTACAAAGAATTCATGCGGACATATGTAGACCTATTCATCCACCAAGTGGACCATTCTGCTACTTTATGGTACTGATTGACGCATCAACACGATGGTCACATGTTTGTCTGCTATAAACTCGTAATGTTGCCTTTGTTAGATTGCTAGCACAAATTATTAGATTACGGGCACACTTTCCCGTTACCCAATTAAAGCAATACGTCTGGACAATGCTGGTGAGTTTACCTTAAAGACATTTGATGACTATTGTACAACAATGGGAATTGATGTTAAGCACCCAATACCACATGTACATACCCAAAATGGTATGGCAGAGTCATTTATAAAGCGTATCCAATTAATTGCAAGAACTTTACTACTTCGCATGCAATTACCGACTTATGTTTGGGCTCATGCTGTTTTACATGCTGCGACGTTAATTCGCCTAAGACCCACTGCATATCATCAATACTCTCTGATACAACTTGTATTTGGACACCAGCCTAATATATCTCATTTTAGAACTTTTGGTTGAGCTATACAAGTTCCAATTGTGCCCTCTCAATGCACCAAAATGGGACCCCAACGTCATTTGGGAATACATGTTGGCTATGACTCACCATCTATCATCAGATATCTTAAGCCCTTGATGGGTGATGTGTTTATAGCAAGTTTTGCAGATTGCCATTTTGACGAAACAATATTTCCTCCTTTAGGGGGAAAGACAAAGCCTCTTGAAGTAAGGCCTGAAATTTCTTGGAAAGTAAATTCTATGTCTCATTTAGATCCTTGCACATCTCAATCTAAAATTGAAGTGCAAAGAATAACACATTTGCAAAATATTGCCAACCAAATGCTTGATGTATTTACAGATGCAGCAAAACTAACAAGATCATACATTCTTGCTATCAATGCACCAACAAGGATTGATGTTACCAATGAACAATCCATACGGGCAACGATCGATTCATTTGTTACACGCCAGAAACGTGGTAGGCCTATTGAAGCCAAGGATTCTGTTCCTGAAGAAACAAAAGGCACAAAATCAAATAGGTGCCAATGTTGACAATACTAGAACAGTTGATGATTCCACACCTTCTAAACCAACTCTAGAAGAGTTAACAGTCCCTGAACGGACACAAACCCCTGAAGAGGAACAAGTCCCTAAAGGAATACAAGAATATAGAAATGAAGAAATGAAGAAATTTCTATAATCTATGCCTACAGTAAAGAAATGTGGAATTGTGAAACAGCAATTGTCGATAACATATTTTCATATGCAATAGCTACTGAAATTATGAATGATGAGTTTGAGCCACGTTTTGTTGATGAATGTCGACAAAGACATGATTGGCCAAAATGGGAAAAAACAATTCAAGCAGAATTAACCTCCCTATCAAAACGTAACATATTTGGACCTGTAGTCAAAACACCTGAAAACATGAAACCTGTAGGGTATAAATGGGTATTCACAAGGAAACAAAATAAGAAAAATGAGATTGCTAGGTATAAGGCTAGACTAGTGGCTCAAGGTTTCCTGTAGAGACCCAGAATTGACTTTGATGAGGCGCATTCACCAGTGATGGATGAGATCACATTTCAATACTTGATTAGTTTATCAGTCTCAAAAGGACTTGATATGTATCTCATGGACGTTGTCACTACATATTTGTATGGTACACTAGATACTGATATCTATATGAAAATCCCTGAAGGATTCAAAGTGCCAGAAGCAAATAAAATGAATATGTATTCAATTAAATTGCAAAGATCATTATATGGATTGAAACAATCAAGACGAATGTGGTATAATCGTCTTAGTGAATGTCTGATTAAGGAAGGATACATCAATGATCCTGTATGCCTATGTGTTATAAAAAGTTCAGAATTAGGATTTGCAATTGTGGCAGTATATGTCGATGACATGAACTTAATAAGGACTCTTGAAGAGGTCACAAAAGTTGATGAGTACTTAAAGAATGAATTTGAAATGAAAGATCTAGGGAAAACAAAGTATTGTCTCAGCCTGCATAGTGAGCATTGTTCAGATGGAATTTTGCTCTATCAATCAAATTATACTGAAAAGATCCTTAAGCGATTTAATATGGATAAATCTCACCATTTGAGTATCCCAATGGTAGTTCAATTTCTTGATCCTAAAAAGGATCCATTTCGTCCTAAAGAAGATGACGAAAAGATACTTGGTCCTGAAGTACAGTATCTAAATGCAATCGGTGCATTATTATATTTGGCACAATGTACGAGACCAGACATAGTGTAATTTATAGATGCATGAATTGATTCTTTGTGTAATTTATAGAAGGATTCAAGCATTCAACTAATTCTTATAAGTAAGACTTTAAGTAAAGAAGATGAGCTTTTGAATAGGTCTCGGCCACAGAAAAGGAATTGACCATAAGGACCTAGCTAACACAGAAGTTAAATAGCATCTTCGTTATAGTATTTGGGTGGAAATAATACAATCTATCAAAAGGTTAAGAAACAAGAAGGTTTATAGATCAATATTTAATGATTTAGATGCATTATATATAGAAGTCAGATTCACACATTGGCTTCTATGGTTAAAACTTTGTTATACAAAGAATATGTATGATGTTTATAGTTTGATTTTAATAATTCGATGATAACCAGTAACAATAATTTGACCTAAACAGTTAATTCTCATAAGCTCACGTACATACAAATTAGTGTGTGTTTGATTTAGGGAATATTGTATTACTGGGAATGCTATGTTAATGGAAAGATAGATTAGCTTTAAGATTACTACGAATGTTTAGAGAAATGTGTTTGGTTGGTCGGAATAAATTGGTGGGTATGTTATATTAATATGTTTGGTTGGGAGGAATAAATTGGTGGGTAAATTGCCCTCCTTCTTAAATATTAATATATTATTATTTTAATTATTACTTTTTGATAACTTTCTTTTAACTTCCTACATTTCAGATTTAGCTAAAACACCCCAGCAACCAAAAAAGTTTAATTTCTAACCAAATCACCCCGACGCACCCCAAGCCACTACCTACCGGCCACTTGCCACCACCGCAAGCGATGGTAAAAGTGGTCGGAACGGTGTATGACCAACCATATCTGGCCGGTCGTGCATCAATATGGCCATTTCTAGCCAGATTCATCATGGATCTAGTCGAAAATGGCCAGATCTATGGCCATAACTGGCCAGAGTTCTGGCCTTTGATAGCCAAATATTTGGCCATTGTTAACAGCTAGAGATCTGGCCGTCGTTAACGCCAGAAGTCGTAGATATTGCTGGAAAGTAGAGATGGCAATGGGGCCAGTATTTCTTGGTACCCGACCTATCTTGTCCTGAAAAGGCCGAGCTTTACCCAATGTTAGCGGGCTTGGGCTTGGGCCTAAGACTGATTTTAAGGCCCGCCCTCTGGTACAGGCTAGGCATGGGTATCTCTTCAGTCCCGGCCCGACAATTTTACTATTCTGACAATTTTACTATTAATTTTACTGAATTAACCTTATACTATATATCTAATTACAAAATTATCCTACATATATATTAAAAAAAATTGAAATTTATTAATATTTAGTGAGTATTCAAAAATAAATTAATATTTAAAAACTGTTTATAAAATTAAAAAATATTAATATTTAAAAATTCATATTATAAAAATGGGCGGGCTTGGGTCGGGACTAAAATTACAAAAAACCCATCGAGTCGGGACTAGGTCTTTGTCATGAGGTTAGGCTTGGGCCCAGCCAAGGGGTACCCAGCCCAACCCATCCCGAAAAGGCCAGGCTTTACCTAGTGTTAGCGGGCTTGGGTTTGGGCCGGGGATTGATTTTAAGACCTGCCATCGAGTACGGATCGGGCATGTGTATGTCTTCAATCCCAACCCAACCGAACAATTTTACTATTAATTTTACTAAATTACTCTTATACTATATATCTAATTACGTAATTATCCTATATATATATAAAATTGAAATTTATTAATATTTGATGAGTATTCAAAAATAAATTAATATTTAAAAATGGGTGGGCTTGGGCTGGAACTAAGATTAAAAAAGCCTGTCTTCAGCTTTACCCATCATCCCTGTGATAGGCCCCGGTCGAGACTAGGCCTTTGTCATGGGGTCGGGCTTAGGCCCAGGCCAAGGGGTACCTGGTCCTGGCTCGGCTCAGCCCATTGCCATCTCTACCGGAAACGGCCAAAACATATTTGGCCATTTCCAGACTGATCTATGGCGATCTAGCAGTTTTCAGCCAGAGATTGGAAATGGCTAGATCCGGCCGGTCATGCGTCGTTCCAACGCCGACGATCAATGATTGTGGCCAGCCGTCAACCACCGACGATGGTGGCCAGATTCGGCCACCACCCTTGGGTAATTTTTTTAAAGTCCAAGGGTATTTATGTCCTAAAAGTTTTGTATATAAGGATAAAATAACCATCAGTATTTTGTAAATTGTTTTTAAAACAAGGGCATTATTATCCAAAACTTTTAATAGTTAGGGGTAAAATTATAACTAAAATAAGATTACTAAGTAATCTTAAAATACCTAAGAAAATAGAGATAATCAGATTACCTCTTATATTACCAATGATAATTACTATTGGTTTTGAAAGATTATCGGAATCTTATATTATTTTACAATCAAACGTGGTAATTAAGTAATATAAAATAACATTACCTGAGTAACGAGGGATTACCCCAACCAAACATACCCTTAAAAGTTTCTTACTTTCTTTCTCTTTGTTAATCTGCCCACTTGTACATTACTAAATACTAACATTTGATGATCTGCTGGTATATTAATGACATTATCCACTTGTACTCAAAACTGTAAATAATCTGTTTTATTTTTTTTTATTTTTTTTATTTTTTTTATTTTTTTTATTTTTTTTTTAAAGCAAGTTTCTTTTAATTTATGTGCGGCAGTTCTTCATTATCATTACAAGGTTAAATAACAAATTGTATAAGAGCAAAATAAGAGAAAATAACAAAATATGATTACATCGAACAGATGCATGTGCAGAGTTTTTTATTATATATTTAGTCAGTTAATAGTTGTATTAAATGATGGTTATTCTAAATTTTAAACAAAAATATCATCCCAATTAACAGATCATATAAACATTTGTTAAATTCAAGGGAAGTAAGTCGTAGTATTTTAATAGTGCAGGATCTGGACGTAGCTGATTGAAACTTTAGGGCGTATAAACTCTTTCTCTCATCACTTTTATTCCATACCTTAAAAGATTTTTTATTTTTATTTTAATCTAATGCTAGTTATTTACCAATCTCATCTTTGCTACAATTCAAGTTAATTTGTTACTTTTTTTTCTGACCATTATTTGATTTTGCAAAGTTAATCATGAGGAATTAGATAAGCATTAAGGTGGAAAGCCACCATCAAGCCACATGTCACAATAACTATATGTTTCTTAAGGTTGGGGTGGCCAATAACTAAAATGATAAGTTTGCTTTCCTATCATATCCAAAATACATATTTATTTCCCCATTCTCAATTCAATCATATTCTACTCAACTTTTTAAACCCGCTAGGTTTGTTAATTTAATTAAACACCCCCTTATAATAAAACATTAAAAATTTACAAAAACACCCCTAAGCCACCCTTCGATGGTGGTGGTCGGCTGCCGGTATTTAATGGGTGGGTGGGTGTGTTTTTTTTTTTTAATTTTCAATGTTTTATTATAGGGGGTATTTAGCTAAATTCATCCCCCATTAGTGTTAAAATAATTGCTTTGCGGGGGTGGATGGATATAGTTGAGATTTCATATCTTTATAAAGGGTATAGTTTTTCTTTTCTTTCCCCTTTCTCCCTTTCTTTTTTAACTTCTTTTTGCCCCTCTTTTCTCCCACAAGTGGACTCTGAAGAATAATGACTCTAGGATCTTGACACCGTCATTAAATTAGTGGCAACATGTTGTTTAACTGTTATACTAAGTTTTTAAAAATCTATTACTTTTTATGTTAAGCACCGTTACGATAATAAGGTTGAGAAAAGATTTTTGTTAAGTACAATTTAGTTTCTAATTACAAGTGTGTGTTGGTTATAGTTTCTTAATTAGGAAATAATGATACTTAAGCTTATAATCAAGCTTAGTATATAACCAACAATAATTTGATTTCAGTTGAATAAGATTCCAGTCTGATTTTTTCGATCTTGTTTCGTCACACATGCAAAAATCCTGGATACTTGAATTGCCTGAAAAACTCTCAGTTAATATATAATAGAGTGTAAATTTTGTATAGATTATTCGAAAAAAAAAAAAAAAAAATCTTATGTTAAAAGTCAATGTGAACACCTGAATCAAGTCTTAACAAAGCAGACAAACATTCTACATAATAATCTATTCCAATTGGATGGACAACTACATTGAAGAATCTGTGAGCTAGTTTTATTGAAAAATCTGTGAGTTAGAAATTTTAAAAATAAAAACACCTTTGATGATTAAACTGGCTCAAATTAAAGACTTTTCCTATCCTTTTGAATTTATTCACCCAAAACATAAAATCTAAATAAATAAAATAAGTATATAACTAACAAAATATATTAAAGTGTAATAATTAATAAATATCGCCCAACACTCAAATTCATTAACTGGAATAGAGAACCCGCCGTCTTAACTCATTCTTTTGCTTTATAATTCAGCATTCTATAATAAATTGTACTCAATGATTTGAAATCAATATAAAGAAAAATAAAAAATAAAATAATAACCCTTCTAACTATGCAAATGAAAACATTAAATAATCATTAATTTGCACACGTCTTGTCAATTATGAAATTTGATTAATGAGTCTTTATGTTCTAACATTTTCCTTTGCTTTCTCACTAAACAAATACTTTTTATTGATAACTTGTCTAAAGTGATTTTCCTTCAATATCTTCAAAGTTGTATTTTGTATGCAGTAATTTCTTTGAAGTTATGTATTACACAATTTTTTGTTTTTTATTTTTATTTTTACAAGCTAAAGACCCAAGGTTAGAAATTTTAAAAATAAAAATGCCTTTGAGGGTTAAACTAATATAGTCAAGTAAGGCTTGACTATATCCTTAACTAGTTGAAAGTCTGCGCAGGTTGCTCATGATATTGGTTTTGACGCAGGTTGCTCATGATATTGGTTTTGACACCACATTTGTTTGAATAATTACATGTTTCAATTGGTTGAATCTACTATTGCGGTACATACATTGTATAGGTCTATCAGATTAAATATTTTAATTATATATAGCTTTACATTATGATTTTCTTGTGTGGTGTCGTTTTTTAGCATCAAAATGTCTAATGTTTTAAAATGATGTCATTTCATACATTGTTTTAAATAACTTGTCATTTCTTTTAAGTGTGGTTCAATCACAATTGGAAGGGTCTACAATCATCCAAATTCATCGTATAATATATCAAATTAAAGCATATCTATCTAGTTTCCATAGATTCAAACCACTCATCAATTGAATTTTTATTGAGCAAGTTATGACCCATTTATTATTGACTGTTCAATGGAAACCGAGAAACTCGGGAAACCTAAATGTGTGCTATGATAAAATGAATGGTTCGACAACGGGTGTACAATTATCCAAATTCAACCTATAATATATGAAATTAAAGCTCCATAAGTTTAGTTTTCAAATATTCAAACCTCTCATCAATTGAATTTTTATTGGGCAAGTTATGGCCCATTGACCACTGACTGTTCAGTAGGAATCAAGAAACAGGGGAAACCAAAATGTGTGTGATAATAAAATGAATGGCTTGGCAGGGCGTCTACAATTATCCAAATTCATTTATAATACATCAAATTAAAGCCATATCTATCTAGTTTCCAAATATTCAAACCGCTCCTCAATTGGATTTTTATTAAGCAAGTTATAGCAGATTTACTACTGATTGTTTAGTGGAAACCAAGAAGCTGGAGAAACCGAAATGTGTGTGATGATAAAATGAAAGGTTCGACAATGGGTCTACAGTTATTCAAATTCAGCATATAATATATCAACTGAAAGTCCTATCTTCCTAGTTTCCAAAGATTCAAACGGTTCGTATATTAGATTTTTATTGAGCAAATTATGGTTAATTTATTAATGACTGTTAAGTGGAAACAGAGAAACGGGGGAAACCAAAATGTCTGTGATGATAAAATGAATGGTTCGGCTATGGGTCTACAGTTATCTAAATTCAGTATATAACATATCGAATTAAATCCATATCTGTCTAGTTTCCAAATATTCAAATATTTGTCAATTGAATTTTTATTGAGCAAGTTATGGTCAATTTACTACTGATTGTTTAGTAGAAACCGAGAAACTGGGGAAACCAAAATGTGTGTAATGATAAAATGAATGATTCAATAGTGGGCCTAAAATTATCCAAATTCATTTTATAATATATCAAATTAAAGCCCTGTCGGTCTAGTTTCTAAATATTCAAACCGCTCCTCAATTGGATTTTTATTGAGCAAGTTATAGCAAATTTACTATTGACTATTTAGTGGAAACTGAGAAATAGAGGAAACCAAAATGTATGTAATGATAAAATGAATGGTTCATTAGTGGATCTATAGTTATCCAATTTCAGCAAATAATATATCTAATTAAAGACATGTATGTCTAGTTTCCAAATATTCACACCATTCATCAATTGAATTTTTATTGAGCAAGTTATGGCCAATTTACTATTGACTGTTTAGTGGAAACCAAGATACAGGGGAAACCAAAATGTGTGTGATGATAAAATGAATGGTTTGGAAATGGGTCTAAAGTTATCCAAATTTAGTATATAATATATCAAATTAAAGCCCTATCTATTTAGTTTTAACTATTCAAACTGTTCATCAATTGGAGTTTTATTGAGCAAGTTATGGCTAATTTACTATTGTATGTTCAATGAAAACCAAGAAACGGGAGAAACCAAAATGTGTGTGATGATAAAATGAATGGTTTAGCAGTGGGTATATAGTTATCTAAATTCAATGTGTAATATATCAAATTAAAGCCTTGCCTGTCTAGTTTCCAAAGATTCAAAACGCTTGTCAATTGGATTTTTATTGAGCAAGTTATGACCAATTTACTACTGACTGTTCAGTGGAAACCGAGAAACAGGGGAGACCAAAATGTCTATGATGATAAAATGAATGGTTCGGTAGTGGGTCTATAGTTATCCAAATTTAGCGTATAATATATCAAATTAAAGCCCTATCTATCTAGTTTTCAAAGACTCAAACCGCTCATCAATTGGATTATTAGTGAGCAAGTTATGACTAATTTACTATTGACTGTTACGATTCTATAATACAATGAATAATGGTTCGGCATCTCGTCTCTTGTAATTCTATAGTACAATCTTCCTTTGATATGTTTATTGATCGTATTTTGTTCGGCAACTTGCTTGCAACAATTATGATGAACAACATGAAATAAACTTTTCATATAGTATTAACTAAAAATGACATTACAATATTACAATTGTTAATGGATAATGTTCGGCAAATGGTCTATTGTAATTGTATTGTACAATCTAAATAGCTTTGCATCTCGACTCTTACAATTACACAGAATGTTTTGACAGTAACCACAATTATAGAGTTCAATCATCAACAACATTATGATAAAATGGTTCGGCACAGGCATTAGCAAATAGCAACAAAACCATTGATCATAACTGTTCGCCATATGGATTTTTTAAGTACAGTAGTTGACAAATAAATTGTTCGGAATGGTCCTCATATGTCTTCTTATGACTTGTTATAATTGAATAACAAAATGATTGGTTTGGTAAATTGATTTGACAACTCTATAGGAGGATGTATGATTCACCATCGGGACTAAAACAATGAAATAGTCAAAACCATACAATAACTTACATAGACTTAAAAAAAAAAAAAAAAAAAAAATCTATATAGCAAACATGATAAGCAATTGAACAGGAATATAACAGTACAATATCTAATAAATTCCAAGCAATTAAAGAAGCATAGTCAAATGAATATATTACCTTCAACAGCACATAATTTCTAACTATGACAACAAATATTATGTTCCAACCAAAAGTATATAACTACATGAAATCAAAATGAAAAGTTTAACAATAAATTGGAAAAACCAAAAGAAAACAATCACAAATAAGAATTAAAAATTGACTACCTCTCTTTCTCCATATAAATCATGTCACAAATTGTTAATATATCGACACACACACACACACACACACACACACACACACACACACACACACACACACACATATATATATATATAAATATTGTAACTAATAAAATGTATCTTGTCACATTCACAAAAATCAACAATACACCTTATCAATCCATTAATATTCACATTTATTCATGCATCTACACCCTTGCACAAATAATATAAATGGCCCCCTTCACATTCAATTAGACAAAATCAACGGATCAAACTAAATTCGTCAAAAACAATGAAACATAAAACAATAAATATGAATGTGAAGTGTTTATATTTATCCAATTAAACATTAAACAAACGTATAATCATCAAAACATTTAATGTGAATGTGAAGTGTTTCTACAAAACATTGAATGCATGTAGTTATACCAAATAGCCTAGACCAATAATATGCTAATATGCACAGCAGTTATAGCCTAAACCAATAACATGCTGACACTTGCAGCAATTATAAAGTCCTATGTGGCATTAAAATAGCAAGTGCTTTAGGATTATATAGATGTTAGTAAATCTATGAACAGAGGCAGCGGAAAAATGAAATTTTTGCCCATCGATTACTCTTATTTTGCCAAGATCAGGGTCTGATGTATATATATATATTCTACATGCTTAAATTGAAACAATAAAGATCCATGCAAGGTTTAGATCATATTAGCGATTGGAGGCTCCGTCAGTGTCTCTGAATGTGATTCGTTATCGATTCAAGAACTGAATCGAACTCACGTCGTCCACACGGAGATAGTATATTAGAGACCAAGAATTAATTTTGCTAGAATCAACTCTTGCTTTAAGGATGGTATTTGGATGATAAAGTGAAGAAAAGAAGAGAGAAAAAATTTCTCTCAAATATTCACCCACGGCAAGAATAAGAGAAATCCATCAAAACCTCTTTTTGCTTTCGTTATTTAATAAAGCAAAATTTCCATTCCAGCCCCAAAGTTTAACAAAAACCCAAACTTATGTGGATTCGCATACTGTTCCCTTTTTAATTATTTAGTTAAATATTAATGTTAACTTTAATAATTAAATTTGTAAATTTGTTAAATTACTCCAACAATAAAATTGGACAAGGCTACAACCTCAATAAATTTAATTACATAGCAAAATTACCAATATTCCCTTTTGTCTAAAAGGACAAATATACCCTTCCAAAATTTACCATCCTTAAGCTGTTTTCTAAGTGTGTGACCCGTAGGCTCCTCATCATATCAGTAGTGAGTAGTATCGCAATTGACACCAATTAATCATCTCAAGACCAAGATTGACCCCTAGCAAGGCATCATGGCCACCCGATAGATTCAGATTCAATGAAACAGCTACCTATCAACACTATGGTTATCGTGCAATCAAATCATTTCATCATCTGTTATCTCATCAAGACTGAGGTATAGAAATAGTGTCAACCTCAGTTATCCTCGATACCATTATATTCAGTTATTAAACCAATGACTGGAATAATAAATTGGATTGGGTAACAACTCAATCCCACTGTGGCCACAGCTTTAATGTCATTGTCATATACTGAATCGCGTTGTGAGATAACTTCTCTTATACCCGGGAGTGATGAATCCTTTGTCGATCTACCATAGTCTTGATACACTCCTCGATATAGCCAATCACTATCGTATTGATAGCTCTAAATAGAACTACATTAGGCTAGTGTCAAACTACACCAATCGGTGTACAAGGCACTCCGGTGATCTCAAGTCCAAGGATCACATGCACTACTATCCGTTAGAGGATTTATTTCATAGACACTGGAGTTACCATCTATATGGAATCCTCTGGTGGGTCAGTCCAGTGAACTTGCCTACAGCAAGCACCCATGTGTTACACCAAGTTGTCGGCAAACAACCTTGACAAGTGAGATCAGTCACTGCCTTTTGACAGGGTCATTCAACACTATGATAGCCTTCCCGTATTATCTGTGTCCTTGGTCAAAACAATACTTGGGCTATTGACATTTCTAGAATGGCCACCATATGTGATCATAGGGTTCTTACTATCAAGATTTGAAACACTGATACCCTCGTCATGGTTCTATCATCCTAAGGACATATATCAATACATACCAATATGATTTACATGACATAGAATAAATTGCCTTTTATTGATTAATGAACATTATTACAAAGAGTCAAATCTACAATATTTGATAGGCTCTAGGGCACCTACTCTAACAATTTCCCACTTGCACTATAGCCAATCATTCTTGTATTTAATACCAAATGACATTAAGTGTTATCCATGCTTCTGCTATGACAGAGGCTTCGTCAGTGGATCAGGGAAATTGTCATCAGTATGCACTTTACTGATCTGCACATCTTTCCTCTACCATTTCTTTAATGAGATGAAATTATCTAAGTATGTATCTGGACTTCTGGTGAGACCGTGGTTCCTTTGCTTGAGCTATTGCTCCATTGTTGTCGCAATAGATGTCTATTGGATTAACAATCGTGGAGACCACACCAAGTTTGGTGATGAATTTCTTAATCCGGACTACTTCCTTGGCCGCATCGAATAATGCAATATACTCAATCTCCATTGTAGAGTCTGCTACAGTGCTTTGCTTGGACCTCTTTTAGCTTATTGCACCCCCATTGAGACAAAATACAAACCCAGATTATGAACGATAATCATCTTAATCCGTTTGGAAACTAGCATCACTGTATCCTCTTACAGTGAGCTCATCTTCCCCTTCATAAACCAAGAGCATATCCTTAGTCCTCTTCAAGTACTTAAGAATGTTCTTTACAACTATCTAGTGACACTCACCTGGATCCAATTGATATCTACTACAAGTTCTTAATGCACATGAGACATCAATTTGAGTACACAACATAACATACATGATGGATCCAATTGCTAACGCATATGGGATCCTCTTCATCCTATCTCTCTTATCTTGTGTTTTAGGACACATATCCTTAGAGAGATAGACACCATGTGACATTGGAAGAAATCCCTTCTTGGATTCTTCCATACTGAATCTCTTCAATACCTTGTTAATGTATGTACTTTGACTTAGGTCAAGCAACCTACGTGATCTATCTTGATAGATCTTTATTCCAAGGATGTAGGTTGCTTCTCCTAAGTCCTTCATAGAGAAGCACTTGGATAACCAAGTCTTTACCAATTGCAACTTTGGTATATCATTCCCGATCAGAAGTATGTCATCAACATACAATACCAGGAATGCCACTACGCTCCCACTTACTTTCTTGCAAATACATGGCTCATCTTCGCTCTTGATAAAACCAAATTCTTTTACGGCTTAGTCAAAACGAATATTCTAGCTCTTTGAAGCTTGCTTGAGTCCATAGATGGACCTTTGTAACTTGCAAATCATATCAGCTTGTCCATCAAGAACAAAACCATCGGGTTGTGTCATATACACATCCTCTTCAAGGTTTCTATTCAGGAAATCCGTTTTGATATGCATTTGCCAAATCTCATAGTCATGATATGCAGCAATCGCAAGCATAATCTGAATGGATTTAATCATGACATTTAGTGAAAAGGTTTCTTCTTAGTCAATACCATAAATTTGTTTGAAACCTCTGGCAACCAATTGTGCCTTATAGGTAGGCACCTTGCCATCCATGTCAATCTTCTTCTTGAAAACCTATTTACACCCTATGGGTTTTACCCTTTCAGGTGGAACCTCCAGAGACCATACTTGGTTCTGGTACATGGAGTCCATCTTAGATTTCATGGCTTCAAGCCGTTTAACAGAATCTGGATCTGATATAACATCTTCCTAGGTTTTAGGATCATTGTCTTGGTAGACCAGTATGTCACCATGTTGAATCATGAAAAAACCATATCTCTCGGTCTCATGACGTACTCTCCCAAACCTACATAACTCTTGTGCTACTTGAGGTGGTTCACTTTGATCCACAGATTATGGAGTGACCTCCTCACGATGTTCAACCACTTCTTGTGGCACATCTTCCCATCCTTCATCTAATATATCTTGTAGTTCTAGAACTTCATCGATATCTACTTTTCTCCCACTAGTAATTCTTAGAAAAAAAATTCCTTTTTTAAGATGACACTAGTATGAGGGACAAAAATTTTGCGCTCTTTTGGATGGTAGAAATAGTATCCTTTGGTCTCCTTAGGATACCCCACAAATATATATTTGTAGGATTTTGGGCTCCGAAGTCAATTTCTTGACATAAGCTTCACAACCCCAAATCCTTAGATAAGACAAGTTAGGTTTTCGCCCACTCTATAGTTCATATGGAGTCTTATCTACAGACTTTGACAGCATTTGGTTCAGCACGTGAGTGGTAGTCTTTAGGGCATAACTCCATAATCATGCAAATAGATCACTAAAACTCATCATGGACCTAACCGTGTCAAGTAAGGTCCTATTCATCCTCTTAGACACTCCATTATGTTGTGGTGTATACGGAGATGTGAGTTTTAATACTATCCCACATTCCTTCAGGTATGTTTAACTCAACTTGCCATACTTGGCATAGTTGTTATTTTGATAATATCCTTATTGTCTATTCTAGGAACATATTATTATGAAACAGTTTCATAAAGAATATTATTTATACTCAAGGACAACAATCCATTAGTAAAACAATATTCTCACTTGTCCAAAATGGACATAGAAATATAATTTCTAGAAACTGAAGAAAAATCATAATAATCCACAAGTTCCAAGTAACAAGCTGGTAGGCAAAATCAAACGATAAGAATACATCTAATTTAGCATCACGTGCTCCATTTCTAACTGGTAGGTCCACTTCTCCCTCAGCAAGCAATCTACCCTGTCGTAGCCCCTGCACATCAGAACAAATGTGAGTACCACATTTGTGTCAATGACCCGAGATGTTGACGGAAGAAGTTAATCTCAATCAAGAACATACCTGACAAAGAAGTAAGATTCTTCTTCCTTTTTGCTAGGAAGGCCTTGCAATGTTTCCTCCAGTGGCTGGGATTCCCATAGTGAGGACAACGCCCTTCCTATCAATAACAGTTTCTTCCAACGACTTCTGAGTCTTTTCCTTCTCACTTGAGTTGGCTTCAACCAACGTCAATGTTTCTAGCATTTTCATGCTTGACTTAGTAGCCTTCAACATATCCAGAAGCTCATAAAAGGTATTCTTCTTATCATCCTCAATGAAACCATAGACAAATTGAGAGTAAGAATTGGTAAAAACTGTAATATTAGGTTTATTGTTAAACCCTCATTAAGTCTACATCCCAAAATCTCAAGCTTGCTTATATACTCGGTCAACTTGAGTATATGATCACCAATATTGGTACCCTTTTCCATTTTGCATCTGAATAGTGACTGAGACACCATATTCTTTTCATTTCTCTAGAGAGAATAAAGAATAAAAGCTAAGTCCATATTTTGGCACTACTGTCATAGTAATGGCGTCATTGATGCAAGCACAATGTATCTAGTCATTTCTACTTTTGCATCATGTGTATGTGTATGTTTCATATATACATACCCAGTTTGATGGATAGAACTATCAGTAGATTCTGGTGACAAAGCCTGCTCAATGGTGTATAATCTAGCGCTTTACTGAAGCATATTATTTATTCTTCTGTACCAGTCAATGAAATTCTCACCATTCCATTTGTTTCCTAGTTTAATGATTTGTCATAATGATGATGGGATCATATTGCTCAATTTTTTAAGTGAATCTACAAGTGCAGAATAAGTAAACATTATTACAATGTTTATTATTATTATTTAATAATACCTTTTCTTAAAAAATAGCTCCCACTATTTTCCTCAAGTCAATAGCCCTCACTATTAACTCGGAAAAGCCCGTTGGCTTTCCTAGTAGACTGAGATCCCATCTAGCCCATTTCAAACCTTCGATTTGGCGAACAAGCCAAAATGGGTTGATTAGGTAGGCCAACAAACTTAATCCACACCAGTTGATAGCTCCCACTACCAATCTCAAATGTGAAACAATCCAATAAGCCAATCACACAATTCAATGGCCTAAGCCATCATCCTCAAGTGTGATTCTCAGTACCAGTAAAGTGGACACTACATGTCGCCACGTATACACAACAAGTGTACTTCTCTACTATGCCTATGACATGCTTATCAACCTTCGCTTTGGCAAACAAGCCAAATATGTCATTTTAAGTTGACCCATCATCATTAAGAAAAACTCCAATGAGCTTTAACCTCCCACTGGTAGAAGTGTACCCTTCGCTTTGGCGAACAAGGTTCTAACGAACAGTGGTTTGATTAAAGTCATGATGATGGAAGGCGTACGTGACTTAATATACTTTATTTGAGGGTTTTATTTTACGTCTCACCAGTTTTATCTTTATTAGCATGTTATAGTCATAATATACACCCTTAGCATGCATTCTATGCATTTAAGGAAATATGCCGATACATGGCCTAATTAAAACTGATTTCCTCGAGCCTAGAGGAATCGGTAGGTCACCTAGGGATCCTGTAATAAATATCTTGAGTCTTCAAGTACGATTGCTTTGTCCTTGCTCTATCTTCAAGTACATTACAAAATATATCATACTAAATTTAAACTGAAATTAATTATACACTAATTTTACATCAATAACTTTAGAAACCTCAATTTACATTCAAGGGGAATGAGATGAGAAGGGAATGTACATCGAGAAGGTAGGACAAAGAGAGGGCACGCAGGCCCTACTTAAAATTTACAATCATACATAACCAAAAATATACTTTAAAAACATTCACCATAGGTCTAAGGCTCATGTATTGAGCACCATGCAATTTTTCAAACAAGAATTATTACATATATTCAAAACAATCAATTTTGAATTGGGCAGGTTGATTTACAAAATTACCCTCTTGAATTTGCAGAATTACGCATCGATCCAACATTAAAAATGCTACAACATCATTCACGCCATGGCATAGTTTTATTATGCCGCGTGCGCATCAAGAAAGGAATATGCGTTGCGGCAAAGTTTTATTTCACTGTGGCGCAAAACCAACAACCTGTGCTCTGACAAGGCATTCACGCTGTGGCGAGATCACGCAATTTTACAATTTGGCGTGCTACATCGTCGTATTCATGCTGTGAAGTAGTTTTATTATGCTGCGGCCCAAACACGTGTTGCAATTCTATGACGATTTCATGATGCGGTGAAGTTTTATTTCGCCGCGGCTCAAATCGTGCGATTGCGCAATCATGGTATGTAATCACGCATGTTGGATCATGCTATGTACATCGAGAAGGTAGGACAAAGATAGGGCATGCAAGCCCTACTTAAAATTTACAATCATACATACCCAAAAATATACTTTAAAAACATTCACCATAGGTCTAAGGCTCATGTATTAAGCACCATGCAATTTTTTAAACAAGAATTATTACATACATTCAAAACAATCAATTTTGAATTAGGCAGGTTGATTTACAAAATTACCCTCTTGAATTTGCATAATTACGCATCGATCCAACATTAAAAATGCTACAACATCATTCACGCCATGGCATAGTTTTATTATGCCGCGGTGCGTATCAAGAAAGGAATATGCATCGCGGCAAAGTTTTATTTCACCGTGGCGCAAAACCAACAACCTATGCTCTGACAAGGCATTCACGCTGTGGCTAGATCACGCAATTTTACAATTTGGAGTGCTACATCGTCATATTCATACTGTGAAGTAGTTTTATTATGCCACGGCCCAAACGCGTGTTGCAATTCTATGACGATTTCACGATGCGGTGAAGTTTTATTTCGCTGCGGCTCAAATCGCGCGATTGCACGATCATGCTATGTAATCACGCCGTGGAGAAGTTTTATTTCACCGCGGCCCAAATGTGCATTCTAGTCACTCAACGCTTCCTACAATCACACCGTGACAAAGTTTTATTTCACCGCGGCGCACTTACGTATTCCAGGCTTACAAAACTCTACGCCACGGCACAGAAGAACTGTGCCGCGACTCAAATCGCAGTTTTCAGAATACTGTTCATGCACGCATATTACAAAAACGATCCAATGTGAATTCCTTAACAAATCCAGTCAATATATTAATCAATATAAGCAACTTTAATAGATTGAAAAACTTAAACATGCATTTCCAAGCAATCAATCCAGTTAATCAATCAAAATACAGTTAAAATATATACAATCAAGGCCCTAGGCTCTGATACCACTGTTAGTAAATCGATGAACAGAGGCAGTGAAAAAATAAAATTTTTACCCATCGATTACTCTGATTTTGCCAAGATCAGGGTATATATATTTTACATGTTTAAATTGAAACAATAAAGATCCATGCAAGGATTAGATCATACCAGCGATTGGAGGCTCCATCAGTGTCTTTGAATGAGATTCGCTACCGATTCGAGAACGAAATCGAACTCACATCGTCCACACGAAGACAGTATGTTAGAGACCAAGAATTAATTTTGCTAGAATTAATTCTTGGCTTTAAGGATGGTATTTGGATGATAAAGTGAAGAGAAGAAGAAAGAAAAATTTTCTCTCAAATATTCACCCACGGCAAGAATGAGAGAAATCCATCCAAACCTATTTTTGCTTTCTTTATATAATAAAGCAAAATTTCCATTCCACCCCTAAAGTTTAAAAAAAACCCAAACATATGTGGAATCTCATACTGTTCCCTAATTAATTATTTAGTTAAATATTAATATTAACTTTAATAATTAAATTTGTAATTTTGCTACATTACTCCAATAATAAAATTGGACAAGGCTATAACCTCAATAAATTTAATTACACAGCAAAATTACCAATATTCCCTTTCATCGAAAAGGACGAATATACCCTTCCAAAATTTACCATCCTTAAACTGTCTTCTAAGTATGTGACCCGTAGGCTCCTTATCATATCGGCAGTGAGTAGTATCGTGATTGACACCAATCAATCATCTCAAGACCAAGATTGGCCCCTAGCAAGGCATCATGGCCACCTGATAGATTCACATTCAATGAAATAGCTACCTATAAACAATATGGTTCTCGTGCAATCAAATCATTTCATCATATGTTATCTTATCGAGATTGAGGTATAGAAATAGTGTCAACCTCAGTTATCCTTGATAACATTATATTCAGTTATTAGACCAATGACCAGAATAATAAATTAGATTGGGTAATAACTCAATCCCACTGTAGCCACAGCTTTAGTGTCATTGTCATATACTGAATCACGATGTGAGATAACTTTTCCTATACTCGGGAGTGATGAATCCTTTGTCGATCCACCATAGTCTTGATACACTCCTCGATGTAGCCAATCACTACTGTATTGATAGCTCTAAATAGAATTGTTAGAAATCGATCTACCCAATGCAGTGGAAAAACAAAAATCTAAAGAATGAATTGATTCCTTTTATGCCAAGATCCGGGTATAGATTATATAGTTTACATGTTAAACCAAAATTTTACACAAAATAATATCAATCCAGACATGGATCAGAGATCTTATGCATGTTTTGAGGCTTCTTCAAATGTCTCTGAATTTACTTCGCTACCGATTCAGTGTAGAACCGAACGAACGGTGATCCACACGTAGACAATCCGAAGAACCAAAGAGGGATTTGCTAGATCTACTAATTACCTTCAAGAATTAAATTGAATCAAACAAAAATCTTTGATTCAAAACCAAAGGGAGAACGTGAGAGAGAAGGGTGAAAGGGGGCTCCCTTTCTTTCTTTTATAAAGGAAATTGAATCATTTCTTTAACACAACTTGCACTTATATAGTGCAAGTTGTTAAAACCATATTCCTATAATGAATACACATGGGTTCCAACTCTCATCCACACTTGTATCCAAACACCCTTCTTATGGTATTTTATTTTAATTAATTATTATTATAATTAAAATCAATTAATATATTTATAAAATATACTAACATTTAATTAATAATAATAATTCATTTATATATATGCATACATATATTTAAATATAATCTTACTAATTTAATTTTAATATTAAATTAAATGTAGGCAACAACCTCAGCAAATTTAATTGCACTGTGAGATTACCAAAATACCCTTTCATCCTAAAAGATGAAAATATCCCTTGAACAAAGCGATCCTTAAATTATCTTCTAAAAGTGTCACCCGTAGGCTCCTCATCATACTGGCAGTTAGTAGTATCGCGATTAACAGCAATTAATCGTCTCACTACACATATACCAAGATTGGCCTCTAGCAAGACATTATGGCCACCCGATAGATTCGGATTCAATGAAATAACTACCTATCAACGATATGGTTATCGTGCAATCAAATCTTTTCATCATCTGTTATCTCAACGAGACTAGGGTACAGAAATAGTTTCAACCTCAGTTATTCTCGATACCTTTGTATTCAATTACTGGACCAATGACCGAAATAATAAATTGGATTCAGCAACAACTCAATCTCACTGTGGCCATAGATTTAGTGTCATTACCATTTACTGAATTGCGTAGTGAGATAACTTCTCCCGTACTCGGGAGTGATGAATCCTCTATCGATCCACCATAGTCTTGATACACTTATTGATGCAGCCAATCACTACCATATTGACAGCTTTGAATAGAACTGTGTTGGGCTAGTTTCAAACTACATCAATTAGTGCACAAGGCACTCTAGTGATCTCAAATCTAAGGATCACATGCACCACCATTTGTTAGAGGATTTGTTCTATAGACATTGGGGTTACCATCTATATGGAATAACCTAGTGGATCACTCCGTGAACTTGCCTATAGCAAGCACCCATGTGTTGCACCAAGTTGTCGGCAAACAACCTTGACAAGTGAGATCAATCACTACCTTTCGACGGGGTCGTTCAGTATTATTTGTGTCATTGGTTAGAATAATACTAAGGCTACGAACATTTCTAAAATGGCCACCATATGTGATCATAGGGTTCTCACTATCAAGATTTGAAAGACTTGACACCCTCGTCATAGTTCTACCATCCTAAGGACATATATCAATACATATAGATATAATTTACATGATATAGAATAAAATGCATTTTATTGATTAATAAACATTATTACAAAGAGTCAATTTTACTATAATTGATTAGCTCTAGGCCACCTACTCTAACAAGAACTATGTTAGGCTAGTGTCAAATTACACCAATCGGTGCACAACGTGCTTCGATGATCTCCAGTCTAAAGATCATATGCACCACCATCCGTTAGAGGATTTATTCCATAGGCACTGGGGTTACCATCTATATGGAATCCTCTGGTGGGTCAGTCTAATGAACTTGTCTACAGCAAACACCCATGTGTTACACTAGGTTGTCGGCAAACAACCTTGACAAGTGAGATCAGTCATTGCCCTTCAACAAGATCGTTCAACACTATGATAGCCTTACTGTATTATCTGTATCCTTGGTTAAAATAATACTAGGGCTACGGACATAAATACTTGATATCCTCGTTACGGTTCTACCATCCTAAAGACATATATCAATACTCTAACAATAGATATATAAATAGGCCCAAGGAAAGTCTAGTGGGGGCAAAGATATTGAACTGGAGGCCCATGAGCCCATTTGTTAGAAGATTTACTTCAATATATATATATAATCATTCCATTCAGAAGAGAAATTTACTTAGAAATATAAATATCTTGCCTATGGATTATTTAATTTACATTATTTTAAAATTTAAACCATAAAATCTTACTCCACGCTTATCAATTAGTTTTTTATGTAGTGATCTTTGTCATAACGTACATAGAATAAGCAAACGCTGGTAAGAGGGTTGAACTAATAAAAGCATTTGGCCAATCTACGAAGAGGAGAGTTTCACCAATTCAAGTCTCCATATCACAACACAATTTCCTTCTCAAAAAGTATGAGTAGCAAGAAATCTTATATTACAATACATTGTGTAATTATACGATTAAGAATAATTATTAAATTTAGCTAATGATATATAACTAAATGGTAACAATTAATTTCCAGAATATATCAGTTACTCTATAGAAAGTTGTGTAATTATTAAATATATGAACCGAGGGATCATTTCTTACAATCCTTACTTTTCAAAGATCAATATTTGTTTATTCCGTTTTAAGTTATAGATGTAATCATGAGTTTGATATATATTTTTTTCTCTTAGGTGAATATTGCTAAGCATTCATAAATTAAAATGTGAATGCTTAGCATTATTAGTTTCTTAAGAGAAAAGAATAAATGATGTCTGGAAGCGTCCTGGGCATTCCTATCATTTCTATTATTTTATTATATATATTGTTTTTACCACACATATCTTTTATTTGCACATCTTATAAGCCTCTCAGTGGTCTTCGCACAAATGAATGTATGCTCAAATTCACGTGAACCTCTTAAATAATTAGAAAGATATTCAAGGACGTGAAAGTAACCTCAAAACATACCATTAATTACAGCAATTAATTAATGTTAACTCAATTTCCTATGATATATATCACACGGGTAATCATGTGATCAAATAAACAAATGGTGAGTTTGTTAACATTTATAAGTTTGATTGTAGCTAACCAAATGTATAATCAAGAATTAATGAAATTTCTAGAGCAATATTGGATAGGTTGATAAAATAGCTACTATATCAACTACTTTCTTTAATTTGCATATGTGTCCTAACTATTCACGTACAGCTTCTGATTACGTGAAAATAGAAATATAATAAATTAATACTTAGTTATACCCACCTATACCATCTTCTGATGACACCGCTTCTTATTTCACTTTGCAAATCAAGCAATTCAATATATGCAACGAAGCAATGAAGGTGAGAGGTTGAGCTAACAAGACACAAATTTCTCACTAACCCTACCTTTTGTTATTTATTTACTCAATTATTAGCTTAAAATGTCCCCCTAGCCCCCCATCTCCACTTCCCACAGCTATAAAAAGCTGGTCCTACACATCGAAATCAATCCAAAAATACAGTTGCATCTATATATCCTTTTTATAAATCATTTTGCACAAAACTAACTCCTCTTGTAGCCTTTCATCAATATAACTTCCAACAATGGCCTATCTCCGTGTCCCATCGATTATATTATCACTTCTGCTAATCAGTTTGTCTTCATTAAGCTTCAATGGTGATTTGGTTGGAGCTCGCCATCTTCTGGAGATACCTAAGCCTGAATTGCCCGAGATTCCAAAGCCCGAGCTGCCAACATTTCCTCATTTGCCTGACATTCCAAAGCCCGAGCTGCCAACATTTCCTCATTTGCCTGAGTTTCCAAAGCCCGAGCTGCCATCATTTCCTCATTTGCCCGACCTTCCTAAGCCCACATTGCCCAAGGACTTCCCTGTGATCCCTACTCACTCAACCACTAATCCTTAAATTACTTCCATCTCTTTATTTCAGTTTTTACAAGCATTATATATTGAAGTTTCACGATTGCTAACTATTCAAAAGTGTTGTAATAAACTTGTGTGGTCTTTATTTTCCAGATAAATTATGTGTACTTTTTTTTTATTATTCAAGAGTAGTTGCCCGAGTTTATTTTGTTTTCTATGGTGATATTATATAGTGATATGTGATGTTGAATTGTTGATCAAGTTATGTTTGTAGTATATAGCCTGATTTGGTAGGTAAATATCATACCTAAAATTAGGGGTTTCATATATTATGTTGTTGAATGGTGTGAAGATATTTCTAGAATCGAAATAAAATTAGAGAAAAGAGTGAAATTGAAGAAGAGAGAAGCACTCGGAAATTTCATTAACTAATTTGAGTAACGCGCGCGGCTCCTTTATAAAGCTGTTGAACAAACCGCTGCGTTTTTACAAACTTTGATTCCTGACATTTTAACCCAGACCTAATTTTACTCATTACAATTTAGTCTACCTTAGTTTCCAATTTTGCATTTCGATCCCAGACTGCTTCTTTATCTTAACAAATGGAAAATATGTAAACTAATATATTTAAGATATACATTCGTGGTGGTAAGTCCTAAAAGAATGTGAATATAAATCACATAGGGTAGTTTGACACGTGCATTGGACTAAATTATTATTATTTTATACTTGATTCGAGTGAATTGGATGTGATTAGATTGAACTAAATTTAATACTGTCAAGTGTTTGGTGCAACACTGTACAAATTAAATAATTAATTAATTAATAAAAATCTAATTATTTGAAAATTTTAATTATAAAAATATTTTTAAAAAATTCATATAAATAATAATAAAAATCGAAATAAAATTTATAGAATTAAAAAAAAAATTCAGAAGAGTTCGGCGACACCATCAACACTATTGGGTAGATCACATGTTGATCTATCCAATAATGTGAACGATAAAGACACTGGCAACATCATTCCACTGGAAAAAATCAGAAAAGTTTTGATAAAATTATTTTCGGACTTTTCCGGGGAAACAAAGTTGTTGATGCCTCTGTCATTTACACCTCGGTGGTCTATTCAACAGTATTGACAGTGCCATCAAACTTGGCACTGGCCACGGTAGCTGTTGGCGGATTTTCGACAAACCCCGCTAGCCACTTTTCATACTTTTAAAATTATTTTATAATTTTATAATAATAAAAATAATAAAAATAATTTTTAACATATTTTTAGTTTTCATGTCTTTGCACAAATCAAACCCGTGGGGGGATGGGAATTAAATTGTAAAAATAGTGTTAAGATTTTCAAGTTTTAATAACGGGTAACCTTCCCCAAATCAAACATAAGAGTATTATTTCAAAATAATTCAGTATTGTCTCATCCATTATGGATTAGAAAAATGTCAAATGTATAATCGTTGCTTCAGATGAATTTGATAACCATATTTAAGGCAAATAGACTTTTAAATTAGGGTGCAATTAAGCTTTTTAATTAGCCTTAGGTGTTAACGAGTAACTATGCACATTTTTGTTAGTGTATGTCCTAGGGAACCAACCGTATTGTTGGTTTTAAGACATTATATCTTGTAAATATTCTTTTAAGAATGGAAGAAAGAGTTCTGATTTCACGTGTATGTTTACTGCTTCATTTATATTATTTATAATGCATATGAAATGTCCGAATGATACAGATCTTTAGAAGATCAAATCGTCGAAGCATTCCCTACGTAAGTAATGTTAATTAGGTAATAACATTGCATAGCTGGCATGTTGAATGTCTCTATTGACTATCATGTGATGGTATTAGTATGAACGATTATAAAAGTTATATCACTAGGGCATTAGCATGGATAAACAGTTAGTGGACTGTTTATCAAATATGATCATTTATGATGAATCACATAGACATTTAGAATGTAGTCAATGATACATCATAAGATCATATTAGTGTATCATTGATCCTTAGACTTGAGATGTCACGGTTGAATTTCACATAGATGCATATTGTTCATATGGTGAATAAACATGGGACTAGTCATGTCATATATAAGAAGCCGATTTGGCCATGCGCTATTTATGTGTAAAGACAAGTGATAGTCAAGACAGTATCCATTGACTTGATATAGTTTGATATCAAGTCCCCAAACAAGTGTCAATATACATTGAAAAAGGAAATCTGTAGCCGTTGTATATAAAATGTTACCTGAAATGTTGTTTCATGGTAACACGTTCTGAATATATTGATTGTTAATTTGATATAAGATTAAGACAAAGACTTTGACATACCATGGATTCATTCTTAATTGGGATTAGACAATGGAAAGATTTAACTACACAATGCATATGATCATAAAAGGGTTTGTTAAAGTATATCTTCATTGTGGCTTAGGGGTTATGGAGCATTGTTAGATGTCTACCTTAATCAGTGGGAGTTTCAGTCATAAAGATTGTAGAAAACTCATATTTGTCAAACTTATAAATTGTGTGTGTACACATATTTTCTGCATGCACACCAAATTGACGGACTTGAATTTTGGCTTGTTTTATTTAGAGTGTGTGTGCATAATAGTTTGTGCTCTCACTCTTACTTTAGATATTTGCAACCCGGCACGAGTTTCATCACTAAAAAAGTGAAAAATATATTATATATCTTTGTCTCTCACTTTTTTAGGAGCTTTTTACATGTGTCATAACATCCTTAAGTGGTCATAGGGAATAAAGTACTTTTCCCAATTTGCTTTGTGGTCCAAACCCAAAAGAAGGAAAACTTTCCTTATTTGGACAAGCATGCGTCAATCCCTTGTTGGTTGACCTGGCACTATATTGTTGAGCAAGAAATCTTTCATTATATAACACCGTTTTCTTGCGTATATTTTAGTGAACCTTTTAGTATATTTTGATTCATATCCTTTGATTTTCTAAGAGTATTTTCTTCTCTTACGGTTTCAGGTTCATTTCCATATTTGTGCCAAAACCTCACCATATCAAACACGTTATTGATGGCTCTTGGAACGTGGTTCCTTTGCTGATGCTGGTGCATGGCATCGATGCTTGAAGCTTGTTGGTTCACAAGCTATTCATGGTGTGTTCCCCGCGTGAAGAAGGTCCAAGGAGTTGCTACACATTAAAGATTCAGAATGTGGTGCTAAGTGTAAAATTGAACATAGAGTTCTTTTTCTGTAACTTAGATCAGCTTTGAACTATATCTTGTAATGTGTTTTTAACTTAGTGGATTGCTTCAATCTAGACAAGGTCCCATGGATTTAGGCTAAAATTGGATTTAGCCGAACCATGAATATGGTTGTGTTCTTTATTTTTTGCACTTGTGTTTGATGTGTTCAAATTGGAATTGTTTAATCTCTTTGGTAAATATTCCACTGCACTTAATATGGGTAACCACACTCTTTAACGTGAGCCAAATCATCAACTCTCTCCCCAATAAAGATTTATGATGAAACATATTGGAACATACTACGGTATTGGGCCCACGGCTAAGCCATAGTGAACCTAAGAAGTCACACATAAAAACTAAGGAGGATGGAGAAATAGCCAAACAGAATTGATTATCCAAGTTTGGCTAACACCTACTAAGGGTAATAAAGACATTTATATTATCATCATTGAATTAGATTCAATGGAGGGTTTTATTTGTAATTATGAATCATTTAAAAGATTAAATTGTTAAATGGAATTAAGTGTAATTCTAAGTTCATAATTAATCATTTTCTTTATATTAAATTAGATTTAATAATGGATTGTAATTGTAAATATATAAATAATTTAAGAGTTAAATTGTTTATTATGATTAACTGTTAATTCAACGTCATTATTTAAAGAAGTTTAATAACTTCATAATAATTATGAAATTATTTACAACTCCAAAACAATTATGGAATTGTTTAAAGAAGTCCAAAACAATTGTTGAATTTTTTACCAGGCAACTTATATAAGAAAATGATATATCAATTTTGAAGTAAAGATAAAAAAATTTCTAAGAACCCTAGTATATCTCTCTTGGCCTAATTCTTCTTTTTTCCTTAGTGTGGATACTCTTTTGTTTAATTTCTCTTGAAATTAAAAGCCTTCAAGGTTGCTAAGGACTTAAGATAACAAGCTATACCTTACTTGTGTTTTCAATCTGATTGAATTTTTTTTTTGCAAAATCCTAATATATATTTTATAGTATTACATGCATCAAATGCTTATTTCTCCATGCATTCCAACCTTCAATTTTAACTTATATTTCCCCGTTGGTTAATATAAATTACAATATTTTCCTTTGATGTTCATTATTCTTTGCTCTCTAGATCTAGATCTGCATAACNGAGAACAATTCATTCATTGTAAACGAGAGAAGTGAGGCATATTGCAATAATATTGACTCAGCTGGACGTAGCCTACATTGGGTGAACCAGGGTAAATCGCGCGTATTACATTCTTTGTTTACTGTTTGTTTTGTTTAATTATTATTATTTTGTTCCTGTTGCTTCTCTATTTCGTTCATGAAGAATACAAAGTCCGGTGTAGAGGAAGAGATTATTCATAAGTGCATAATACTATATATACAACATTTTTTATACAATATTTCTGATACAACTTGGTGTAACAAAATATGATTGGTTGATTTTAAATTAAAAATAAGTGTTCAACCAATCATCTTTTGCCATATTAGATTGTATGTGTAGTATTGCTCTTCTTGGGTAAAGTTCTTGACAAAATTAGAAATAATAACTTTTAATAATATCTGACAAATGTCAATATTTAATTGGTTTATGGTGTCAATTCAACAATTTGAGTTGGTACCTTCGCAGTAGTCTCTAGATTTTCTCAATAACAAGATATAAAAATAATATAGAATATAAACAATGATTGATAATAAAAAACTAAAAAACCTTGTAATATTAAAAATTAATTGAATTTATTACTGATAAGAGCATGGAGTCTAAAATAATTAAAGTAAATTTTTTATTTGAATTTAGAGAAAAAAAATAGAATTAATATAACAATTAAATCAAGGTTAACGTAANTCACATCCCTTTGTGTTCAACCGCCATTCCTCTGTGTTCAATCAATCGTCATTCTTCATCTTCAATTCTTATCTTTCGATTGAATTCTTTGATTGAACTAAACTTCTGTAGTTTTATTTGATTCGTTTGTTTTGTTTTATTGAATTTTCATTCAAAATTTTATACCTTTTTTTTATCTTATGGCAACTGTTGCTGAAATTGCCAGTGAACAAACTGCCGCCACCACAACAACTACCACAAACAACACCAACAACAACAACAACGAGAAGAGTAACAATAATTTGGAATGGTGGGTTTGATATAAGGCTTTTAGTTGTTGTTGTGTGTAAGGAGCCTATGAATGTGTGTGTGGTTTTTTTATCTTGCTCATGCAGGTTTAAGGTAGGCGGGAGGTGTGTTTTCTTGCTGGTGTGAGGCAGGGGAGGGTTGTTGGGCGGAGGTGCAGGTCTCTCTTCAAGAGGAGTGGGATGATTTGATTTTCTTATCCTTATACAGGTGGTGTGTGGCAGGTCCCTTCTACTATGGACTCTTGTGTGGACTATTTTTTCTGCTACTTTGGTTCTCTTTGGGAGAATTTTTTGTTCTATTTGGATGATCACTATTAAGTTTATTTCATGTTGCAGCATTGGAGTTTTCATCGTGTGACAGCATGAGCTTAATAGAGGCAAATTTGGTGATTTTGGCTGCTGCTGCAGCTTGGGAGTTTGTAAGCAGATTGGGGTGATGTAGCTTGGCTATGTTGTTTTGGGGCTTTTTGTGCAGTTTCCTTTCTATCCCTTTCCGTTTGTGGTTTTTGGGAATTGGTTATGCAGTTTGGGTTCATCTTTGTGGATATTTTGTTCTCCCATGTATAGTTCTCTTGTCCATAGGGTGGCTAGTTCTTGTAAATGGCTTATGATTTTTTTTAGGTCGGTCCTTATTAGGATGGCCTGTCCAACAGTCCAGGTATGTTTTTGTCCCTTGGGTTGTCCAAGGTTCCTGGCTCTAAAGGGTTCTGGCCCCTTATTTAGGTACATTTTTTATTTTTTATAATATTTGTTTTTGCTTTCGTTATGCATTCTTAATTGTGGTATGTTTCAGTCTTTTATTGAATTCTGAAAATTTTAAGTTTTTTTATTTTTTTTTCTCATATTCATGTTAGCATGATGATGTCACCGATCCAACCCGTCGGTCAAACTGGTTCGACCGATCAACCTGTGACATGACCCCCTGATCGAGTCAACAAACGAGTCGGATTCCTAATCATTGGTTCCCTAAGCCTACTTGTGTATGGCTTGGGATTGGAATTTAGATCCTTAAGAAGAATGATTGAAAGAATCTATGTGGATGGATTAGCTCCTGTTTCTAGCCACGTCGAGAGCTATAAAGGGTTAACTGGGGTAAGCGCATAATAATGCTACCCCTTTCAATGGTGATCGGCCACACTAGATTACCCATATGTGAAGAACCTTTTGCTTGTCTAGCTATTGTTCTATGCCTCCTTTGTATCTTGGAGTTTATGAGCATTTAGAGATGTAACGATATCTCTAGCACACAACAATTAATTTAGTCCGTGGCTGAATTAAATATTATAATGTGAAAGTATATTTTGATCCACTATTTTTTCAAAAAAAAATCTTCTTCAATGGTTAAAAAACAATTAGAAAAGTAGTTCCTTATTGGTCTAATATATGTTGAGCCTTCATCTACAAAGTTAAACTCTTAGGTTGGATAACAACTTAGCACAGTATCAAAGCCAAAGGTTTCAAGTTCGAATTTCCACATACAAACTCGATAAAGAAACTGAAAAAAAAAAATAATAATAAAGTTTGAAGTGAGGGGCTTATTGGTTTAATATATGTTGAGCCCTCACCGATAAGCTTAAACTTTTAGGTGAGATGTGAAATTAACATTCCTAGACTATCATGAAGGATAGTTATTTTCTAAAATCTTTTCCTTGACTGTCAAGAGTTGTAAAGTGCATCCTTTACCCATATTCACGACGGATAGATCATATTAATGAATTACATGCAATTTATTTTCAAAGATAATATAACCATTGATTGAAACTTATTGCAGGGTGGATCACTTATACATTAAAGCCGAGTCTGTTATCTGGTTGCTTTTGAAAATTTTAATTTTTCTAATATAAAGTAAATATTAGTTCATTTGGCCAGCTGAAACTTGGATTTTTTTTTTCTTTTATTTAGTTGAAATATGGGTGTGTAGTTATCTTTCCACCTAAAAGTTTAAGTTAGAATTCAATATTGTATTAGTCCAATTAATCTAGAAAAACTCTTTCTTTCTTTTTTAAAGAATATCCTTAAAACAAACTAGGGATGCCTGGAAGTGAATCAATTACTTCCATTGTTTTGAAACCCAACCCATTGTGAGACTCGCCAAGGTGATTGGGTCACAGGTCGACCGGTCAAACTGGTTGGATTGATGACGTCAACAACAAAATTATTTTTAAAAAATTATATTAGTCCCTTAAATTTTAGTATATTATAAAAATACTTCTAAAATTTACAAATTAGTCCCTTATATTTTTATTTATTATAAAATACCCAAAATATTACGAATTAGTCCCTAATGTATTGCAAAAACACTCATAAAAAATTATCCATTAGTCCCTATAAATTTGAAATATAGCAAAATCCCCTTGGAACTTGAACCGGACTAGAGAGGCTGTCAAGTCTCGGTCGAACCGGTTCGACCAGCTGGCCCGGTCTGGGTTTTAAAACCTAGATTACTTCTACAATTAGTTAGGGTGATGACAGAAAATACTTTTAAGTACACAGTTCATATTTACTGTCTCTCACTTTTTAGGAGTTTTTTTACATGTGTCATAACATCATTAGTTTCTATAATAAAGTACTTTTCCCATTTGCTTTGTATCCAACCCAAAAAAGGAAAACTTTCCTTATTTGACAGCATGCGTCAATCCCTTGTTGGTTGACCTGGCACTATATTGTTGAGCAAGAAATCCTCATTATATAACACCGCTTTCTTGCGTATATTTAGTGAACCTTTTAGTATATTTTGATTCATATCCTTTGATTTTCTAAGATTATTTTTCTTCTCTTACGGTTCGATTCATTTCCATATTTGTGCCAAAACCTAACCATATCAAACACATTATTGATGGCTCTTGGAACGTGGTTCCATTGCTGATGCTGGGTGCATGGCGTTGATGCTTGAAGCTTGTGGTTCACAAGCTATTCACGGTGTGTTCCCCGCGTGAGAAGGTCCAGGAGTTGCTACCATTAGAGATTCAGATGTGGTGCTAAGTGTAAAATTGAACAAGGAGTTCTTTTTACTGTAACTTAGATCAGCTTTGACTATATCTTGTAATGTGTTTTTAACTTAGTGGATTGCTTCAATCTAGACAAGGTCCCATGGATTTAGGCTAAATGATTTACCAAACCATGAATATGGTTTGTTCTTGATTTTCCGCACTTGTGTTTATGTGTTCAAATTGGAATTGTTTAATCTCTTTGGTAAATATTCCACTGCACTTAAATGGTAACCACACTCTTTAACGATAACTAATCACCAACTCTTTCCCCAACAAGATTTATGATGAAACATATCGGAACATACTACGGTATTGGGCCCACGGCTAAGCCACAGTGAACCTAAGAGGTCACACATAAAAACTAAGGAGAATGGAGAAATAGCCAACGAGAATTGATTATTAAGGTTGCTAACACCTACCAAGGGTAATAAAGACATTTATATTATCATCATTGAATTAGATTCAATGGAGGGTTATATTTGTAATTATGAATCATTTAAAGATTAAATTGTTAATGGAATTAAGTGTAATTCTGTTCATAATTAATCTTTTTTTTTATATTAATTAGATTTAATAGGGGTTGTATTGTAAATATATAAACAATTTAAGAGTTAATTGTTTATTATGATTAACTGTTAATTCAACGTCATTATTTAAAGAGTTTATAACTTCATAATAATTATGAAATTATTTACAACTCCAAAACATTATGAATTGTTTAAAGAAGTCCAAAACAATTGTTGAATTTTTTACCAGGCAACTTATATAAGAAAATGATATATCAATTTTGGAGTAGAGATAAAAAAATTTCTAAGAACCCTAATATATCTCTCTTGGCCTAATTCTTCTTTTTTCCTTAGTGTGGATACTCTTTTGTTTAATTTCTCTTGAAATTAAAAGCCTTCAAGGTTGCTAAAGACTTAAGGTAACAAGCTATACCTTATTTGTTTTTCAATCTGATTGATTTTTTTTTGCAAAATCCTAATTATATTTTATAGTATTACATGCATCAAATGCTTATTTCTCCATGCTTCCACCTTCAATTTTAACTTATATTTCCCGTTGGTTAACATAGATTACAATATTTTCCTTTGATGTTCATTATTCTTTGCTCTCTAGATCTTCATAACTTAATCTCCTACAAATAATCTGATGGATATATATATTTTTTAGATCTCCAGCTTGTTTGATTACACTCAATAAATGGTTTTATAAAAAAAAAACGAAGAATAATAAATTCAGTTTTTAATTAGTTAAAGCCAAAAAATCTGTTTGCTGATTAACAGTAAAAAATTCATGACACACAAAGCTTAAGTTCTTCGTCTCCAGACCAAACCAATCTTACACAGCTCCAACATCTATAAAATGAATAAAAATGTTCAGAAGCTCAACCGAGAGAGGTTTTGCCAACATGGGTTTTCCAATGGTTAAGTCACAATGAGTAGGTTGAATATGCTCCTAGTGACACGTTGTAAGGTTCTATAGTAAATCTTTCCCCTAGACTTATTGACCAATAACAGAGAAAGGGTCTCTGCTACATCCAAAATCCTATCTCAAGAGAAATTAGTAGCGTGAATAGTGTACTTTCTTGAGAAGCAGTGTCATTTCTTTATATAGTATTTGGATTTCTCGAATCTATTGACAATATCCGAATGGAAGGGTGACATATGGCATTTTCTAACCGATTAGGATTGAATCACTGACACCTTTCTTGCCAATCACTAGCTGTAGGGACAACTTTCTCTTAGCAAAAACCTAGAGGAATTGTTCCTTACAATGATTAGGAACCCAGGCCAACCGACCGGTTTTGACCGTGGACTGACCTCTTATCTGGTCTAGTTACTAATAACTCGTATATATATTATTATATACACACCCAGATTGACTAGAGTTTACCAGTGGAACAGTAGCAAACCATCGGTCCAACCGTCTTGACAGAAACCGGTTCACTTATACAAAATCTCCAAAATTCATTTTATATTTTTGCTTTTACGATTGCCAATTTCCACTCCTTCACATCCCTTTGTGTTCAACCGCCATTCCTCTGTGTTCAATCAATCGTCATTTTCATCTTCAATTCTATCTTTCGATTGAATTCTTTGATTGAACTAACTTCTGTAGTTTTATTTGATTCGTTTGTTTTGTTTTATTGATTTTTTTCATTCAAAATTTTATACCTTTTTTTTATCTTATGGCAACTGTTGCTGAAATTGCCAGTGAACAAACTGCCGCCACCACACAACTACCACAAACAACACCACAACAACAACACGAGAAGAGTAACAATAATTGTTGCCCGAGTTTATTTTGTTTTCTATGGTGATATTATATAGTGATATGTGATGTTGAATTGTTGATCAAGTTATGTTTGTAGTATATAGCCTGATTTGGTAGGTAAATATCATACCTAATATTAGGGGTTTCATATATTATGTTGTTGAATGGTGTGAAGATATTTCTAGAATCGAAATAAAATTAGAGAAAAGAGTGAAATTGAAGAAGAGAGAAGCACTCGGAAATTTCATTAACTAATTTGAGTAACACGCGCGGCTCCTTTATAAAGCTGTTGAACAAACCGCTGCGTTTCTTACAAAATTTAATTTCTGACATTTTAACCCAGACTTAATTTTACTGATTACAATTTAGTCTACCTTAGTTTCCAATTTTGCATTTCGAACCCAGACTGCTTCTTTATCTTAACAAATGGAAAATATGTAAACTGATGTATTTAAGATATACATTCGTGGTGGTAAGTCCTAGAAAGAATGTGAATATAAATCCCATAGGGTAGTTTGACACGTGCATTGGACTAAATTATTAATATTTTATACTTGATTCAAGTGAATTGGATGTGGTTAGATTGAACTAAATTTAATACTGTCAAGTGTTTGGTGCAACACTGTACAAAATAAATAATTAATTAATTAATAAAAATCTAATTATTTGAAAATTTTAATTATAAAAATATTTTTAAAAAATTCATATAAATAATAATAAAAATTGAAATAAAATTTTTAGAATTAAAAAAAAATCAGAAGAGTTCGGCGACACCATCAACACTATTGGGTAGATCACATGTTGATCTATCCAATAATGTGAACGATAAAGACACTGGCAACATCATTCCACTGGAAAAAATCAGAAAAGTTTTGATAAAATTATTTTCGGACTTTTCCGGGAAAACAAAGTTGTTGATGCCTCTGTCATTTACACCTTGGTGGTCTATCCAACAGTATTGACAGTGCCATCAAACTTGGCACTGGCCACGGCAACTGTTGGCGGATTTTCGGCAAACCCCGCTAGCCACTTTTCATACTTTTAAAATTATTTTATAATTTTATAATAATAAAAATAATTTTTAACATATTTTTAGTTTTCATGTCTTTGCACAAATCAAACCCGTGGGGGGATGGGAATTAAATTGTAAAAATAGTGTTAAGATTTTCAAGTTTTAATAAAGTGTAACCTTCCCCAAATCAAACAAAACAGAGTATTATTTCAAAATAATTCAGTATTGTCTCATCCATTATGGATTAGAAAACTGTCAAATGTATAATCGTTGCTTCAGATGAATTTGATAACCATATTTAAGGCAAATAGACTTTTAAATTAGGGTACAATTAAGCTTTTTAATTAGCCTTAGGTGTTAACGAGTAACCATGCACATTTTTGTTAGTGTATGTCCTAGAGAACCAACCGTGTTGTTGGTTTTAAGACATTATATCTTGTAAATATTCTTTTAAGAATGGAAGAAAGAGTTCTGATTTCACGTGTATGTTTACTGCTTCATTTATATTATTTATAATACATGTAAAATGTCCGAATGACACAGATCTTTAGAAGATCAAATCGTCGAAGCATTCCCTACGTAAGTAATGTTAATTAGGTAATAATATTGCATAGCTGGCATGTTGAATGTCTCTATTGACTATCATGTGATGGTATTAATATGAGCGATTATAAGAGTTATATCACTAGGGCATTAGCATGGATAAACAGTTAGTGGACTGTTTATCAAGTATGACCATTTATGATGAATCATATGGACATTTAGAATGTAGTCAATGATAGATCATAAGATCATATTAGTGTATCATCGATCCTTAGACTTGAGATGTCACTGTTGAATTTCGCATAGATGCATATTGTTCATATGGTGTATAAACATGGGACTAGTCATGTCATATATAAGAAACCGATTTGGCCATGTGTTATTTATGTGTGAAGACAAGTGATAGTCAAGACGGGATCCATTGACTTGATATAGTTTGATATCAAGTCCCCAAACAAGTGTCAATATACATTGGAAAAGGAAATCTGTGGCCGGGGTATATAAAATGTTACCTGAAATGTTGTTTCATGGTAACACGTTCTGAATATATTGATTGTCAATTTGATATAAGATTAAGACAAGGACTTTGACATACCATGGATTCATTCTTAATTGGGATTAGACAATGGAAAGATTTAACTACACAATGCATATGATCATAAAAGGGTTCGTTAGAGTATATCTTCATTATGACTTAGGGGTTATGGAACATTGTTAGATGTCTACCTTAATCAGTGGGAGTTTCAATCATAAAGATTGTGGAAAACTCATATTTGTCAAACTTATAAATTGTGTGTGTACACATATTTTCTGCATGCACACCAAATTGACAGACTTGAATCTTGGCTTGTTTTATTTAGAGTGTGTGTGCACAATAGTTTGTGCTCTCACTCTTACTTTAGATATTTGCAACCCGACACGAGTTTCATGACTGAAAAAGTGAAAAATATATTATTTATCTTTGTCTCTCACTTTTTTAGGAGTTTTTTACATGTGTCATAACATCATTAAGTGGTTCTATGGAATAAAGTACTTTTCCCAATTTGCTTTGTGATCCAAACCCAAAAAAAGGAAAACTTTCCTTATTTGGACAAGCATGCGTCAATCCCTTGTTGGTTGACCTGGCACTATATTGTTGAGCAAGAAATCCTTCATTATATAACACCGCTTTCTTGCGTATATTTTAGTGAACCTTTTAGTATATTTTGATTCATATCCTTTGATTTTCTAAGAGTATTTTCTTCTCTTACGGTTCCAGATTCATTTCCATATTTGTGCCAAAACCTAACCATATCAAACACATTATTGATGGCTCTTGGAACGTGGTTCCATTGCTGATGCTGGTGCATGGCGTTGATGCTTGAAGCTTGTTGGTTCACAAGCTATTCACGGTGTGTTCCCCGCGTGAAGAAGGTCCAAGGAGTTGCTACACATTAGAGATTCAGAGTGTGGTGCTAAGTGTAAAATTGAACAAGGAGTTCTTTTTACTGTAACTTAGATCAGCTTTGAACTATATCTTGTAATGTGTTTTTAACTTAGTGGATTGCTTCAATCTAGACAAGGTCCCATGGATTTAGGCTAAAATTGNTGAATATTGTTCATATGGTGTATAAACATGGGACTAGTCATGTCATATATAAGAAGCCGATCTGGCCATGTGTTATTTATGTGTGAAGACAAGTGATAGCCAAGACGGGATCCGTTGACTTGATATAGTTTGATATCAAATCCCTAGACAATTGTCAATACACATTGGAAAAGGAAATCTTTGGCTAGGGTATATAAAATGTTACCTGAAAGGCTGTTTCATGGTAACACGTTCTGAATATATTGATTGTCAATTTGGTATAAGATTAAGACAAAGACTTTGACATACCGTGGTCTCATTCTTATTGGAATTAGACAATGGAAAGATTTAACTACACAACGCATATGATCATAAAATGGTTCGTTAGAGTATATCTTCATTGTGGCTTAGGGTTGATAGAGCATTGCTAGATGCCTACCATAATCGGTGGGAGTTTCAGTTATAAAGATTGTGGAAAACTCATATTTGTCAAACTTATGAATTGTGTGTGTACACATATGTTTTGCATGCACACCAAATTGACAGACTTGAATCTTGGCTTGTTTTGTTTAGAGTGTGTGTGCACAATAGTTTGTGCTCTCACTCTTACTTCATATATTTGCAACTCGTCACGAGTTTCATGACTGAAAAAAGTGAAAAATATATTGTTTATCTTTGTCTCTCACTTTTTTAGGACCTTTTTACATGTGTCATAACATCCTTAAGTAGTCCTAGTGAATAAAATATTTTTCCCAATTTGCTTTGTGGTCCAAACCCAAAAGAAGGCAAACTTTCTTTATTTGGACAAGCATGCGTCAATCCTTTGTTGGCTAACCTGGCACTATATTGTTGAGCCAAAAATCCTTCATTATATAACACCGCTTTCTTACGTATATGTTAGTGAACCTTTTAGTATATTTTGATTCATATCCTTTGATTTTCTAAGAGTATTTTCTTCTCTTAAGGTTCAAGGTTCATTTCCATATTTATGCCAAAACCTCACCATATCAAACACGTTATTGATGGCTTTTGGAAAGTGGTTCTTTTACTGATGTTGGTGCGTGGCGTCGATGCTTGAAGCTTGTTGGTTCACAAGCTATTCACAGGTGTGTTTCCCTCTTGAAGAAGGTCCAAGGAGTTGCTACACGTTAAAGATTCAGAGTGTGGTGCTAAGTGTAAAGTTGAACATGGAGTTCTTTTTACTGTAACTTAGATTAGCTTTGAACTATATCTTGTGATGTGTTTTTAACTTAGTGGATTGCTTCAATCTGGACAAGGTCCCATGGATTTAGCCGAATCTTGAATATGGTCGTGTTCTTTATTTTCCGCACATATGTTTGATGTGTTCAAATTAGAATTGTTTAATCTCCCTAGTAAATATTCCGCTGCAGTTAAAATGGGTAACCACACTCTCTAACATGAGCTAAATCTCCAACTCTCTCCCCAACAAAGATTTATGATGAAACATATCGGAACATACTACGGTATTGGGTCCACGACTAAGCCACAATAAACTTAAGAGGTCACACATAAAAACTAAGGAGAATGGAGAAATAGCCAAAGAGAATTGATTATCCAAGATTGGCTAGCACGTACCAAGGGTAATAAATACATTTATATTATCATCATTGAATTAGATTCAATGGAGGGTTATATTTGTAATTATGAACAATTTAAAAGATTAAATTGTTAAATGGAATTAAGTGTAATTCTAAGTTCATAATTATTCATTTTATAGTGGGTTGTAATTGTAAATATATAAACAATTTAAGAGTTAAATTGTTTATTATGATTAACTATTAATCCAACATCATTATTTAAAGAAGTTTAATAACTTCATAATAATTATGAAATTATTTACAACTCCAAAACAATTATGGAATTGTTTAAAGAAGTTCAAAACAATTATTAAATTTTTTACTAGGCAACATATATAAAAAAATGATATATCAATTTTGGAGTAGAGATAAAAAAATTTCTAAGAACCCTAGTATATCTCTCTTGGCCTAATTCTTATTTTTTCCTTAGTGTGGATACTCTTTTGTTTAATTTCTCTTGAAATTAAAAGTTTTCAAGGCTGCTAAAGATTTAAGGTTACAAGCTATACCTTGTGTTTTTAATCTGATTGAATTTTTTTTTTGCAAAATCCTAATATATATTCTATAGTATTACATGCATCAAATGCTTATTTCTCCATGCATTCCAACCTTCAATTTTAACTTATATTTCCCCGTTGGTTAATAAAAATTACAATATTTTCCTTTGATGTTCATTATTCTTTGCTTTCTAGATCTGCATAACTTTAATCTCCTTCAAATAACCTGATGGATACATATATATTTTTTAGATCTCCAGCTTGTTTGATTACAACTTAATAACTGGTTGTATTAATAAAAAAAATAAAAAAATAAAAAACGAAGAATAATAAATTCAGTTTTTAATAATGTTAAAGCCAAAAAATTTGTTTGCTGATTAACTAGTAAAAAATTCACGAACACAAAGCTTAAATTCTTCGTCTCCAAACCAAACAAATCTTACACAGCTCCAAGATCTGTAAAATGAATAAAAATGTTCAGAAGCTCAACTGAGAAGAGGTTTTGCCAACATGGGTTCTCCAATGCTTAAATCAACAATGAGTAAGTTGAATATGCTCATAGTGAGCACGCTGTAAGGTTCTATAGCAAGATCTTTCCCCTAGACTTATTGACCAATAAAAAACAGAGAAGAAGGTTCTCTGCTACATACCAAAATCCTATCTCAAAGAGAAAATTAGTAACAATGAACAGTGTACTTTCTTGAGAAGGGAGTGTCATTTTCTTTATATAGTATTTGGATTTCTCGAATCTATTGACAAATATCCGAATGGAAGGGTGACATATGGCATCTTCTAACCGATTAGGATTGAATCACTAACACCTTTCTTGCCAATCACTAGTTGTAGGGACACCTTTCTCTCAGCAAAAACCTAAAGGAATTGTTCCTTACAATGATTAGGAACCCAGCCTAGACCGACCTGTTCGACTGTCGACCGGCCTCTTATTCGGTCCAGTTACTGAATAAACTCATACATATATATACACTCGGATTGGATTAGAGTTTGACCAGTGGAATAGTAGCAAACCATCGGTCCAACCGGTCTTGACAGAAAACCGATTCACTTATACAAAATCCCCAAAATTTCATATTTATATTTTTGCTTTTACGATTGCCAATTTCTCACTCCTTTTGATCTTTGCATCCCTTTGTGTTCAACCGCCATTCCTCTGTGTTCAATCAATCTTCATTCTTCGTCTTCAATTCTTATCTCTCGCTTGAATTCTTTGATTGAACTAAACTTTTGTCGTTTTATTTGATTCGTTTGTTTTTTTTTTTTGTTTTGTTGAATTTTCATCAAAATTTTATACCTTTTTTTTATCCTATGGCTACTGTTGCTGAAATTGCCGATGATCAAACTGCTGCCAACACAACCACTGCCACCACAAACAACACCAACAACAACAACGAGAAGAGTAACAATAAGTTGGAATGGTGGGTTTGATAGGAGGCTTTTAGTTGTTGTTGTGTGTAAGGAGCCTAGGAATGTGTGTGCGGTGTTTTGATCTTGCTCATGCAGGTTTAAGGTAGGCGGGAGGTGTGTTTTCTTACTGGTGTGAGGCAGGGGAGGGCTGTTGGGCGGAGGTGCAGGTCTCTCTTCAAGAGGAGTGGGATGATTTGATTTTCTTATCCTTATACAGGTGGTGTGTGGCAGGTCCCTTCTATTATGGACTCTCGTGTGGACTGTTTTTTCTGCTACTTTGGTTCTCCTGGGGAGAGTTTTTTGTTCTGTTTGGATGACCACTGTAAAGTTTATTTCGTGTTGCAGCATTGGAGTTTTCATCATGTGACAGCATGAGCTTGATAGAGGCAGATTTGGTGATTTTGACTGCTGCTGCAGCTTGGAAGTTTGTGAGCAAATTGGGCTGATTCAGCTTGGCTGTGTTGTTTTGGGGCTTGCAGTTTCCTTTCTATCCCTTTCCGTTTGTGGTTTATGGGAATTGGTTATGCAGTTTGGGTTGATCTTTATGGATATTTTATTCTCCCACGTATAGTTCTCTTGTCCATACGGTGGCTAGTTCTTGTAAATGGCTTCTGATTTTTTTTAGGTTGGTCCTTATTAGGATGGCCTGTCCAACAATCCAGGTATGTTTTTGTCCCTTGGGTTGTCCAAGGTTCTTGGCTGTAAAGGGGTCTGGCCCTTTATTTAGGTACATTTTTTATTCTTTATAATATTTGTTTTTGCTTTCGTTATGCATTCTTATTTGTGGTATGTTTCAGTCTTTTATTGAATTCTGAAAATTTTGAGTTTTTTTATTTTATTTTTTTATCATATTCACGTCAGCATGATGATGTCACCGATCCGACTCATCGGTCGGACCGGATCGACCGATCAACCCATGACATGACCCCTTAATTGAGTCAACAAACGAATCAGATTCCTAATCATTGGTTCCCTAAGCCTACTTGTGTATGGCTTGGGATTGGAATCTGGATCCTTAAGAAGAATGGTTGAAAGAATCTATACGGATGGATTAGCTCCTGTTTCTAGCCACGGCAAGAGCTACGAAGGGTTAACTAGGGTAAGCGCATAATAATGCTGCCCTTTTCAATGGTGATCGGCCACACTAGATTACCCATATGTGAAGAACCTTTTGCTCATCTAGCTATTGTTCTATGCCTCCTTTGTATCTAGGAGTTTATGAGCATTTAGAGATGTAACGATCTCTAGCACACAACAATTAATTTAGTCCGCGGCTGAATTAAATATTATAATGTGAAAGTATATTTTGATCCACCATTTTTTCAAAAAAATCTTCTTCAATGGTTAAAAAACAATTAGAAAAGTAGTTCTTTATTGGTCTAATATATGTTAAACCTTCACCTACAAACTTAAGCTTTTAGGTTGAATGACAACTTAGCATAGTATCAAAACTAAAGGTTTCAAGTTCGAATTTCCACATACAAACTGGATAAAGAAACTAAAAAAAAAAAAAAATCAAGTTTGGAGTGAGGGGCCTATTGATCTAATATATGTTGAGCCCTCACCTATAAGCTTAAACTTTTAGGTGAGATATGAATTTAACATTCCTAGACTATCATGAAGGATAGTTATTTTCTAAAATCTTTTCTTTGACTGTCAAGAGTTGTAAAGTCCGTCCTTTACCATATTCACGACGAACAGATCATATTAATGAATTACATGCAATTTATTTTCAAAGATAATATCACCATTGATCGAAACTTATTGCAGGGTGGATCACTTATACATTAAAGTCGGGTCTGTTATCTAGTTGCTTTTGAAAATTTTAATTTGTCTAATATAAAGTAAATATTAGTTCAATAGGCCAGCTGAAACTTGGATTTTTTTTTTCTTTTATTTAGTTGAAATATGGGTGTGTAGTTATCTTTCCACCTAAAAGTTTAAGTTAGAATTCAATATTGTATTAGTCCAATTAATCTGGAAAAACTCTTTTTTTTTTTTTTTAAAAAAAAAAAAAAGGAATATCCTTAAAACAAACTAGGCGTTCCTGCAAGTGAATCAATTACTTCCATTGTTTTGAAACCCAACCTGTTGTGAGACTCGCCAAGGTGATCGGATCACAGGTCGATCGGTCCAACTGGTTGGATTGGTGATGTCAACAACAAAAGTATTTTTAAAAAATTATAAATTAGTCTCTTAAATTTTAGTATATTATAAAAATACTCCTAAAAATTACAAGTTAGTCCCTCATATTTTAATTTATTAAACAATACCCAAAATATTATGAAGTAGTCCCTATAGTATTGCAAAAACACTCATAAAAAATTATCATTAGTCCCTATAAATTTGAAATATAGGAAAATCCCCTTGGAACTTAAACCGAATCAGAGAGGCTGTCAAGTCTCGGTCGAACCGGTTCGACCAACCGGTCCGGTCTGGGTTTTAAAACCTAGATTACTTCTACAATTAGTTAGGGTGATGATAGAAAATACTTTTAAGTACATAGCTTTCTAAATTTTTCATGAGATTTCAAAAGCATAACCTTGTTTCCGTTATCTTATGATGTCCCTAACTCTAAGGAGTCATATGTATTGTCGTATTTTTATTAATTTAATAAATAAGTTTTATTAATTTGAATAAGCAAGTTTGTATTAGCATGATTTAATTTTTTAAATATATATTTTCAATTCATATGTTTAATGTCAAATTAATCGAATAAAAAATAAATTATGCTTAATTTCAGACTTGTTAGTCGAGACGGCTTTCTCTTATTCATAAAAATACTATATGCCAGAGAAACATAATACTTAAGTACCACTGATAAATGAACATTCAAAAATCACTATAATATCAAAGAAATACAATAAGTGACACGCCCAATACAGGAAATCAAGCTCAACCAAGAGCACCAAAACAACTTAAAAGTACATAAATCATCTGGTCAAAAGTAAACACCTGAAACAAAGACACCACAAGTCTAGAATACGTTGGAATGCATTCACGAGTGAAATCTGATGATCCAAGTATATAACAACGAAGTAGGCAGTAATTCAAGGAGAGAAAGAGAGTAATTAAGGATTAGCTGAGGGAGTAGGGACGACGGGGACGACGGGGAAGTCTTTGGGCAATGTAGGCTTAGGAAGGTCAGGCAAATGAGGAACTGCTGGCAACTCAGGCTTTGGCAGTTCAGGAATTTTTGGGAGCTCAGGCAGTTCAGGTTTTGGTGGCAAATCAACCTTAGGCAATGGTGGTAGCTCGGGCAATTTAGGCTTAGGCAAATCCAGCAATGGTGTCTCCAAAAGTTGACGAGCACCCACCAAATTAGCATTGTAGCTAAATGAAGAAAAAGAGATTAGCAGAATTGGTAAGATAAATGATGGGATACGGAGATTGGCCATTTTTGAAATTGATTATGGAGAATAGTAGAAGGCTTGAGTTGAAAAGGTCGTAAGTGATGAGTTTGTGGAATGATTTTTCATGTGAAATAAAGGAAGCTTTTATGGATGTGGGAAGTGGAGAATAGGGGGTTAATTTGGTAGACCAAAAAGAATAAATAAAAAACCAAGTATCTTGTAGTTAGTTCAACTTCTGACCTAAAGTATTTCGAATTCTAGATTCACATCATCATCACTAGTATTGTCGTGCACGTATGGATTTGATTCCTAGATTTTAGTGCTATTATCTGCCATCTTTGGAGAAATAAAATTCAGTTTGTTTAAAGAGCACTTGTCATCGAATAGGAGAAATTTAAGTTTATTAGGTCTCTGATATTTAATAGAGTAATATTATACTTACAACCTCTTCTCATAAACTTTTTTTCTTAATCCCGACATAGCAGCTCACAATTGATCAAACATAATTTATCAAATGGGACCCAAGTGAAACAATTACAAGCTGACTAATTGCTAGCTGTCACATCGAAATTGTGAGAAAAAGTTATGTCCGGATTATGAGAAGAAGTTATGTGTATAATATCTCTATTTAATAACTATTAATTAAATTTTTATGTAATAATATGGAAAAAAATCTAGAATATAATTTTGGTCAGAATGTTGAGTGATACCACAAACCATTAACAAATTGACATGTGTTAAATTTAATTGAAATTAAATATCAAAATATGGACTAAACAAAAGTACAACGTAAATATAAGGATTAAACTAAGATAAAGAATAGGATCCAAAAAATCCAACCAAAACTGACGGTGTCAGATGTTTTTGAATTCTTTTTCCGGTGTAAACCGAAGATATCTTCAATGCCGGTGAAAAGCTAAATAAATGAGAAGTAGATTTGAAATAGTTGACCAGAAAAGCAACACATCCATTTCTAAATCAACCAAAAAAACGATAGGAAATTGTTTTACGCTAGAAAAGGCAAGATTTGTTCTATGATTTGTGAAGGTGGTGACCGGGAAAGGGTGCAGGTGTTAACGGGATAAATTAAAAAACTGAAACATTTATCATTAAAAAAAATTCGCTGATTGATTGGATTTATGTTTGTTAATGGAGAAAAAAATCAATCCTAATATGGGGAAGCTGAGGCTGGGTTAATCTGAAAACAGAGTTTGAGGTGATGGTGATGGTGGAGGTGGAGGTGCTGACTAGAAAATGGAGGTTGCGACAGTGATAGAGATGCTGATGATGAAGAATACAAAGTCCGGAGTAGAGGAAGAGATGATTCATGAGTGCATTACTATACATACAACATTTTTATACAATATTTTCGATACAACTTGATGTGGCAAAATATGATTAGTTGATTTTAAATTAAAAATAAACATTCACCCAATCATCTTTTGCAATATTAGATTGTATGAGAAATATTGTATATATAGTATTACTCTTCAAGTTCTTGATAAAATTAGAAATAATAACTTTTAATAATATTTGACAAATGTCAATATTTAATTGGTTTATGGTGCCAACTCAACAATTTGAGTTGGTACCTTTACCGTAGTCTCTAGATTTTCTTGATAATAAGATATAAAAATAATATAGAATATAAACAATGATTGATAATAACAAACTAAGAAACTTTGTAATATTAAAATTTAAATGAATTTATTATTGATAAGAGCATGGAGTCTAAAATAATTAAAGTACATTTTTTATTTGAATTTAGAGAAAAAAAAAAAATTGAATTAATATAATAATTAAATCAAGGTTAACCTAACTGTTTAGGTGTTTGTTAGTGTATACCCTAGAAATCTTTCGTGTTGTTGGTTTAAGAGTATTTTGTCATGTATCAATGTATCATAAATAATAGAAGAAAGAGTACTTCAATTCAACCTTTCACCCCTCCCTTCTCCATCGTCCCTCCTTCCCTTTTTCCCCTGTCATCCTCCACCCAACCTCCTCTCCTCCACCGCCATCAACGGACCATCCTTGCTTCTTTTCTACCCATTCTTTCCTTTAGTTTCCTCTTGGCTTTCTTTGTGTGCTTGTTGTGCAAGTTTTGGGTTCTTTTTGTGCTTTGATTCGGTGAACTTTGTAAGTCGGTGTGTGCTTTAGGGGTTGTGGCCGGTTTGGGCTGCCGGAGTTCCTTTTCCAGCTAGTTGTGTGTTTAGTCATTCTTGGAGTCCTTCTTTTGCTTGATTTTCCCTCCATTTCTTACCCTCTTTGGATATCTTGGCTTCCTATTGGCTAACCAAATTTCTTCATTATCTTTTCACTATTATCTGGTCCATAGTATATTCTTTAAGTTTTTCTTATCCTTTTCCTATTGGCCTTATTATTCCCTTATCTTCCACCTCATCTTGTGTATCATCCATCCAAATGAAAAAGCCCAACCCTCTAGCCAAGTTAGCAAACACTTCCATCCTCCATGCCACCTCACCTGATCTTGTCACCTCTCTTGCCTTGTCCTCTTGCCACGTCAAATGCCACGTCACCTCTTTTTGCTCCCATATTTCAAGTAACCCGAATTCTATTCCGCCCCTCCCTTCTCCCTCTTTGGTGCTAGTGGAAGGTTCTAAGGATTGTTTGTCCAAAGTTATAGGTGAAAAAAAAAAAAAGGAACTTTGTTATGGTTAAGGTGGTCAAAATCCTTATGACGATAATGTGGTTGGTGCTACCCCTTTGTATAAGGAGGGGGAGGTCATTTGGTGGCTAGTGATGTCATTCTGAAGGAGGCTAAAAGCGATTTGGCTGTGGAGACTTCTTTGAGCAAAATTGCAAGTGTTGATGAGAGCAAGGTTGTTGAGGATGGTTTTAAGGTTAACGATATGTCAAAGGAACTTGTGGTTGCTAATTGTAAGGTTAGCCAGTTAACCCTTGGTGTTAATGGTGGGTTTGTCCCTTTGAATGGAAGCGGTTCTAATGGTTTAGGAAGGAGCAATAAAGCCAAGCTTTTGAGTAATGATAGCAAAAGTGGGTGGAAAAATTTGTTTGCCTCTGAGAGATCCAATGTGTCCCTTGAGTATGTTAAACCAATGTTGAGTAAAGATGGTTCTAAGGTTAGAGTTTCTCTTTCTAGTGAGGTTGTGGCTTTGGGGGTTGACAAATGGAGCAATTGTTTAGTGGGTTTTTTCCTTAGGAAAAAAATGCCATTCTTCTTTGTTAAAAATTTTGTGGATAAGAACTGGAAGAGGTTTAGAGATGTTGGATTTGTTTCTTATGGGCAAGGGGAGTACATTTTAAAGTTCTCGGATGAGGTCACTAAGCTTGATGTTTTGGAGAATGGACCTTGGTTCATTGGAGGTTAGCCATTTTTCTTGAAAAAATGGAGTCCTAACTTGAATTCGGGTATGAATGGAGTGACAAGGGTTCCTATTTGGGCCGAGGTTTTATGGAATTCCGCTTGAGTGTTGGACATCCAAGGGATTAAGCCACATAGCAAGCATTGTAGGTGCTCCTCTTTACATGGACAACATTACTAAATTAGGAGATAGGTTGGAATTTGCAAAAAGTTGCTTGGAGATGGATGAATCCTCTGAGTTTAGGGAGGCATTTGATCTTGAATTGCCGAATGGTGAGATTACTAATATAAGGGTGGAATTTGCATGGAAACCTCTCACTTGCTCCTAGCGTAAAAACTTTAAGCACATCCAAAGAAACGGTCCTATAGCTCCAAAGGATCCCAACCCCTCAGTTTCTAAGAAAAATCCTCCCCAATACCAAGAATGGTGACAAATCTCTTTGAGGAAAAACGTTTTGACTATTGTGAATAAGTAAGGGGAGTGTTCGAAGGTTGATATGAATGTTGAAATTAGTGCCCCCTACGCGTATGAAAACCAGTTTGTTGTGTTGTCCGAGAATAAGGAGGAAGAGCAAAGGAATGAGAGTGAGAGTCCTAAGCTGGTGTGTGATAAGGATGAGTGTGTTCCTACTTCTATTGATAGCGGCGAAGAAATGAGTGATGGTCGTGAAGAAAAAACTCCCCCTACTAAGCCGATTATTTTTAATAATTTAGAGGAGACTGAAATGGATTCTTGCTCTCCATCTGTTATTCTTTTTGGAATTTGTTGAAAGTTGATGAAAAATAAGATTTTTAGAAGGGGAAAGAGAGCATATCCAAGAACCAAAAGAAGAAATTAGCCAAGAGGGCGAGAACTCCATTCAAACTCCACCCTCTCCATGATTAATCTAGCTGCTTGGAATATAAAGGTCTTAATTCCCCTTTGAAACAAAAAGAGGTTAGGCACCTTATCTCTTCTAATAAAATTGTGGTGTGTGGTGTTTTGGAAACAAGGGTTAGTGAGGCTAACTTTGAAAGAACCAAGATTAAGACTTTTAGGTGCTGGGAGGTATCTCATAATTATGCTTGCTGCCCTAGTGTGGGGATTTGGGTTGCTTGGAATACGAACATTGTGAGATTTGAAGTCATCTACTCCATGGCTCAAGCCATCCATGGCAAGGTATTTTTCTTCAATTCTAATCTTTCTTTGGCTTGTTCCTTTGTCTATGCCTCTAATGGTTCGTTGGAAAGAAAAGGGCTTTGGGAGGAAATCAAGAAGACTTTGTTTAGTTTGGGCAACTATAAAGCTCCTGGTCCGGATGGTTTTTGTGCTTTTTTCTACAAACAAGCTTGGGAAGTTGTGGGAAAAGATGTGATTTGTGTTATTAAAAGTTTTTTCTGGGATATATAATTGTCTTCTTAAGGAGGTAACTTGCACGTCATTACCCTTATCCCTAAGTGTGATAACCCATCTTCTTGCAAAGATTTTAGGCCCATTTCTTATACTAATACAATCTACAAATGCATTACTAAGATCATTGCAAATAGAATGAAGAGTTGTTTGCCATTGTTTATTGATCTTGCTTAAGCAGCATTTGTTGGGCATAGGAAAATAGGGGACAATATTCTTCTTTGTCATGAACTTGTACCCTCGGCCAAGGAAGAAAGGTGCACTCTAAAAGTTGATTTGATAAAGGCCTATGATTCGATGAACTAGAGTTTTCTTATTGAAGCTCTTAAATGCTTTGGGTTCCCTAGTATCTTGATTTCATGGATTGCTACTTGTATCACTTCTCCCAAGTTTCCGGTGGTCATTAATGGAGAACTTATGGGTTTTCTTGGTAGTTCTAGAGGATTAAGACAAGGGGATCCTTTATCTCCTTACTTGTTTGTCATTGTAATGGAAGTTCTATCCCGTTTGTTAAATAGAGTGGCGGCCATCCTAAGCTTCAAATTTCATTGGAGATGCAAGAAATTGGGGCTCACACACCTTTGCTTTTCTGATGATCTTATGGTTTTATGTCAAGCCGAAGGTACTTCTCTTTCTCTTCATAGAAATGCTTTGATAAAGTTTGAACTGTGGTCGGGTTTGGGAGCCAATATGGATAAAAGTAACATCTTTCTTTCCGGAGTTTTTGATGATGAGAGGAGGAATCTTTTGAATCCGGTTGAGCTTGCCGAAGGTAAATTACCTATAAGATATTTTGGATTGACTCTCATAACTTCTAAATTATCTTATAGTGATTGTCGCCCCTTTTTGGATAGAATTGTGGCCAGGGTGTCTCCTTTCTTATGCGGGAAGGGTTGTCTTATTAAATCTATCTTATGGAGTGTTCAAATTTTTTGGGCTTTTTGTTCATTCTTCCTTTCAAACTTCACAAAGAAATTGATGCTTGTTTGAGGGCCTTTTTTTTGGTTTGGAGTGGATATGAAAAAGCACAAAGGTAGAAAAGCTTAGGAGGATGTTTGTGTTCCTAAACACGAAGGTGGCCTTAGTTTTATGAAGTCTAAAGAGTGGAACATTCCGACTACTTTAAAACACCTTCGGAATCTTTGTAACCATAGAAAGCCCTCCATTTGGGTGACTTGGGTGAGAACTTACCTTATTAGAAATAGAAGCCTTTGGGAGATCAATGCACCACTAGATTGTTCTTGGTTTTGGAGACATATTCTTAAGTTTAGGGTGTTGGTTAGGGGATTTATTAAAAACATTATTGGGAATGGAAATCTCACTTCTCTTTGGTTTGATAATTGGCACCCTAATGGCCCCTTGATTAGTAAGTATGGTGATCAAATTATTTATGATTCGACTATTGCTAAAATTGCTAGAGTTAGTGTTGTGATCAATGACTTATGTTGGAGATGGCCAATGGCAAATTTGTGGGCTCTTATGGACATGATTAATTCTGTAAACATTAGACCTTATCTTGGTGAAGACAAGGTCACTTGGACTCTAACTTCTTCAGGGTGTTTTTCTATTAAATCAGCTTGGGAAGTTACCAGAGGGAGGAAACCAAGAGTGGATTGGTGTGACCTGGTTTGGTGCCATAATTTTATTCCTGGGCATGCTATGATTGTTTGGATGGCTATAAAAGGAAGAGTCCCCACTAAGGATGGGCTAATGGGGTATGACATTACTTCTAAAGCTAATTGTTGTTTTTGTAATATAGGACGTGATAAGAATTCATAATATCTATATATTTGTTATCTTTCCTCATGTTTTAATGGTTATAAATGCTTAAATCTTGGATTTTGATTATGTTTCGTATTTTGTGGAGTAGATTAAGGAGTTAAATCAAATTGAATTCAAAATCAAGAGATTTGGAGAGGAAAAATCAGAGCTCAAAAAGATATACATTCCAGAAGTGGTTTTTGCTTAAATCTTGGGCACGTCTTGTTTTTCCAGAATGTTCACATAAGCTTTCAGCAGATAAAGTGTGGTCGCTCCTTATTTGATTTGATGTTTTAACCTAGGGTCACAAATTTGTTGGAGAAAAAGGATATGTATGACAGTTGGAAAGATTTAGTTACCCATTTTTATTTCTAGGATTTGCCAAGACTCCTTATTAAGGTGGGATTTGCTTCCTTATCTAGATAGGTTAACTATTATTAGATGTAGTAACTATTATAAAGGGGGAGATTATTCACAAGAAAAATTCTTCTTTTCTTTTCTTTAGGCGTTCTTTTAATTATGAGTATCTAAATACTTTTCTTCTATCTGAAGTATAATTGTAGTTTTGGTTCTTCAAGAATTGTGAGATCTAATTAATTTTCAGTGTTCTTTTATTTCTTCACTATTTATATATCTTCTATATTTATTAAAAATTATTGTCTTGATTGATTGATGCAAAGGGCCCGTTGTTCAATTATCAGGTTAATAAATTGCCACTTAGAACTTTAAATCCATAATTGTTTAAATGTTCTAATATTAGTGGTAAAATAACATAGTTGATTATAGAGAGATTTTCTATTTATGTTATGAAGATATATAATCTAGTCTAAATGAATCAAGCTTGTGTATTTGTTGACTAGAATTGGTAGTCTCCCTAATTATTAATGATGTCGATAGATTAAATCCTAAGAGCCTGTTTAGGGTTATTTATTAACAAGGGAAGTAATCAAAGAGCTTGTTTTGGTTATCGAGAAAGTAATGAGAGATAGGTTGTTAGAGCTTGTTAATAACCATAACCAATTTAGTGAAGAATAGAAGATTTTATCCTTGTATCTGTGATCAATTCTCTGAACCAATTCTGAAATTATACCTTTGGTTGGATATTTTCCTAATATTGATTTCTCCTTAATTTTTAGTTGATTATAATTACTTTCTTTTTCTTATTTCACTTCAAAATTTCAAACCTCCCTTTTCTTTGTTTTAATTTTCATTAAAACAATCTACCCAATCTCTGTGGATACGACCTTGCTCATCATTGTTATAATTTGTATTTTTTGAGAATGAGAATTTTATTATTTGTTGGATTCGAGACCCACCAAATTTTTGGCGTCGTTGCCGGGGATTGGTGTTAATTAGATTTATTTTAATGCTTCGTTCTTCTCGTAAGGTGAACTCCAATACAATCCTAAGATTGAGAAGACGGCTCGAGAGTTGAGGAAGGAAGCTAAATTGTGTGACAAACAAGCATCTTCATCCTCATCCCCCGGATTTAATTTAGTGCCTAACTTGGTTGATTCATCTAGTGATTCTGAAATAGAAGAAGCAATGGCCAATCAAGAGAGAACTTTAAGGGAAATGGCTGCACCAAATGTAAATCAACAGCCATTCTGCATTACATATCCAGCTTTGGAAGTGGGTTTTGCGTTAAAATCTAGATTGATCCATTTGCTCCCAGCTTTTCATGGTCTTGAGAATGAAGATCCTCACAAGCATCTAAAGGAATTCCATGTGGTGTGTTCAAGCATGAAACCGCAAGGAGTGACAGAAGAACAAATCAAATTACATGCTTTTCCATTCTCACTGATTGAAAAAGCAAAGGATTGGTTATTTTATTTGCCCCCTGGCTCTATAACCACATGGATGGAGATGGTGATATCATTTCTTGATAAATTTTTCTCTGCCTCACGAGCTGTTGGCATCAGAAGGGAGATATGTGGAATCAAACAAAAAGATACAAAGACCCTTCATGAGTATTGGGAAAGATTTAAGCAACTCTGTGCAAGCTGTCCACAACATGGAATTTCTGAACAGCTCCTCATTTAATATTTCTACGAAGGGCTCCTACCCATGGAAAGGAAGATGACGGATGCAGCAAGTGGAGGTGCCATAGTGAACAAAACTCCTCGTGATGCTAGAGATTTGATCTCCATCATGGCCACTAACTCACAACAATTTGGATTTAGGTAGGACACATCTCCAATAAGGGGTGAATGAGGTAAGTATATCTTCCCTTGAAAATCAAATTTTCAATCTAACTTTTATTGTTCAATTGTTAGCTATAAGAAATATGCAACAAGTGAAAGCTTGTGGAATTTGTGCTACCATCGGTCATCCAACTGACATGTACCCTACACTTCGAGATGATTCCTATGAGCATGCCAATGCAGCTGGAGGATTTCCAGGCCACCACAAAGGAAATACGATCTCTATTCAAATACCTACAACCCAGGATGGAGGGATCATCCCAATTTTAGCTATCCGGCAAGACCACAATTCCAACACTTTCAGCCTAGACTACCTACTCCACCACCACAACAAACCTCCACAAGTTCAGGTATGTCTCTAGAAGAAATTGTTAAATCACTTGCAACTAACACACAGCAATTTCAACAGGAGACAAGAACAAGCATTCAACAATTGGAGAATCAAATGAGTCAATTGGCATCTTCTATGAGCAGATTGGAATCTCAAGGTAAATTACCCTCACAAACTGTTGTTAACCCAAAACAAAATGCTAGTGTAGTTACCTTGAGAAGCGGGAAGGAGTTAAAGGAACCCAGTAGGCAGCATGTGGAGAAGAAATTGAAAAAGAAATAGTTGCTCCTCAACCTCAAACTGACCAGCCTAGAGGACTCGATAGTGAACAACCAAAGGCATTGGTGACGAATCCTCCCTTTCCTACTAGATTGACTAAATCCAAGAAAAAAGAGGAAGAGAAGGAAATTCTTGAAACCTTTCGCAAGGTTGAGGTAAATATTCCCTTACTTGATGCAATTAAACAAGTGCCTCGATATGCTAAATTTCTCAAGGAGTTGTGCACCAACAAGAGGAAGTTGAAAGGTAATGAAAAGATAAGTATGGGGGAAAATGTTTCAGCCGTCCTCCAGAAAAAATTACCTCCAAAATGCAAGGGCCCAGGTATGTTTACTATCCCTTGCAAACTAGGTGATGTTAGGATTGAGAAAGCAATGTTAGATCTATGAGCTTCAATAAATGTCATGCCTCTCTTTATTTATTCATCTTTGAATATTTGTCCATTAAAAGAAACATGTGTGATTATTCAACTTGCTGATAGATCTAATGTATATCCTAAAGGAGTCTTGGAGGATGTCTTAGTACAAGTTAATGGGTTGGTCTTTCCTGCTGATTTTTATGTTCTTAACATGGAAGAAGATGACTCTTCTAATTCAACACTAATGTTATTAGGAAGACCATTTCTAAAAACATCTAGGACAAAAATTGATATGCATGATGGTACACTCACAATGAATTTGATGGTGAAATTATTAAATTCAATATTTATGACGCCATGAGGTACCCTAATGATGTGTCTTCTGTTTTTGTTATGGATGTTATTGACCCGTTGGTGCAGGAAATATTTTATCTAAGTGATGATGATAAGCTAAAAGTTACATTTAGCAGGAATTTCACTCTTGAAGGGCTACAGAAGATCATGAAGAAGTTTGTGTTGGAGTCCGACCTGCAAGATGCAATCTACAAATTGGAATCACTTAAACCTATAAGGTATGATGTGTCTTACATTGAGTTGCCTCTTTCTCACACAAAACTTCTTCCTTCTATTGTGTAGGCACTGAAATCGGAATTGAAACCCTTACCAGATCATCTGAAATATGCATTTTTGGGAGAAGGAGAAACTCTTCCGGTGATAATCTCAAACAAACTCTTCATATTAGAGGAAGAAAAGTTGATTCGGATACTTAGAGAGTATAAAGAGGCTATTGGTTGGACTATAGCTGACATTAAGGGATTGAGCCCTTCCACATGCATGCATAGGATACTATTAGAGGAAGATTATAAGCCTTCCAGAGAAGCCCAATGCCGACTGAATCCACCAATGATGGAAGTGGTAAAGAAATAAATTTTGAAACTTCTCGATGCAGGTATGATCTATCTGATTTCAGACAGTAAATGGGTAAGTGGTGCGTGTTTCCTACAACATGCAATATATAGCAAGTATACTAATCGCACAAGTAATATAATGATGAGTGAGTATCGTTCCCACGAGGATTGTTAGCTAAGCACTAAGTTTCCTACTATTCTTAAGTTGGAGCAATTGATTTCTTTGGATTAATGGGAGCTATTTCTAATTAAAACTGAACAATAAATTTTAAACTAAAATTACTATGAATGCGAGATGAAAAACACGGATAGAAATTAATTCAAGTAAAACGGGTAGGGTTTTGACTTCATTCGGATTTTATGGGTTAAACCTAAGAATTAAACATAATCATACTCATATGCATTGATTGTAAATCAAACTCTCCTAAGTGTTAAATATACCTTCTCAGGCTATGTTTCCCTACTCTTCCTTATCAACTTTCCGCACCCAACAATATGAAAATTAACAAATCCAAGTTCATTAAGCATAAGAATCCTAAAATGATTTCATTGATTTTTGAATCTATCTCTAGTATCCAATACTACAATGGTGACTACCCAAGAAGCCTAACATGATTCATTTCTCAATCTCATCATGTTCATCACATATAAGCATTAAAGATTCAAAGTAAACACACAATCCAAGCATAATCAAATGAAAATAAAACAATAAATCACTTAACCCATTAAAGTCCGAATTACAATCAAAACCCTAACCCAAAATGGGTTAGTTCATGGCTAAATCAACAACACAAATGAGAGAAACGAAAATATTAAAGTTCATCATAATGAAAATAACAGAAAAGATAAGAAATCTCCCCAAATGATGAATCCTCCGGTTTGAATTCAAATCTTCACCCTTATATAGCTCAAAATTGTTCAAAGATAAAATCAAAAGAAATGCAAAAGCTGTTCTAAACCCTATTCGACCTCCCCGGAAAAATGCTAAGTGTTTCCTTTTATACTTCACCCAAATTTCCCAGAAAAACACACATAAAATAAAACTGTGCGTTTTACAAAACTGGAATTCACGACCGTCGCCACGGCGAAGAAGAAACCTCGCCGCGGCGAAGAGAGAAGCAGACATGTTCTTGTCTGGCTTACTTCGCCGCGGCGAAGCTTCTTGAAAAGTTTTGAAATTATAGAACTGCCACTCTACTTGCATCTTCGCTTGATTCTTCGATCTTCGGTGCTCTCCCTTGGAAGCGAGTTTCATAGTGCTTTATTCTGCTTCAGAACTCTCCCAACTTCTTAGATCCGCTTACTTCTAAGTTTAGAATTTCCAATTTTGTCCTAATTTGCTCAAAATGTCCGTTTTAACCTGAAACACGAAATGTAAAGATTTAAGCAACAATTCATGTTAAAATGAACTAGAAAGTACCTGAAATCCGACTAAAAAGTCTAATGAAAACAGTATAATCCACGGATTATCAAATACCCCCAAACTAAACATATGCTCGTCCCCGAGCATACGGTACAAAACTAAAGGGAACAAAACAACAACTATGAACAAAAACACAAAACACACACACATCAAAACTAAAAAATGAACAAAAACTAACAAGACTCACATTCAACAAACGAATTGCCTAGAATTTTCACAAGTCTCAAAAGTTGTTGAAAAATTATTATTAGGAAATGTTCAACACTCCAAGAAGTTATAAGCTATATCGACTATCTTCCTCTATCAGTCCACCAAGTAGGTGATCCCCACTTCAATCCACATTCCAACTTCCCGGATTATTTTATGCAGAAATGTGAAGTTTATCAAATGGTGGCAGACTCATAAGCTTAAATATCGAACTACTCTCCACTAATGAGGACTAGACAAAGATAAGAATCAAAAGGTCTTTAAAAGCTTGTAACATTAGGCTCGGGTAGTGGGTTCCAAGAAAAAGGATAGGAATAACAAAGTAAGAAAACTCGGTTTTCCTAATGCATAAACTGACATCAAATCGACTCCACTTCTTTTTAACCACCAATTGAAATGTCCACTAATTCACAACCCTCAAACTTGCATTTTTCTTATTCCGGAAACATAAATGCGGGGGAATTTCGTTAAGGTGTACGTGGCGTTGTTATACCAGAGGTTGCCAAATACTGCCAGGCAATTTTTAAGGCAGTTTCTGGTTTCCAATTGGTATATCCTTAAACTAGGCAGAATTCGTTTTCTTTTTTTTTTTTGATGAAGAAAACACAACAATTCAATTGAATTGAGGTGACTACCTCTTTTATTATTATTTCTCTTCTCCCAACCCCCAAACTATTCGTTTGGCTCATTCATACAACTCTTTCTTTTGCATTAGGACCGAATTCTCCTAAGAGTACGATAAAGTGTTTAGGGTATAAGGATTGGACAATTTTGTTCTTTTCCAAGAAAAATAAAGCAATAAAATTTAAACAGCTCAAATGGGTGACTAGGGACAATTTCATTCATGGGTCGGCTAGAAAGGCTTAAACGTTTCGAAAAATGCCTAAATCATCTTCTCAACCTTGTCTAATCCTAGAATTTTGCCTCAAGCACTTCTCTACTAGGTTCTAGAGTCCACCAACATTATCAAACTTCACTTAACCACATAAAATGAATCTAAGTATGCCGAAATAAATGAAAATTATGGCTGAACCACTCAACAAACCTCAATTGAAATCCAGTCAATAACAAAAACTTGAAGCAATGCCTAACATTTCTCAACAATAAAATTTCAACAGCCTATTCTTATCATTGATTTATACAATTCATCATCGGCAAAAGCCATCAAACTCAAGAAAATTTTTTTTTTTTTTTTTCGTTTAAGGTGTATGTGGCGTTGTTATACCAAAGGTTGTCAAGTACTGCTAGGCAGTTTTTAAGGCGGGTTCTCGTTTCTAGCCAATATACCCTTAAACTAGGTTTTATTTCTATTTCCTACCCCCAAACTAAACATGGCATTGTCCCCATTGTCCCCTTACGCAAAAATCAGGAATAGAAAATCAAAAAGAACAAAGGTACGAGAAAACTCCCTGGTCAATTCGTGAAGTGTCGCTCCACAATGCACACCCGGTCTCAGACTTTTCATCACCCATAATCTGTCAAAACAATTGAAATTGTGGTGTCCCTTGTGTTAGCAAAAATTCACAAACTAACTTGAAACTATTACAACCTAATCTCGTCTTTGCAACAACTACAAATTAAAAGAACAACTAAACAAAATCCAAAACAGAAATAAAACCGAGTTTAATGTTTAAAACGAACAACAACACAAATAAACATAAAGATAAACAAAAACAGGTGCTCCGGCTCATTCTTCTTCTTCCTCATCTTCTTCATCTTCTTCATCTTCCTCTGAGCCCATCCACACATTTGAGTCCCAGTCGGCCCATTGGTATGCTGAAGTGTCAATGTTGAGCTCATTAAAGCTATTCTTCTGCATCTCATACTATATAATGATGCGTGTTTCCTACAATATGCAATATGTAGCAAGTATACTAATCGCACAAGTAATATAATGATGAGTGAGTATCGTTCCCACGAGGATTGATAGCTAAGCACTAAGTTTCCTACTATTCTCAAGTTGGAGCAATAGATTTCTTTGGATTAATGGGAGTTATTTCTAATTAAAACTGAACAATAAATTTAAACTAAAATTACTATGAATGCGAGATGAAAAACACGGATAGAAATTAATTCAAGTAAAATGGGTAGGGTTTTGACTTCATTCAGATTTTATGGGTTAAACCTAAGAATTAAACATAATCATACTCATATGCATTGATTGTAAATCAAACTCTCCTAAGTGTTAAACATACCTTCTCAGGCTATGTTTCCCTACTCTTCCTTATCAACTTTCCGCACCCAACAATATGAAAGTTAACAAATCCAAGTTCATTAAGCATAAGAATCCTAAAATGATTTCATTGATTTTTGAATCTATCTCTAGTATCCAATACTACAATGGTGATTACCCAAGAAGCCTAACATGATTCATTTCTCAATCTCATCATGTTCATCACATATAAGCATTAAATATTCATAGTAAACACACAATCCAAGCATAATCAAATGAAAATAAAACAATAAATCACTTAACCCATTAAAATCCGAATTACAATCAAAACCCTAACCCAAAATGGGTTAGTTCATGGCTAAATCAACAACACAAATGAGAGAAACGAAAATATTAAAGTTCATCATAATGAAAATAACAGAAAAGATAAGAAATCTCCCCAAATGATGAATCCTCCGGTTTGAATTCAAATCTTCACCCTTATATAGCTCAAAATTGTTCAAAGATAAAATCAAAAGAAATGCAAAAGCTGTTCTAAACCCTATTCGACCTCCCTGGAAAAATGCTAAGTGTTTCCTTTTATTCTTCACCCAAATTTCCCAGAAAAACACACATAAAATAAAACTGTGCGTTTTACAAAACTGGAATTCACGACCGTCGCCACGGCGAAGAAGAAACCTCGCCGCGGCGAAGAGAGAAGCAGACATGTTCTTGTCTGGCTTACTTCGCCGCGGCGAAGCTTCTTGAAAAGTTTTGAAATTATAGAACTGCCACTCTACTTGCATCTTCGCTTGATTCTTCGATCTTCGGTGCTCTCCCTTGGAAGCGAGCTTCATAGTGCTTTATTCTGCTTCAGAACTCTCCCAACTTCTTAGATCCGCTTACTTCTAAGTTTAGAATTTCCAATTTTGTCCTAATTTGCTCAAAATGTCCGTTTTAACCTGAAACACGAAATGTAAAGATTTAAGCAACAATTCAGGTTAAAATGAACTAGAAAGTACCTGAAATCCGACTAAAAAGTCTAATGAAAATAGTATAATCCACGGATTATCAGTAAGTCCGGTTCAAGTTGTGCCAAAGAAAACAGGTATAACGGTACTAAAAATCCTGATGGTTTTCATCAAATCCCAGTCACACCTGAGGACCAAGAGAAAGCCACCTTCACATGCCCGTTTAGCACTTTTGCATGCCGATGAATGCCGTTTGGACTTTGCAACGCTCCTGCTACATTTCAAATGTGTATGGTTAGTATATTTTCAGAGTACGTAGAAAACATCATAGAGGTATTTATGGATGACTTTATAGTCTACGGTGATTCTTTTGATGCCTATGAAAGCTCAAGAATATACAAAGAAAAGACCAAAGCCTTTCATGATCAACTGATTTCTAGGAAAAAAATTTCTATTGGACAGAAAGTTTTACTTTATCACTCTAGACTGAAGTTATTTCCTGGTAAATTGTGTTCTGCATGGGTAGGTCCTTTTATTGTTACTAAAGTATTTCCTCATGGTGCAGTTGAAATACAAAGTTCGGATACAGGTAAAACTTTTAAGGTCAATGGTCATCATTTAAAACCTTTTTATGACGGTTTTCAAGTGTATAATGTTGATCAAATTATTTTGGAATGTCCAACTAATGGCGATTAAGAGGTGGCAACGTCTAGCCAAAGACGTTAAAGAATGGCGCTTTTGGGAGGCAACCCAACTTTTTGTCTTACTTTCCTTGTTTTCTTTATTTTATTTAGATTATTTTTAGTTTTTTTTTTTATCATTTTTTGGAGTGCATTTGATTTTCTTTCCAATTTTTTTGGCAGAAGATGATTTTCGTAACTCGTGGGCATGCCTTATGGAAAATCTTGAATCATGGAATTGGGCAACAAACCAGACGAGATCTTTGAATAAAACCCACCTCCTTCACCCTGCTCAGCAGCGCACCATTTCACACCACCTTCATCCCCAAGAACGTGATTGATATCTTGGTTGATGCTCAACATTTTCAAGGGAATTTTCTACTTACTCTTGTTCTTTTATAGTTTTTGAGCATCTATTTTTGATACATTGAGGACAATGTATGGATTAAGTGTGGGGGAGGGTCTTTGACATATGAATTTGATATTACTTTGAACTTCACTTTTAGCTCCATTTTGATCAATTTTTGCGTCATTTTTCAAGAAAATTTTCAAAAATCCAAGTGATACTTTAATTCTTGCTTGTGATCCTTCTCTTCTAAATTCTAGATTCTGTCGATGCTTGTCTTAAATGATCTAGATTATTATGAATTATTAAGATAAATTAAGGCGTAATAAGGGATTAGCATGAATAGTTGAATTCTTATTTACTACACAGTGATTAATTGCTCTTGATGATTGAATGGAAAATGTGTGGGATCTAATGCACATGACCCTTTTTGTGCGCTTTTGAGCCAATGAGCACTCATATTACAGCATGCTCCATTTTTCTTGATTGAGTGATTGTCATACATAGTTGATTTTTCTAAAACTTGCTTTGTTATGCATGTCATGAGACTACATTGTTGAATTGGATACATTGAATTAATAAGGGCATTTAGGTGGAGCCATTTAGCTTCTTAAAAAGCCTACCTTGATTTTTACCTTAGAAATTCAATTTTGAACCTTGGCCCTTTTGTTGGAAGTTAACCATGATATAAGCAATGTCAACCTATTCTATGTCGATTTCCCTCTTTTAAACCTTGAATTGAAGGATCATACTAGCTTGTTCACATGAAGCTTCAAATTATCTTTGAAAGGATTGAAAGATGATGGGAATAAAGTGATTCAAGTTACAAGTGCCTTGGTTTTTCGAAAAAAAAAAAAAATTAAAAAATAGGGGGCCAGGAAGAAAGAAAAGTTTGCAATTTCAATTGTTTGGAAGTGAATTGATTGAAGAAAACATTTGATGTTATTGAGCTGTGCTTTATGTGAAGAGTTGGTATAATTCCTTTGATAAAAGTACCTAAAAATTCCTTCTCACCACACCTTACCTAAACCCCGTTACAACCCATTTAAGACCCTTAGATTTTTTGCACTCAATTCAATCCATTGATGATAAAGATGTCATATATTAGCAAGCTTATGGTAAAGATCTTCTATGTTTTGACTTGAGAATTCATTGATACCCTAAACACTTTAAGCGTATTGAGTGAATCTAATGAGAGGGTGTTAGATCCTATTGTATTTTGATTTCGAGAAGATCATTGAGGTGATTGTTCATGGGTGTGGGTTATAAGAATTTACTCTATGAAATTGCTCGTTTCTTATTTGTCTTTAGATTTAAATCTTTAAGGCATGATAATTTGGATTATAGAGGATGAGTAAAGGTAGAAGAAGGAATGATGATGAGAAAAGGTGACGAACTTGAGCTATTGTATGCTTGAGGACAAGGATTGTTTAAGTGTGGGGGAATTTGATAAGAATTCATAATATCTATATATTTTTTATGTTTCCTCATGTTTTAATGGTTATAAATGCTTAAATCTTGGATTTTGATTATGTTTCGTATTTTGTGGAGTAGATTAAGGAGTTAAATCAAATTGAATTCAAAATCAAGAGATTTGGAGAGGAAAAATCGGAGCTCAAAAAGATATACATTCCAGAAGTGTTTTTTGCTTAAAACTTGGGCACGTCTTGTTTTTCCAGAATGTTCACATAAGCAGTCAGCAGATAAAGTGTGGGCGCTCCTTAATGGATTTGAGGTTTTAACCTAGGGTCACAAATTTGTTGGAGAAAAAGGATATGTATGACAGCTGGAAAGATTTAGTTACCCATTTTTATATCTAGGATTTGCCAAGACTCCATATTAAGGTGGGATTTGCTTCCTTATCTAGATAGGATAACTATTATTAGATGAAGTAACTATTATAAAGGGGGAGATTATTCACAAGAAAAATTCCTCTTTTCTTTTCTTTAGGCGTTCTTTTAATTATGAGTAACTAAATACTTTTCTTCTAGCTGAAGGATAATTGAAGTTTTGGTTCTTCAAGAATTGTGAGATCTAATTAATTTTCAGTGTTCTTTTATTTCTTCACTATTTATATATCTTCTATATTTATTAAAAATTATTGTCTTGATTGATTGATGCAAAAGGCCGTTGTTCAATTATCAGGTTAGTAAATTGCCATTTAGAACTTTAAATCTGTAATTGTTTAAATGTTCTAATATTAGTAGTAAAATAACATAGTTAATTATAAAGAGATTTTCGATTTATGTTATGAAGATATATAATCTAGTCTAAATGAATCGAGCTTGTGTATTTGTTGGCTAGAATTGGTAGTCTCTCTAATTATTAATGCTATCGATAGATTAAATCCTAAGAGCTTGTTTAGGGTTGTTTATTAACAAGAGAAGTAATCAAAGAGCTTGTTTTGGTTATCGAGAAAGTAAGGAGAGATATGTTGTTAAAGCTTGTTAATAACCATAACCAATTTAGTGAAGAATAGAAGATTTTATCCTTGTATTTGTGATCATTTCTCTGAACCAATTCTGAAATTATACCTTTGGTTGGATATTTTCCTGATATTGATTTCTCCTTAATTTTTGGTTGATTATAATTACTTTCTTTTTCTAATTTCACTTCGAAATTTCAAAACCTCCCTTTTCTTTGCTTTAATTTTCATTAAAATAAATCTACCCAATCTATGTGGATGTGACCTTGCTCATCATTGTTACAATTTGTATTTTTTGAGAATGAGAATTTTATTATTTGTTGGATTCGACACCCACCAGGACAAGAATCCTTAGATCATCTTTTCTTTGTTTGTTCATTCACTAAATCCATATGGTGTAGTATTCTTGAGTTAGCTCATTTAGGGTATTTAGTAAGACCTTGGCATGATTATAGTTTATATCTTGCTAGAAGATGGAAAGGAAACAAGCCCAATTATGCTATTGCTAAGCTTTGTTTGGGAGCTACGGTGTATTGGCTTGGAGGGAGAGAAATAGTAGGATGTTTGGGGGAGAGTGTAAGGATATATGTTCTATTATTGATTTGATCAAATGCATTGTGATAGAAAGAGCTATGGACTTTAAAAACTTCCTAGGCCTCCTTTACTAATAGGACTTTGGTAGACTCATGGGGCCTTCCTAGGGCTATCTTCAAATCCTCTTCCTTTGTTCCCGCTCTAGTCAATTGATGCCTTGGATGAAGATTAAGTTGTTTCAGTTCTTCTTTTGAGTTTCCTTGTGTCTTCTTTTGTTTTGCTAAGCATTGTTCCTAACTAAGGGCATGTCCTGAGATTGTAAAACAAGAGGAGTGACTGTTGCTAGTAGGGGTGTTCAAAAGAACCGGTTGGAACTGGAACCGGTGGGTACCCTGGGTTTGGTTTCAGTTCCTACCCAGAACCAGTTGTCAATGGGTAGGTTCCGGTTCCAAATTTTTGGAACCATTACTGTGCGATTCCGGTTCCGGTTCCTATAGTTAAGAACCGAAACCTAGAACCAGGAACCAAGACTAATATAAAATAAAATTAAAGATTAGGGGGATTAATAAAAACTTTTGTAGAAAGAGTAATGTGAATACATTTATATTTATATTTCATAACATTTAAAGTAAGTTGATTTGACTTTTGAGAATCTACCTTTACAAAGTAATGGAGTTTGTAATTTTGAATACATTTATATTTATATTTCATAACATTTAAAGTAAGTTGATTTGACTTTTGAGAATCTACCTTTACAAAGTAATGGAGTTTGTAATTTTGAATTTATAATTTGTAATTTTATTTTTGTTAACAAGTGCCAGGTGGGGGGGTATTTGTAAGTTTTTAAGGGTTTTTTTTAAGATTTTAAAAACTTTTGGGAGGTCATGTAATTTTACAGGGTACCCAGAACCGGAACCGAAATCGTTGTTATAGGTTCTGGTTCTGGGTACCTAGGAACCGGAACCGTCGGTTCTGATTCTGGTTCCAAATTTCAAGGAACTGTCGGTTCTGATTCCAGTTCCTTCAAAAAGTGCAGGGTACCTGGAACCGAACACCCCTAGTTGCTAGGCAGCTTTGGTTAAGGTGTGCTTTCATTGTTTGGTTTTGTGTTAGAGCTTTGTTTTTTTTTAGCTTTAGTTACCTAGTTTAGCTTTTTGTTAATAGTCTTAGTGATTACTTGATTCTTTTAAGCCTAACCTAGGGCTTGTCCTATGGTAGGTTAGCCCTTTTTTTATATGGCCTCTTGTAAATTCTTTCCTTTTTTTTTTTTTTTTTGTTTTTTTTTTTTTTTTTTTTTTTCTGGATACTTACTTACCAAAAAAAAAAAGATCTTCAATTCATATATATAAATTGCTTCCTTTATTCAGTCATGCATTTAAAATAAAGTATGTATATGAACTGTCTAGATAATTCATTTAATCGGTAAATGGATTTATTAAGAGGTTCCCTACGAAAGCAATATTATTTGGGCAACTATATTGCATAGTAGGCATACTAGATGCTCCTAAAATATATCATGAGTTGATATAAGTACGGATGACGATACTAGTCATGTCACTGGGGCCTTAGTATGGATTAGTGATTGGTGAACGTTTTTCGAACGTGACCAAATAACGAAAAATCACTTAGAAAAGCATGTAGTTAATGATTTATCGTTTAGTTATATCAGTGCACGATGTAGTCCTTTGACCTAAGACATCGTGGTCAAATCTGATACGGATGCGTATGGTTCATATGGTGTATAAGTACGAAACTAGTCATTTTTTCGTATGATAAAGCCTATTTGGTCATGCGTTTTTCATGTTAGAGTAGCTGCCCTAAAGCCAATCAATTATTGTGGGATTGACTCTTTGTAATAATTTTCATTGATCAATAAAAGGTCTTTTATTCTATATCGTGTAAATCATATTGATATATATTGATATATGTCCTTAGGATGGTAGAACAGTGATGAGGGTATCAAGTGTTTCAAATCTTAATAGTGAGAATCCTATGATCACATATGGTGGTCATTCTAGAAATGCCTGTAGCCCTAGTATTATTTTGACCAAGGACATAGATAATACGGTAAGGCTATTATAATGTTGAACGACCCTGTCGAAAAGCAGTGACTGATCTCACTTGTCAAGGTTGTTTGCCGACAACCTAGTGCAACACATGGGTGCTTGCTGTAGGCGAGTTCACTAGACTGACCCACCAGAGGATTCCATATAAATGGTAACCCCAGTGTCTATGAACAAATCCTTTAACGAATGGTGGTACATGTGATCCTTAAACTTAAGATTACCGGAGCGTCTTATGCACTAATTGATGTAGTTTGAGACTAGCCTAACGTTGTTCTATTTAGAGCTATCAATACGGTATTGATTGGCTGCATCGAGGAGTGTATCAAGACTATGGTGGATTGATAGAGGATTCATCACTCTCGAGTACGGGAGAAGATATCTCACGGCGCAATTCAGTAAATGGTAATGACATTAAATCTGTGGCCACAATGGGATTGAGTATTGTCTAATCTAATTTATTATTCTGGTCATTGGTCCAATAACTGAATACAAAGATATCAAGGATAACTGACATTGACACTATTTTTATACCTCAATCTCGATGAGATATCAGATGATGAAAGGATTTGATTGCACGGTAACCATATCGTTGATAGGTAGCTGTTTCGCTGAATTGAATCTATTGGGTGGCCATGATGCCTTGCTAGGGGTCAATCTTCGTCTGTGTGTAGAAAGACGATTTATTGGTATCAATCGCGATACTACTCACTGTCGGTATGATGAAGAGCCTACAGGTCACACACTTAGAAGACAGTTTAAGGATGATAAACTTTGGAAGGGTATATTCGTCTTTTTGTATGAAATGGCATATTGATAATTTTGTTATGTAATTAAATTTACTGAGGTTGTTGCCTGTGTCCAATTTTATTATTGGAATAATTTAGCAAAATTACAAATTTAATTATTGAAGTTAATATTTATATTTATATTAATATTTAACTAAATAATCATACAGAGACCTATGTGTGATTCCACCTAAGTTTGGATTGTAGCTAAACTTTGGGGGTGGAATGGATATTTTGCCTTTCTATGTAAGGAAAGGAAAATTAGGTTTGAGTGATAATTCCATCATTTTTGCCGTGAGTGACATTTTGAGAGAAAAGTTTTCTCTCTTTCTTTCTTCACTCTTCCTTTCTAAATACTCTCCTTAAAGCTAAAGATTGATTCTAGCAAAATCAATCTTTAGTCTCTGTCGTATTGTCTTCATGTAAACAATGTGAGTTCAATTCTGCTCTTGGATCGATAGCGAAATTGCGTTTAGAGATATTGATGAAGCATTCAAACGCTGGTATAATCTACCCTGATCTTGGCGAAATCAGAGTAATTGATGGGCAACAATTTTTGTTTTCGCTGCCTCTACTCATCGATTTACTTACAATTCATATGAGGAAACGAACGATGGTCAAAACATGATCTATTGACTCGAAAATATAGATTAGGAGTACCCTGACTCCGTCCGGATCCGAGTTCCTGGACAAACGTCAATAAACGTCGAAAACCAAAACCTCTGGCTAGAGTATATTATTAGTCACCAGAGTATAACTTATTACAATGTAAAGTTTATTCTTATTTATAACTCTCAAATTGGGACTAGAATTTTTTATGACTATGTAGAGTTTATTCCTATATAGAGTATCACTATACAGAGGTTTTACTATACTATATTTTCAAGAATAGCTGGAGCAACTACATCAAATGAGGCATGGTCAATATTACATAAAGAGTTCCAAGGTTCATCGAAGGTAATCACCATGAAGCTTCAATCTCTTCATCTTGATTTCAAAAGTTTGCTCATGCAAAACAATGAGTCTGTCAACTTTTGGAAAAGTCTACCACGACGACAAGAGTTTGCTGACTGTAGAAAGTGTCGTTGCGACAAGCGTAACAAGATGTGATCTATCAACTTTTGGACTATAGTTTGTTTTCAGTTAAAATTGAAACGTTTAATGTTTTGTTGTTTAATCTTGAGATGAGTTGTAGATGGTAGAGAATGACATGTTTACACTCCAATTGCATTATTGCATCCAAACATGTGAATTGAAAAGAATAGTAAGATGAGTCTATTCTACATGCATACATACTCATAAGAGCAAATGAAAAGAAATAAGAATATTAAAGAAGTTCAAATCTGAAATTTTATTTAAAGAAGTGTAAAAAGATAAAAGAAGAGAAGGTTGTTGCGATGGGGAACCCAGAGCGACATAGCCTCACATGCACGCCGTCTTTATGAGCGGCCTCAGAAAAAGAAAAAGAATTTGTACAGTCCGTTAGAAGTGCATGTGGATGAGGACTATACCCAACAGAGCATACCTACATGCACGCTGCCTTTAGTAAGCGGCCTCAGAATAAGAGAGAAGAATTTGTACAGCCTGTTAGAAGTGCATGTAGATAAGGACTGTATCCACTCCACGGCCAGGGTTCCGAATCCATGCCTCAACCGAGTCTGATCGGCAAACAAGAATAGAAAGAAAAGAAACAAAAAAAGAATAGAAAGAAAGAAAGAATAGAAAAGAAAGAAAGAATAGAAAAGCAAGAGAAACATAAAAGAAAGAAGAGAAACGAAAAAGAAAGAAAACAGCAAAAATAGAAAAGAAAATGCATTGCATAGAAAAAAGTTTATGCATTTGTGCATATGCATCATGCCATTTCTACTATCTCGAGTTAGTTTCGCTATTTGTGCTTATATATCAGTAAGTGAGAAACTAGAATCGTAGAAAACAAGAAGAAAGAGAAGCTTGGTGTAAGGAAAGAAAATTCAGAATCTGAGTAACGGAGAAGAATAGAAGTGTTGTGGGTTTCTGAGTAACGGAGAAAGAATAGAAGTGTGGGGTTTACTTACTGAGCAATTAGTGCTCACCCGTTGATTTCACTGTTTTTGCAGGAGGTAGAGATGAGATGTGGTCGGATGGGACGTCAAGTGGCGGAGGAGAAAGGCAACACGTCAGACTGTATTTTTGAGTTTATTTGTGACTATGGTACTTGATGTAGAGATTTGTATATAAAAGCAATGCTATTTTTGGCCACTATCTTATACTTATGTACATATGTTTTATAACATATTTAGTGATTTAATATATTTTCCAAAAGTATACTAGCTAAAAAGAGTTATTACATGCACGTCACCTCTTTTGCTCCCATATTTAAGGTAACCCGAATTATGTTCCACCCCCTCCTTCTCCCTCTTGGTGCTAGTGGAAGGTTCTAAGGATGTTTGTCCAAAGTTGTAGGTGAAAGAAAAAAAAAACTTTGTTATGGTTAAGGTGGTTGAAAATCCTTGTGACGGTAATGTGATTGGTGCTACCCCTTTGTATGAGAGGGGGAGGTCATTTGGGTGGCTAGTGATGCCATTCTTAAGGAGGCTGAAAGCAATTTGGTTGTGGAGACTTCTTTGAGCAAAGTTGCAGGTGTTGATGAGAGCAAGGTTGTTGAGGAGGTTTTAAGGTTAACAATATGTCAAAGAAACTTGTGGTTGCCAATTGTAAGGTTTGCCAGTTAACCTTGGTGTTAATGGGGGGTTTGTCCCTTTGAATGAAGCAGTTCTAATGGTTTAGGAAGGAGCAATAAATCCAAGCTCTTGAGTAATGATAGCAAAAGTGGGTGGAAAAACATATTTGCCTCTAAGAGATCCAATGTGTCCCTTGATGTGTAAACCATGTTGAGTAAAGATGGTTCTAAGGTTAGAGTTTCTCTTCTAAGCTTTGGGGGTTGACAAATGGAGCATTGTTTAGTGGGCTTTTCCTTTGTTAAAATTTTGTGGATAAGAACTGGAAGAGGTTGGAGATGTTGGATTTGTTTCTAGGGCAAGGGAGTACATTTTAAAGTTCTCAGATGAGGTCACTAAGCTTGATGTTTGGAGATAGACCTTGGTTCATTAGAGGTTAGCCATTTTTCATGAAAAAATGGAGTCCAACTTGAATTCATGTATGAAAGGAGTGACAAGGGTTCCTATTTGGGCTGCGGTTTTATGGAATCCTCTTGATTATTGGACATCCGAGGGATTAAGCCACATAGCAAGCATTGTAGGTGCTCCTCTTTACATGGACAACATACAAATTAGGAGATAGTTTGGAATTTGCTTGGAGATGGATGCATCCTCAAGTTTAGGGGGGCATTTGATCTCGAATTGCCGCATGGTGAGATTGCTAATTAAGGGTGGAATTTGCATGGAAACCTCTCACTTGTCCTAGTGTAAAACCTTTGAACATCCCAAGAAACTGATGTAGCTTCAAAGGATCCCAACTCCTTAGTCTCTTATAAAAATCCTCCCCAATTAAGAATGGTGACAAGTCTCTTTGAGGAAAAATGTTTCGACTATTGTGGATAAGCAAGGGGGTGTTCGAAGGTTGATATGAATGTTGAAATTAGTGACCCCTATGCACATGAAAACCAGTTTATTGTGTTGTCTGAGAATAAGGAGGAAAAGGGGGATGACAGTGAGAGTCCTAAGCTGGTGTGTGAAAAGCATGAGTGTGTTCCTACTTCTATTGATAGGGGCGAAGAAATGGATTCTTGCTCTCCAGCTGTATTCTTTTTGGAATTTGTTGAAAGTTGATGAAAAAGAGATTTGGAAGGGGAAAGAGAGCTTATCCAAGAACCAAAAAAAAGAAATTAGCCAAAAGGGCGAGAACTCCATTCAAACTCCACCTCCCCATGATTAATCTAGCTGCTTGGAATATAAGGGTCTTAATTCCTTTGAAACAAAAAGAGGTAGGCACTTGATTCTTCTAATAAAATTAGGTGTGTAGTGTTTTGGAAACAAGGGTTAGTGAGGCTAACTTTGAAAGAACCAAGATTAACTTTTGGGTGCTGGGAGGTATCTCATAATTATGCTTGCTACCCTAGTGGAGGATTGGGTTGCTTGGGATTCGAACATTGTGAGATTTGAAGTCATCTACTCCACGGCTCAAGCCATCCATGGCAAGGTATGTTTCTTCAATCTTCTAATCTTTCTTTCGCTTGTTCCTTTGTCTATGGCTAATGGTCGTTGGAAAGAAAACAGCTTTGGGAGGAAATCAAGAAGACTTTGTTTAGTTGGGCAACTATAAAGCTCCTAGTCCGGATGGTTTGGTGCTTTTTTCTACAAACAGCTTGGGAAGTTGTGGGAAAGGATGTGATTTGTGCTATTAAAAGTTTTTTCTGGGATAATTGTCTTTTTAAGGAGGTAAATTGCGCTTCTATTACCCTTATCCTAAGTGTGATAACTATCTTCTGCAAAGATTTTAGGCCCATTTCTGTACTAAAACAATATACAAATGCATTACTAAGATCATTGCAAATAGAATGAAGAGTTGTTTACCATTGTTTATTGATCATGCTTAAGCGGAGTTTGTTGGGATAGGAAAATGGGATAATATTCTTCTTTGCCAAGAACTTGTTCATAAGTAAATAGACCCTCGGCCAAGGAGAAAAGGTGCATTCTAAAAGTTGATTTGATAAAGGCCTATGATTTAATGAATTGGAGTTTTCTTATTGAAGCTCTTAAATGCTTTGGGTTCCTAGTATCTTGATTTCATGGATTGCTACTTGTATCACTTCTCCCAAGTTTTTGGTGGTCATTAATGGAGAACTTGTGGGTTTTCTTGTAGTTCTAGACGATTAAGACAAGGGGATCTTTATCTCTTACTTGTTGTCATTGTAAGGAAGCTCTATCCTGTTTGTTAAATAGAGTGGCAGGCAACCAAGCTTCAAATTTCATTGGAGATGCAAGAAATTGGGGCTCACACACTCTTTTCCGATGATCTTATGCTTTTATGTCAAGCCGAAAGTACTTCTCTTTCTCTTCTTAGAAATGATTTGATAAAGTTTGAATTGTGGTCGGGTTTGGGAGCCAATTTGGATAAAAGTAACATCTTTCTTTCTGGAGTTTTTGATGATGAGATGGAAACTTTTGAATCTGGTTGAGTTTGCCGAAGGTAAATTACCTATAAGATATTTTGGATTGCCCTCATAACTTCTAAATTATCTTATAGTAGTTGTTGCCCCCTTGGATAGAATTGTGGTAGGGTGTCTTCTTGGGGAGTAGATTCCTTTCTATGCGGGAAGGGTTGTCTTATTAAATCTATCCTATGGAGTGTTCAAATTTTTTGGGCTTTTTTGTTCATTCTTCCTTCCAAACTTGATAAAGAAATTGATGCCTATTTGAGAGCCTTTTTTTTGGTCCGGAGTGGATATGAAAAGCACAAAGGTAGAATAGCTCGGGAGGATGTTTGTGTTCCTAAACACGAAGGTGGCCTTAGTTTTATGAAATCTAAGAGTGGAACATGTGGCTACTTTAAAACACCTTTGGAATCTTTGTAACCATAGAAAGCTCTCCATTTGGGTGACTTGGGTGAGAATTTACCTTATTAGAAATAAAAGCCTGGGAGATCAATGCACCACTAGATGTTTTTGGTCTTGGAGAATATTCTAAGTTTAGGTGTTGGTTAGGGGATTTATTAAAAACATTATTGGGAATGGAAATCTCACTTCTTTGGTTTGATAATTGGCACCCTAATGGCCCTTGATTAGTAAGTATGGTGATCAAATATTTATGATTCGGGTATTGATAAAATTGCTAGAGTTAGTGTTGTGATCAATGGCTTATGTTGGAGATGGCCAATGGCAAATTTGTGGGCTCTTATGGACATGATTAATTATGTAACAATCAGACCTTCTCTTGGTGAAGACAAGGTCATTGGATCCATCTACTTCGGGGTGTTTTTCTATTAAATCAGCTTGGGAAGTTACTAGAGGGAGGAAACCAGAATGGATTGGGTGACCTAGTTTGGTGCCATAATTTTATTCCTAGGCATTTTATGATTGTTTGGATGGCATAAAAGGAAGACTTCCCACTAAGGATGGGCTAATGAGGTATGTATTACTTCTAAGCTTATTGTTGTTTTTGTAATATGGGACAAGAATCCTAGATAATCTTTTCTTTGTTTGTCCATTCACTAAATCCATATGGTGTAGTATTCTTGAGTTAGTCTATTTGGGTATTTAGTAAGACCTTGGCATGATTATACTTTATATCTTGTAGAAGATGCAAAGGAAAAAGCTCAATTATGCTATTGCTAAGCTTTCTTTGGGAGCTACGGTGTATTGGCTTGGAGGGAGAGAAATCAGGATGTTTAGGGGAGAGTGTAGGATATATGTTCTATATTGATTCAATCAAATGCATTGTCAGAGAAAGAGCTATGGACTTAAAAACTTCTAGGCCTCCTTTACTAATAGGACTTTGGTAGACTCATGGGGCCTCCTAGGGCTATCTTCAAGTCCTCTTCCTTCGTTCCCGCTCTAGTCAATTGATGCTTGGATGAAGATTAAGTTGTTTTGGGTTCTTCTTTTGAGTTTCCTTTGTCTTCTTTTTGTTTTGCTAAGCATTGTTCCTAACAAGGGCATGTCTAGATTGTAAAAAGATGAGTGACTGTTGCTGGGCAATTTGGTTAAGGTGTGCTTTCATTGTTTGGTTTTGTATGGAGCTTTGTTTTGCTTTTGGCTTCAATTGCCTAGTTTAGCTTTTTGTTAATAGTCTTAGTGATTACTTGATTCTTTTAAGCTTAACCTAGGGTTTGTCCTATGGTAGGTTGGCCCTTTTTTTATATGGCCTCTTGTAAATTCTTCTTTTTTTTTTTTTTTTATGGATACTTACTTACACACCCCCCCCCCCCCCCCCCCAAAAAAAAAAAAAAAAAAAAAACTTCAATTCATATATATATCCTTTATTCAGTCATGCATTTAAAATAAAGTATGTATATGAACTATCAGATAATTCATTTAATCGGTAAATAGATTATTAAAATGTTGCCTACGAAAAACAATATTATTTGGGCAACTATATTGCCTAGTAGGCATACTAGATGCTTCTGAAAGATATAATGAGGTTGATATAAGTACGGTGACGATGATAGTCATGTCACGGAGCTACCAAAAAAATGATAGGAAATTGTTTTACGGTAGAAAAGGCAAGATTTGTTCTATGATTTGTGAAGGTGGTGACCGGGAAAGGGTGGAGGAGTTAACGGGATAAATTAAAAAACTGAAACATTTATCATTAAAAATTTTCACTTTTTGATTGGATTTATGTTTGTTAATGGAGAAAAAAATTAATGCTAATATGGAGAAGCTAAGGCTGGGTTAATCTGAAAACGGAGTCTGAGGTGATGGTGATGGTGGAGGTGGTGACTAGAAAATGGAGGTTGCGACAGTGATAGAGATGGTGACGATGAAGAATACAAAGTCCGGTGTAGAGGAAGAGATGATTCATGAGTGCGTAATACTATACATATAATATTTTTTATACAATATTTCGGATACAACTTGATGTAGCAAAATATGATTAGTTGATGTTAAATTAAAAATAAACGTTCAACCAATCATCTTTTGTTATATTAGGTTGTATGTGTAGTATTACTTTTTTTGGATAAAGTTTTTGATAAACTTAGAAATAATAACTTTTAATTATATCTGACAAATGTCAATATTTAATTGGTTTATGGTGTCAATTCAACAATTTGAGTTGGTACCTTCGCAGTAGTCTCTAGATTTTCTCAATAACAAGATATAAAAATAATATAGAATATAAACAATGATTGATAATAAAAAACTAAAAAACCTTGTAATATTAAAAATTAATTGAATTTATTACTGATAAGAGCATGGAGTCTAAAATAATTAAAGTAAATTTTTTATTTGAATTTAGAAAAAAAAATTAATATAACAATTAAATCAAGGTTAACGTAACTGTTTAGGTGTTTGTTAGTGTATGTCCTAAAAACCATTCATGTTGTCGGTTTAATAGTATTTTGTCTTGTATCAATGTATCATAAATAATAGAAGAAAGAGTTCTTCAATTCAAACTTTCAGCCCTCCCTTCTCCATCGTCCCTCCTTCCCTTTTCCCCCATCATCCTCCACCCGACCTCCTCTCTTCCACCAGCATTAGCGGACCATCCTTGTTTCTTTTCTATCCATTCTTTCCTTTAGTTTCCTCTTGGCTTTCTTTGTGTGCTTTTTGTGCAAATTTTGTGTTCCCTTTGTGCTTTGATTCGATGAACTTTGTAAGTGGGTGTGTGCTTTGGGGATTGTGGCCAATTTGGGTTGTTGGAGTTCCTTTTTTGGCTAGTTGTGTGTTTAGTCATTCTTGGAGTCCTTCGTTTGCTTGATTTTCCCTCCATTTCTTATCCTCTTTGGATATCTTGGCTTCCTATTGGCTAACCAAATTTCTTCATTATCCTTTCACTATTATCCGGTCCATCGTATGTTCTTTAAGTTTTTCTTATCCTTTTCCTATTGGCCTTGTTATTCCCTTATCTTCCACCTCATCTTGTGTGTCATCCATCCAAATGAAAGAGCCCAACCCTTTAGCCAAGTCATCAAACTCTTCCATCCTCCATGCCACCTCACCTAATCTTGCCACCTCTCCTGCCTTGTCCCCTTGCCACGTCACACCCTTGGCCACATCAACATGCCATGTAAAGCCCACATCAAGGTACGTAGCTTTAATTATGCTCTAATACCCTTAGTTGAATTTTGTTAAAGTTATCTTGAACAAGTGTGAAGAATATTCTTTAAAATGTTATTAGGGGTAAAATGGTCATTTCACTCATATTTAGATGAAAGAATGGGGAGTGAAAAGAAATAGAATAACATGGAGAAGATAATAAAAATGAGGGCATTCTTGTAATTGACTAAGGGACATAGATGAAATTTCATAGAAAGTGCAAGGGTAAAATGGGAAACTATAAATAATATTTTGTTATATTAAGAGTTGAAGAATGAGACCCTAGCCATTTCTTCTCCTCTTTCACGCCACCTTCATCCCCAAATTCTCTCAATTTCTTCAATTTTTTTCAAGGGAAATTCATAGATTTTGGGTTATTTTTAGTGGAATTTCAATCTCAAGCATCCTTAGGTAAGATCCTTGCACTAAGATATGAGTTTTAATTTTTAAAGTGTTGAATTCTTATGATTTGTGTTCATAGGATTTAAGAGAAAGAGAGTTGGATTGCTCACGTCTAAGGTAAGTAGATCCAACCCTAGTTATGATTGGAGTAATATTGTGTAGAAAATTTCTTTTATACATGTATGTGCTTATATATGAAGAATTGTTGATGGAATGGATGTTGAATGATGGTTAGAATTTATCCATGAGAAGTAGTGTTTGTGTACTTGATGTTTGATGAGAGTTTAGATGAATTATGGAAGAATTGGAGTAGAATTTATGGAGTGTAAATCCTGGATAGGTTTGGCGTTAATCTTAGAGAATTTTGTTCCAAATTTTGGTGGCTTAGAAGAGAAGTAAAAGTGTAGCCAATTTAGAGATTTTGTGTGCACATAAATTGTTTGATGAAATGTCAAAGAGAAGTGCGTGTATGAGTATGATTTTTTGTTATCTTGAGATGAGTTTGTAGATAGTAGAGAATGACATGTTTACACTCCATATTGCATTATTGCATCCAAACATGTGAATTTAGAAAGAATAGTAAGCATGAGTCTATCTACATGCATACATACTCATAAGAGCAAATAAAAAGAAATAAGAATATTAAAGAAGTTCAAATCTGAAATTTTATTTAAAGAAGTGTAAAAAGATAAAAGAAGAGAAGGTTGTTGCGATGGGGAACCCATGAGCGACATAGCCTCACATGCACGCCGTCTTTAGTGAGCGGCCTCAGAAAAAGAAAAAAGAATTTGTACAGTCCGTTAGAAGTGCATGTGGATGAGGACTATACCCAACAGAGCATACCTACATGCACGCTGCCTTTAGTAAGCGGCCTCAGAATAAGAGAGAAGAATTTGTACAGCCTGTTAGAAGTGCATGTAGATAAGGACTGTATCCACTCACACGGCCAGGGTTCCGAATCCATGCCTCAACCGAGTCTGATCGGCAAACAAGAATAGAAAAGAAAAGAAAACAAAAAAAGAATAGAAAAGAAAGAAAGAATAGAAAAGAAAGAAAGAATAGAAAAGCAAGAGAAACATAAAAGAAAGAAGAGAAACAGAAAAAGAAAGAAAACAGCAAAAATAGAAAAGAAAATGCATTGCATAGAAAAAAGTTTATGCATTTGTGCATATGCATCATGCCATTTCTACTATCTCGAGTTAGTTTCGCTATTTGTGCTTATATATCAGTAAGTGAGAAACTAGAATCGTAGAAAACAAAGAAGAATAGAGAAGCTTGGTGTAAGGAAAGAAAATTCAGAATCTGAGTAACGGAGAAAGAATAGAAGTGTTGTGGGTTTCTGAGTAACGGAGAAAGAATAGAAGTGTTGTGGGTTTACTTACTGAGCAATTAGTGCTCACCCCGTTGATTTCACTGTTTTTGCAGGTAGTAGATGAGATGTGGTCGGATGGGACGTCAAGTGGCGGAGGAGAAAGGCAACACTGTCAGACTGTATTTTTGAGTTTATTTTTGTGACTATGGTACTTGATGTAGAGATTTGTATATAAAAGCAATGCTATTTTTGGGCCCACTATCTTATACTTATGTACATATATGTTTTCTATAACATATTTAGTGATTTCATAATATATTTTCCAAAAGTATACTAGCTAAAAAGAGTTATTACATGCCACGTCACCTCTTTTTGCTCCCATATTTAAGGTAACCCGAATTATGTTCCACCCCTCCCTTCTCCCTCTTTGGTGCTAGTGGAAGGTTCTAAGGATTGTTTGTCCAAAGTTGTAGGTGAAAAGAAAAAAAAAACTTTGTTATGGTTAAGGTGGTTGAAAATCCTTGTGACGGTAATGTGATTGGTGCTACCCCTTTGTATGAGGAGGGGGAGGTCATTTGGGTGGCTAGTGATGCCATTCTTAAGGAGGCTGAAAGCAATTTGGTTGTGGAGACTTCTTTGAGCAAAGTTGCAGGTGTTGATGAGAGCAAGGTTGTTGAGGATGGTTTTAAGGTTAACAATATGTCAAAGAAACTTGTGGTTGCCAATTGTAAGGTTAGCCAGTTAACCCTTGGTGTTAATGGTGGGTTTGTCCCTTTGAATGGAAGCAGTTCTAATGGTTTAGGAAGGAGCAATAAATCCAAGCTCTTGAGTAATGATAGCAAAAGTGGGTGGAAAAACATATTTGCCTCTAAGAGATCCAATGTGTCCCTTGATTATGTTAAACCACTGTTGAGTAAAGATGGTTCTAAGGTTAGAGTTTCTCTTCCTAAGCTTTGGGGGTTGACAAATGGAGCATTGTTTAGTGGGCTTTTTCCTTTGTTAAAAATTTTGTGGATAAGAACTGGAAGAGGTTTGGAGATGTTGGATTTGTTTCTTATGGGCAAGGGGAGTACATTTTAAAGTTCTCAGATGAGGTCACTAAGCTTGATGTTTTGGAGAATAGACCTTGGTTCATTAGAGGTTAGCCATTTTTCATGAAAAAATGGAGTCCCAACTTGAATTCATGTATGAATGGAGTGACAAGGGTTCCTATTTGGGCTGCGGTTTTATGGAATTCCTCTTGATTATTGGACATCCGAGGGATTAAGCCACATAGCAAGCATTGTAGGTGCTCCTCTTTACATGGACAACATTACTAAATTAGGAGATAGTTTGGAATTTGCTTGGAGATGGATGCATCCTCTAAGTTTAGGGGGGCATTTGATCTCGAATTGCCGCATGGTGAGATTGCTAATATAAGGGTGGAATTTGCATGGAAACCTCTCACTTGCTCCTAGTGTAAAACCTTTGAACATCCCAAGAAACTGTCATGTAGCTTCAAAGGATCCCAACTCCTTAGTCTCTTATAAAAATCCTCCCCAATCCTAAGAATGGTGACAAGTCTCTTTGAGGAAAAATGTTTCGACTATTGTGGATAAGCAAGGGGAGTGTTCGAAGGTTGATATGAATGTTGAAATTAGTGACCCCTATGCACATGAAAACCAGTTTATTGTGTTGTCTGAGAATAAGGAGGAAAAGCGAGGGAATGACAGTGAGAGTCCTAAGCTGGTGTGTGAAAAGCATGAGTGTGTTCCTACTTCTATTGATAGGGGCGAAGAAATGGATTCTTGCTCTCCATCTGTTATTCTTTTTGGAATTTGTTGAAAGTTGATGAAAAAGAAGATTTTGAGAAGGGGAAAGAGAGCTTATCCAAGAACCAAAAAAAAGAAATTAGCCAAAAGGGCGAGAACTCCATTCAAACTCCACCCTCCCCATGATTAATCTAGCTGCTTGGAATATAAGGGGTCTTAATTCCCTTTGAAACAAAAAGAGGTTAGGCACTTGATCTCTTCTAATAAAATTATGGTGTGTAGTGTTTTGGAAACAAGGGTTAGTGAGGCTAACTTTGAAAGAACCAAGATTAATACTTTTGGGTGCTGGGAGGTATCTCATAATTATGCTTGCTACCCTAGTGGGAGGATTTGGGTTGCTTGGGATTCGAACATTGTGAGATTTGAAGTCATCTACTCCACGGCTCAAGCCATCCATGGCAAGGTATGTTTCTTCAATTCTAATCTTTCTTTCGCTTGTTCCTTTGTCTATGGCTCTAATGGTCCGTTGGAAAGAAAACAGCTTTGGGAGGAAATCAAGAAGACTTTGTTTAGTTTGGGCAACTATAAAGCTCCTAGTCCGGATGGTTTGGTGCTTTTTTCTACAAACAAGCTTGGGAAGTTGTGGGAAAGGATGTGATTTGTGCTATTAAAAGTTTTTTCTGGGATAATTGTCTTTTTAAGGAGGTAAATTGCGCTTCTATTACCCTTATCCCTAAGTGTGATAACCTATCTTCTTGCAAAGATTTTAGGCCCATTTCTTGTACTAAAACAATATACAAATGCATTACTAAGATCATTGCAAATAGAATGAAGAGTTGTTTACCATTGTTTATTGATCATGCTTAAGCGGAGTTTGTTGGGATAGGAAAATAGGGGATAATATTCTTCTTTGCCAAGAACTTGTTCATAAGTAAAATAGACCCTCGGCCAAGGAGAAAAGGTGCATTCTAAAAGTTGATTTGATAAAGGCCTATGATTTAATGAATTGGAGTTTTCTTATTGAAGCTCTTAAATGCTTTGGGTTCCCTAGTATCTTGATTTCATGGATTGCTACTTGTATCACTTCTCCCAAGTTTTTGGTGGTCATTAATGGAGAACTTGTGGGTTTTCTTTGTAGTTCTAGACGATTAAGACAAGGGGATCCTTTATCTCCTTACTTGTTTGTCATTGTAATGGAAGCTCTATCCTGTTTGTTAAATAGAGTGGCAGCCAACCCAAGCTTCAAATTTCATTGGAGATGCAAGAAATTGGGGCTCACACACTCTTTTCCGATGATCTTATGCTTTTATGTCAAGCCGAAAGTACTTCTCTTTCTCTTCTTAGAAATGATTTGATAAAGTTTGAATTGTGGTCGGGTTTGGGAGCCAATTTGGATAAAAGTAACATCTTTCTTTCTGGAGTTTTTGATGATGAGATGAGAAATCTTTTGAATCTGGTTGAGTTTGCCGAAGGTAAATTACCTATAAGATATTTTGGATTGCCTCTCATAACTTCTAAATTATCTTATAGTGATTGTTGCCCCCTTTTGGATAGAATTGTGGCTAGGGTGTCTTCTTGGGGGAGTAGATTCCTTTCTTATGCGGGAAGGGTTGTCCTTATTAAATCTATCCTATGGAGTGTTCAAATTTTTTGGGCTTTTTTGTTCATTCTTCCTTCCAAACTTGATAAAGAAATTGATGCCTATTTGAGAGCCTTTTTTTTGGTCCGGAGTGGATATGAAAAAGCACAAAGGTAGAATAGCTCGGGAGGATGTTTGTGTTCCTAAACACGAAGGTGGCCTTAGTTTTATGAAATCTAAAGAGTGGAACATTGTGGCTACTTTAAAACACCTTTGGAATCTTTGTAACCATAGAAAGCTCTCCATTTGGGTGACTTGGGTGAGAATTTACCTTATTAGAAATAAAAGCCTTTGGGAGATCAATGCACCACTAGATTGTTTTTGGTCTTGGAGACATATTCTTAAGTTTAGGGTGTTGGTTAGGGGATTTATTAAAAACATTATTGGGAATGGAAATCTCACTTCTTTTTGGTTTGATAATTGGCACCCTAATGGCCCCTTGATTAGTAAGTATGGTGATCAAATTATTTATGATTCGGGTATTGATAAAATTGCTAGAGTTAGTGTTGTGATCAATGGCTTATGTTGGAGATGGCCAATGGCAAATTTGTGGGCTCTTATGGACATGATTAATTATGTAAACATCAGACCTTCTCTTGGTGAAGACAAGGTCACTTGGACTCCATCTACTTCGGGGTGTTTTTCTATTAAATCAGCTTGGGAAGTTACTAGAGGGAGGAAACCAAGAATGGATTGGTGTGACCTAGTTTGGTGCCATAATTTTATTCCTAGGCATTTTATGATTGTTTGGATGGCTATAAAAGGAAGACTTCCCACTAAGGATGGGCTAATGAGGTATGGTATTACTTCTAATGCTTATTGTTGTTTTTGTAATATGGGACAAGAATCCTAAGATAATCTTTTCTTTGTTTGTCCATTCACTAAATCCATATGGTGTAGTATTCTTGAGTTAGCTTATTTGGGGTATTTAGTAAGACCTTGGCATGATTATACTTTATATCTTGCTAGAAGATGCAAAGGAAAAAAGCTCAATTATGCTATTGCTAAGCTTTCTTTGGGAGCTACGGTGTATTGGCTTGGAGGGAGAGAAATTACAGGATGTTTAGGGGAGAGTGTAAGGATATATGTTCTATTATTGATTCAATCAAATGCATTGTCAGAGAAAGAGCTATGGACTTTAAAAACTTCCTAGGCCTCCTTTACTAATAGGACTTTGGTAGACTCATGGGGCCTCCCTAGGGCTATCTTCAAGTCCTCTTCCTTCGTTCCCGCTCTAGTCAATTGATGCCTTGGATGAAGATTAAGTTGTTTTGGGTTCTTCTTTTGAGTTTCCTTATGTCTTCTTTTGTTTTGCTAAGCATTGTTCCTAACTAAGGGCATGTCTTAAGATTGTAAAACAAGATGAGTGACTGTTGCTGGGCAACTTTGGTTAAGGTGTGCTTTCATTGTTTGGTTTTGTATTGGAGCTTTGTTTTGCTTTTGGCTTCAATTGCCTAGTTTAGCTTTTTGTTAATAGTCTTAGTGATTACTTGATTCTTTTAAGCTTAACCTAGGGTTTGTCCTATGGTAGGTTGGCCCTTTTTTTATATGGCCTCTTGTAAATTCTTTCCTTTTTTTTTTTTTATGGATACTTACTTACACACCCCCCCCCTTCCCCCCCCCCCCCCCCCCCCCAAAAAAAAAAAAAAAAAAAAACTTCAATTCATATATATATCCTTTATTCAGTCATGCATTTAAAATAAAGTATGTATATGAACTATCCAGATAATTCATTTAATCGGTAAATAGATTTATTAAAATGTTGCCTACGAAAACAATATTATTTGGGCAACTATATTGCATAGTAGGCATACTAGATGCTTCTGAAAGATATAATGAGTTGATATAAGTACGGATGACGATGATAGTCATGTCACTGGAGCTTTAGTATGGATTAGCGAATGGTGAACTATTTTTCGAACGTGACCGAATAACGACAAATCACTTGGAAAAGCATGTAGTCAATGATTTATCATTTGGTTATATCAGTGCACGATATAGTCCTTTGACCTAAGACATCGTTGTCAAATCTAATACGGATGCGTATGATTCATATGGTGTATAAGTACAAGACTAGTCATTTTTCGTATGATAAAGCCTATTTGGTCATGCGCTTTTCATGTTAGAGTAGATGCCCTAGAGCCAATCAATTATTATGGGATTGACTCTTTGTAATAATGTTCATTGATCAATAAAAGGCATTTTATTCTATATCGTGTAAATCATATTGATATGTATTGATATATGTCCTTAGAATGGTAGAACCGTGATAAGGATATCAAGTGTTTCAAATCTTAATAGTGAGAATCATATGATTACATATGGTGACCATTCTAGAAATGTCTATAGCCTTAGTGTTATTCTGACCAAAGACACAGATAATACGGTAAGACTATCATAGTATTGAACGACCCTGTCAAAAGGCAGTGACTGATCTCACTTGTCAAGATTGTTTGTCGATAACCTGGTGCAACACATGGATGCTTGCTATAGGCAAGTTCACTGGACTGACCCACCAGAGGATTCCATATAAATGGTAACCCCAGTGTCTATGGAACAAAGCCTCTAACGAATGGTGGTGCATGTGATCCTTAGACTTGAGATTACCAGAGCACCTTGTGCACCGATTGGTGTAGTTTGACACTAGCCTAACGTAGTTTTATTTAGAGCTATCAATACGGCAGTGATTGGCTGCTTCGAGGAGTGTATCAAGACTATGGTGGATTGACAGAGGATTCATCATTCTCAAGTACAGGAGAAGATATCTCATGGCACAATTTAGCAAATGGCAATGACATTAAATCTGTGGCCACAATAGGATTGAGTTGTTGTCTAATCTAATTTATTATTCCGGTCATTGGTCCAGTAACTGAATACAAAGATATCGAGGATAACTGAGATTGACAGTATTATATACCTCAGTCTCGATGAGATAACAGATCATGAAATGATTTGATTGCACGGTAACCATATCGTTGATAGGTAGCAGTTTCACTGAATCTGAATCTATCGAGTGGCCATGATGCCTTGCTAGGGGCCAATCTTGGTTTGTGTGTAGAGAGACGATTGATTGGTGTCAATTACAATAATATTCACTGCCGGTATGATGAGCAGCCTATGGGTCACACACTTAGAAGACAGTTTAAAGATGATAAACTTTGGAAGGGGATATTCGTCTTTTTGGACGAAATGGCATATTGATAATTTTTTGTGTAATTAAATTTATTGAGGTTGTTGCCTGTGTCCAATTTTATTATTGGAATAATTTAGCAAAATTATGAATTTAATTATTGAAGTTAATATTAATATTTTACTAAATAAACATATAGGGACCTCTGTAACTCCACCTAAGTTTGGGTTGTAGCTAAACTTTGGGGGTGGAATGGATATTTTGCCTTTCTATATAAAGAAAGGAAAATTAGGTTTGAGTGATAATTCCATCATTTATTGCCGTGAGTGACATTTTGGGAGAAAAGTTTTCTCTCTTTCTCTCTTCACTCTTCCTTCCTAAATACTCTCCTTAAAGCTAAAGATTGATTCTAGCAAAATCAATCTTTAGTCTCTATCATACTGTCTTCGTGTGAAGGATGTGAGTTCGATTCTACTCTTGGATCAATAGCGAAATTGCGTTTAGAGATATTGACGAAGCCTCCGAACGCTGGTATAATCTACCATAATCTTGGTGAAATCAAAGTAATCGATAGGCAACAATTTTTGTTTTCCGCTGCCTCTACTCATCGATTTATTTACAGTTCATATGCAGAAATGAACGATGGTCAAGACGTGATCCATTGACTCGAAAATATACGATCAAGAGTACCCTGACTCCATCCAAATCCGAGTTCCTAGACAAATGTCAATAAATGTCGAAAACCAAAACCTCTAGCCAGAGTATATTATTAGTCACCAGAGTATAACTTATTACAATGTAAAATTTATTCTTATTTATAACTATCACAAATTAGGACTAGAATTTTTTATGACTATATAGAGTTTATTCCTGTATAAAGTATCACTATAGAGAGGTTTTATTATATTATTTTTTTAAGAATAGCTGGAGCAATTACATAAAATGAGGCATGGTCAATATTACATAAAGAGTTCCAAGGTTCATCGAAGGTAATCACCATGAAGCTTCAATCTCTTCGTCTTGATTTCAAAAGTTTGCTCATGCAAAACAATGAGTCTGTCAACTTTTGGAAAAGTCACCACGACGACAAGAGTTTGCTACGGTTGTAGAAAGTGTCGTTGCGACAAGCGTAACAGGATGTGATTTATCAACTTTTGGACAATAGTTTGTTTTCAGTTAAAATTGAAACTGCCAAAACTGACTTTTAAGTTATGTAATTTTATCTTATTCAGTTATATTTAAATAGTAAGTTGTTTAATATTATCCCGTTACAAATCTATAAAATGGAATTAGAGTTGTATCTTAGTGTCGACATAGTATGAAGTTTATGTTGAAATAGAATTGTTCTTTCTTCAATTCACAAGCGTTCATCTTTTATAGTCTAAGATTTTATTGTTTGTCCCTCTCATTTCCAATAATTGGTATCAAAGCAAAGTTTTCTTAAGGGATATGTGGGAAACTTTTTTTTAGGAGTTAAAAGGATACACTAGAGAGAGAAATTGAAGAAAGCTTGAATTATGTAATGGCTTCATCAAGTTCTTCATTGCCACTCGTTCATGTTTTTACAGGGGTTCACTACCACATATGGGTAGTGAAAATAAGAGGACTTTTACAAGCTGTAGATTTGTGGGATGTCATCAAGACAAGAGGAGATTTTCCTGAAGAGCCGGAGGATCCAACAGTTGTGCAATTGCAATTGTATAAAGCAGAAAGTAGGAAAAGAGCCAAGGCTCTATCTTACTTGCATTCTGCCATTTCAGACTCAATTTTCATGAAGATTGTGGCATGTACTACCGCTAAGGAAGTTTGGGATAAATTGTAGGTAGAATATTAGGGTTCCGAGACGACTAAGAACATGAAGATCATCAAGTTGAAAAGGCAGCTTGAAAATATGAAGATGGAAGAGACAGAAAGTGTGTTGAAGTATTCAAATCGGTTGATGAAGTTTGTGAATGAGATAAGGATCTTGGGAGAAGATCTTTCTAAAGAAAGGATTGTAGAAAAAGTCTTGGTGATTTTGTCGGAGAAGTTTGAATCGAAGATTTCATCTCTTGAAGATTCAAGAGATATTAAAGCCATGACATTGACTGATTTGATGAATGTTCTTGAGGCATTAGAGCAGAGAAGAAAAATGAGAGAAGAGAGGGGTATTGAGATTGCTTTACAAACTAACGCAGTGATCAATCCGAGTCTCTCAAAAGAAAATCGGTTTATGGTTCGAAATGACAAACTCCAAATAGAAAGACAGAAGTCAATTCTGTTTTAGTAATTGCAAGAGAAATAATCATTTAGAGGTCAAATGTCGGTTTAAGGGGAAGACTCCATCATCCCAAAAATGCAGATTCTGTAATGAGGCCGGTCATTTTGAGAGAAATTGTTACTGGAAGCAGTGGCTACAACAACCGGATCAGCAACTACTACAAGCTAGTGTTGTTGAAAATGAGGAGGTATTATTTTAGGCCTGGAAAAAAAAAAGTCAACAATGAAAGCACGTAAGAGTGTTTGGTTGAATTTGTTGATGAACATGCTTTTAAGACTCCAGTTGAAACTTGGAAGTAGATGAAGATTTGCAGCATGATTGTTTGCAAGGATGCCGGTGAGAGGACTCTGAAGATGTCCTGTAACTTCAGTTGAAACTTGGAGGTAGATAAAGAATTGCAACATGATTTTCTGCAAGGTTGCTGGCGAGAGGACTCTGATGATGACCTGAAAGAAGCATGCAGTAGCCAGTAGGACATGCTTTCAAAAAATTGGTGTTGTGAGAGACTCCAATTAAAATTTGGAGTAGGAACCAACACTCAAACCATGTAAAAGTGTTTGGTTGTTTTATGCTTATACGAAAGGAGGAGTAAGCTTGATCGGATATAGAAGCCTCTAATCCGAGAATGAAAAAAACATGCTTTGAAGTTGCTACCAAAATGGTTCAAGGATGAGTGTTAAAAGGTGAACTCATTTTAGTTGAAGGGACGCTTGTCGCAACGGTGGAAAAGGATGTCGTGACGAGCGTGAAGATGAAGTTCTCTAAAAATAGATCAGAGAACAGATCGCCACAGCAAAGGAAAAGTCTACCATGATGATAGGAGTTTGTTGCAATGATGGAAAGTGTAGCCGCGGCGAGCCTAACAAGATGTGATCAATCAAATTTTGGATAACAGTTTGTTTTCAGTTACAACTGGAACTGCCAAAACTGACGTCTAAATTATGTAACTCTATCTTGTTCAGTTATATTTAAACAATTATGTAAGTTGTTTAGTAGTACCCCTTTACAAATCTATAAAAAGGGAATTAGAGTTGCATCTTAGTGCGGAGATTGTATGAAGTTTATGTTGAAATAAAATTCTTCTTTCTTCATTTGACAAGTGTTTATAGTATAAGATTTTATTTTGTGTCCCTCTCATTTCCAATAGTAATCCTTTAGAAAGTGCTTTAGATAAGTTAGGAGTTAGTGCTTTAGATAAGTTAGGAGTTAGGGCAGCAGTTCAATTTCTCTTGAAAAAGTCTTATTATTTAACTTTTTGCTCTTGTTTGCATTGATTTCGTTGTCTATCTCCATCTAATACAACAATGGCCAACGTCTTCGTTGATGTATGATACAGGATGTACATGTGTTTTTCCTGTTTCGCTGGAAAGAGCACCATTAGTGTTCTTCATTAATAGATTTAAATTCTTAAGAGTGCCTTTGCAGGATGACAGATATACCCCGTCACTATGCATCCAAACAACTCATACAAATACAAGAAAGAGTAGTTGCTTGAATGGAGCTAGAAAGCCACAAAAGAACTAATATATCTGTAGATGCATGAATTGATTCTTTGTGTAATTTATAGAAGGATTCAGGCATTCAACTAATTCTTATAAGTAAGACTTTAAGTAAAGAAGATGAGCTTTTGAATGGGTGTCGGCCACATAAAAGGAATTGACCATAAGGACCTAGCTAACACAGAAGTTAAATAGCATCTTTGCTGTAGTATTTGGGTGGAAAGAATACAATTTATCAGCCAGTTAAGAAACAAGAAGGTTTATAGATCAATATTTTATGATTTAGATGCATTATATATAGAAGTCAGATTCACACATTGGCTTCCATGGTTAAAACTTTGTTATACAAAGAAGATGTATGATGTTTATAGTTTGATTTTAATAATTCAATGATAAGCAGTAACAATAATTTGACCTAAACAGTTAATTCTCAAAAGCTCACGATACATACAAATTAGTGTGTGTTTGGTTTAGGGAATGTTGTAATACTAGGAATGCTATGTTAATGGAAAGATAGATTACCTTTAAGATTACTGAGAATGTTTAGGGAAATGTATTTGGTTAGTTGGAATAAATTGGTGGGTATGTTATATTAATATGTTTAGCTGGGAGGAATAAATTGGTGGGTATGTTATATAATTTATTAAATTGCCCTCTTTTTAAATATTAATATATTAATTTTTATTATTACTTTTTGATTAATTCTTTTAACCCCCTACATTTCAGATTTAGCTAAAACACCCCAGCAACAAAGAAACGTTTAATTTCTAACCAAATCACCTCGACTCACCTCAAGCCACTACTAACCGCTTGCCACCACCGCAAGCGATGGCAAAAGTGGCTCAAACGGAGCATGACCGGCTAGATCTGACCGACCGTACACCAATATGACCATTTCTAGCCAGATCCATGATGGATCTGGCTGAAAATGACCAGATCTATGGTCAGAACTGGCCATCGCTAATGGCTAGAGTTTTGGTTGTTGATAGCCAAATATTTGGCCATTGTTAACAGCTAGAGATCTAGTTGTCGTTAACGCCAGAAGCCGTAGATATGGATGAAAACAAGAGATAGCAATGGGCTCAATATTTTCGGGTACCCAACCCAGCCCGTCAAGAAAAGGTCGAGCTTTAGTCAGTGTTAAGGCCCGCCCTCAGGTATGGGCCGGGCATGGGTATCTCTTCAGTCCCAACTCGGCCCGACCCGACAATTTCACTATTAATTTTACTAAATTACCCTTATACTATATATCTAATTACAGAATTATCCTACATGTATATCTAAAAAAAATTGAAATTTATTAATATTTAGTGAGTATTCAAAAATAAATTAAAAATTGTTTCTAAAATTAAAAATTAAAAAAAAAATTGAAATTTATTAATATTTAAAAATTCACATTATAAAAATGGACGGGCTTGGACCAGGACTAAGATGACAAAAAGCCCGTCGGGTCAGGATTGGGCTTTACCAGTCATCCTTGTGACGGGCCTAGGCTAGGACTAGGCCTTTGTCACGGGGTCGGGCTTGGGCCTGAGCCAAGGGGTACCCGACCTGACCCGACCTATTCTGAAAAGGCTAGGTTTTATCTAGTGCTAGCGGGCTTGGGTTTGGGCTTGGGAATAATTTTAAGACCCGCCATCGAGTACCGACTGGGCACGGGTATCTCTTCAGTCCCGACTCGATCAGACAATTTTACTATTAATTTTACTAAATTACCTTTATACTATATTATACCTAATTTATTAATATTTGGTGAGTATTCAAAAATAAATTAATATTTAAAAACTATTTCTAAAGTTAAAAATATAAAAAAATTTGAAATTTATTAATATTTAAAAGTTCACATTACGAAAATGGGCAGGCTTGGGCCTAGATTGAGATTAAAAAAGCCCGTCGAGCCGGGCTTGGGCTTCACCCGTCATCCTTGTGATAGGCTCAGGCTGAGACTAGGCCTTTGTCATGGGGTTGGGCTTAGACCTAGGCCAAGGGGTACTCGGTGCTGGCCCGGCCCGGCCCGGCCCATTGTCATCTCTACTGAAACAACCAGAATACATCTGGCTATTTCCAGCCAGATCTATAGCGATCTAGCAGTTTTCAACCAGAGATTGGAAATGGCCAAATCCGGCCAGTCATGCATCGTTCCAATGCTGGTGATCGACGATCGTGGCCAGTCATCGACCACCGACAATGGTGGCCAAATCCGGTCACCACCCTTGGGTAATTTTTTTAAAGTGTAGGGGTATTTATGTCCTAAAAGTTTTGTATATAAGGATAAAATAGCCATCAGTATTTTTTTAAAGTGCAGGGGTATTTTTGTAAATTGTTTTTAAAACAAGGGCATTATTGTCCAAAACTATTAATAGTTAGAGGTAAAATTGTAAATAAAATAAGATTACTAAGTAATCTTAAAATACCTTAGTAAACAGAGATAATCAGATTATCTCTTATATTATTAGTGACAATTACTATTAGTTTTGAAAGATTACCAAAATCTTATATTATTTTACAACCAAACGTGATAATTAAATAATATAAGATGATATTATCTTAGTAACGAGGGATTATCCCCAACTAAACATACCCTTAAAAGTTTCTTACTTTCTTTCTCTTTGTTAATCTGCCCACTTGTACATTACTAAATACTAACATTTGATGATCTGCTGGTATATTAATGACATTATCCACTTGTATTGAAAACTGTAAATAATCTTTCTTTTTTTTTTTTTTTTAGAGCAAGTTTCTTTCAATTTATGTGCGGTAGTTCTTCATTATCATTACAAGGAAACAACAAATTGTATGAGAACAAAATATGAGAAAATAAAAAAATATGATTACATCGAACAGATGTATGTGCATAGTTCTTTATTATATATTTATTCAGTTAATACTTGTATTAAATGACGGTTATTCTAAACTTTAAACAAAAATATCATCCCAATTAACAGATCATATAAACATTTGTTAAATTCAAGGGAAGTAAGTCGTAGTATTTTAAAATGCAGGATCTGAACGTAGCTGATTGAAACTTTAGGGCGTATAAATTCTTTCTCTCATCACTTTTATTCCACAACTTAAAAGATTTTTTTTTTTAATCTAATGCTAGGTATTTACCAATCTCATCTTTGCTACAATTCAAGTTAATTTGTTACTTTTTTTTCTGACCATTATTTGATTTTGCAAAGTTAATCATGAGGAATTAGATAAGCATTAAGGTGGAAAGCCACCATCAAGCCACATGTTATAATAACTATACGTTTCTTAAGGTTGGGGTGGTCAATAACTAAAGTATATATTTTATCATAAATATATAATAATTATACTTATAAACAAGGAATTATTCTTTGGCTTACGGTGGCTAGGGCACCATGTAAAACTTACGTTACATTACGTTACTCATGTAACCTAAATAACCTTTTGATTTTCATCAGTTTTAAACCTTGATGGTTCACATTTGTTGTTCAGTTTTCAAATGCTTCAATTTTCAAATGTTTGGGATTTATGACAACCATTAAGCATGCCATTAAGAGCTTGATGGAAGCTTGGCTATGTATATTATTTTGGTCCCTAAGCTCAAGAACTTGATTATACTAAATTATACATCATCAATATTAGAGTGTCTTGAGAGTTTAAAAGAGCCAAAATACAGCTGCGTGAGTTCGTTTCAATGGCCGGAGGTAATTCTTGATTCCTGGTTTATAGTTTAAAAATATTATATTCTTTGTATTTCTGTTTAGATTACAGATAAATTTCTTACAGTTGGTATCAGAGCCGTATAATACCTCTGCCTTGATGTTTTGCAAAAGAATTTTTTGAAGCTCTCTGTTCATGGCCGTTTGAAATTTTTTTTTTAAATCAAAGTTTGTCTTTTAGTTGTTTTTTAATGAAAATAAATGTTATAAATCATTAGGAAATTGGATTTCTATCATTTCTGGGCTTTGAAACAATTATTTTGGAGTTTAAATAGTGAATTTCCACCCGCGTTTGGCTATTGGGTCATTTTCGGGTCGGGTATCCGGTTATAGATCCGACCAAAGGTTGAAGACGACTGTAGATGACATGTCATTTTTCCTTCAGTTTTGAAAACGACATGTCGTTTTCTTGTCAAATAAAAAAAAAAATTTCAGATTTGGCGTTCTGGGAGATTGAAACCGTGATCTCGTATAAAGAGGTTTGCTACAGAGCCAAACAGGCTTCTTAACGTTTTTGCAATGTAATTGGTAAAATAAAATTTATACTATTTCTAATTCTGCTCATTTTAATTATGCCTATTATATTAATTTTGGTTTAATTATTTGCATTTTTTTGGATAAGTTAAATTGTGCATAATCCTAAATTAATTATGCTCATATTTATCTTTCATGAATTGATTATATCTTTCTACATGCAATTTTTGAATGAGTATATATGAATAAAGGCATAATATTAAATGTTATGCATAATATTATAGTTTTCATTATGCAATATTTTTATGCTTATGAGAATATTTTGTGCATAATATAACATATTAGTATTTGATTATGTAATTCGTAATATTAAGCTAGTCTTTACGGGATTTAATGTCTAGTGATCGATATAATTTTAATTAATTAGAGAATAACCACATCATCTTTAATTAAATAAAATTATATATTATGATTAATTAGGATCACATAAAGAATATTAGACATTAATTGTAATTAATTATACTTAATATAATAAATTTTTTTCCACAGGAATTTTTATTATATTTATATCATTAATTAGGATAAAATATCAAGTTATTCATAATTTAACCACAGGAATTATGAATTTAGTAAATAATTTGATAGTTTTATCATAAAGTTTAATCATAAACAATAAATGAATCTGCTTGAATTAGAAATTTAGCCCACAAGCAATTTTTATGTCATTAGATTCAATTTTTAAGCATGATTTACATTGGTAAAGTATGATATTTTGTTTAGGCCTCAGCTTTAACATAAGCATGTAATCTATAATTTTATGTAGTCGTACAACCTGTACATTTCTTTGATATTCATTTTGATATCCCTGAACTTAAGGGAGATAACTATAAGGTCTGGAAGGAGAGAGTTCTTCTTCATTTGGGGTGGATGGACATAGACTATGCTATTAGGAAAGACGAACCACCAGTACTCACTGATACTAGTATTGCAGCGGACATCACGCTTTATGAACGATGGGAGTGATCTAATCGTCTCAGCATGATATTCATTAAGACTAGAATCTCTGCTAGTATCCGTGGTTCTGTTGATCAGCATGAAAAGGTCAAACACTTGCTAAAAGCCATTGATGATCAATTTGTCACTTCAGACAAGGCAATAGCAAGCACCCTGATCATGAAGCTCTCATCCTTAAGGCTCACCGGTGTGAGAGGTGTGCGCGAGCACATCATGCAAATAAGGGATATTGTGGCTCAATTAAAGAACCTCGAGGTTGAAATGTCGGATTTCTTCCTGGTGCACTACATCTTGAACACCCTTCCGCATCAATATGGACCCTTCAAAATCTCATACAACACACATAAGGATAAATGGTCAATTAATGAACTTATGACCATGTGTGTTCAAGAGGAAGGGAGACTGGTGATGGAACATGGAGAAAGTGCAATGCTCGCAACGCATGGAAAAGGGAAAATATCAAGCCAATAAGAAAGGGAAAGGTCAAATGCCTCCCCAAAGTGGTATCAAGAAAGATTCCAATTGTTTCTTATGTAAAAAGAAGGGACAAATGAAGAAGGAATGCGCCAAATTTCAGAAATTGCTTGCGGACAAAGGTAATCCAACCTTATTTGTTTGTTATGAATCTAATATGGTTAATGTCAATATTAACACATGGTAGATTGATTTTGGATCAACAATCCACATTTCAAATTCCTTGCAGGGTTTGCAAAACCTAAGGAAGCTAGTGGGAAGTGAGCAAAGCATCTTATCAAGAAACAAGATGGGCTCGCATGTGGAAGCTGTAGGAACTTGCTATTTAATTTTAAGTAGTGGCTTTGTTTTAATGTTAGAAAAGACCTTTTATGTTCCAAGTTTTTCTAGAAACTTGATTTCAGTTTCAAGGCTTGTACCCTTTGGATATTCCTTTAATTTTTCAGATTCATCTTTCAACTTATTTATAAATCTGATTGTGTTGGGAATGGTACTTTGTCTGATGGTCTTTACTGCATTAATTTACAAAACAATACCACTTATTATTCAATGCATGTTCACACTGGCGCTAAAAGATGTGTTATTAATGATGACTCCTCTAAATTATGGCACCTAAGATTAGGACATATCTCCATAGATAGAATTAAAAGATTAGTAAATGAAGGAGTACTTAATACTCTGGATTTTACTGATTTTGAGACTTGTGTGGACTGCATAAAGGGAAAGCAGATCAACAAGTCAAAGAAAGGTGCTAATAGAAGTTCGGACATATTAGAGATCATACATACTAATATATGTAGTCCAGACATGGATTCACATGGTCAGAAATACTTCATCTCCTTTATAGATGATTACTCACGATATATGTATCTCTACTTGCTTCATAACAAGTACGAAGCATTAGATGCCTTTAAAATCTTTAAGGCTGAAGTAGAGAAACAATGTGGTAAGCAAATTAAGATCGTAAGATTAGATAGAGGCGGAAAATATTATGGTAGATACACAGAGGAGACCATTTGCAAAGTTTCTTCAAGATCATGGGATTGTTGCCCAATACACCATGCCTGGTTTAGCAGAAAGAAGAAATCGAACATTGTTAGATATGGTGTGGAGTATGCTTAGCAGCTCCAATCTTCCTAAATCCTTGTGGGCTGAAGTACTTAAGATGACAGTGTATATATTGAACCGAGTTCCAACCAAGGTTGTTCCTAAAATGCCATTTGAATTATGGAAAGGTTGGAAACTGAGTTTGCGACATATGCGCGTTTGGGGATGCCCGTCTGAGGTGAGAATTTATAATCCACAAGAGAAGAAGCTTGACCCAAGGACCATTACTGGGTATTTCATTGGATATGCTGAAAGGTCTAAAAGTTATAGATTTTATTGTCCATCTCACAGCACTAGGATGTGGACTCAAGAAATGCAAAGTTTCTTGAAAATGACTTGATCAGTGGGGAGTGATCAAACTAGGAACATAGTTTCTGAGAATGATCATTCAGAATCTCAACCTTCCACCTCAAGTGATAAATTGGTTATTGTTTATAGCACCCTCAAGTACAAACTGGGTGTGACAACCAATCATTGAAGTTCCACAAGCTATTGACAACATTTCAGTAGATTAGGTAGTTTAAGAGTTGCCAAGAATTTTTGAACAACGAGTTGAACCCCATACTTCCGGAATATGATGGTACAACATTAAGAAGATCTACTAGACCAAGGAGTCAGCAATTCTAATGATTATGTTGTGTATCTGCAAGAATCTGACTATAACATTGGAGCCAAAAATGATCCCGAGTTCTTTCACAAGCCATGAGTTGCAAAAATCAGAATTATGGTACAATGCCATGAAGGAAGAGATGATCTATGAAGAGTAACGAAGTCTGTGATCTTATTGAGGTGCCTAATGGTGTAAAAGCCATTGGATGTAAATGGGTCTTTAAGACAAAGAATGACTCATTGGGCAACACTGAGAGATACAAGGCAAGACTCGTTGCTAAGGGATTCACTCAGAAAGAAGGAATCGATTATACGGAGACTTTCTCTCCTGTATCTAAGAAAGATTCTTTGCGTGTGATTTTGGCATTAGTAGCCCATTTTGATTAGGTTGCAACAAGGGATGTGAAAACGACATTTCTCAATGGAGACCCAGAGGAGGAGGTTATATGAAAAAAACCTGAAGGATTTCCTCTAGGGATGATGAGCACTTGGTTTGTACATCAAATCTATATACGGTCTAAAACAAGCATCCTGCCAATGGTATTTTAAATTCCATGGGGTAATTACTTCATTCGGTTTTGTTGAAAACCCCATGGATCAATGTATATACCAGAAGGTTAGTGGGAGTAAGATATGCTTTCTTATTTATATGTAGATGATATTTTGCTTGCAACCAATGATAAGGGTTTACTGATGAGGTGAAACAATTTTCTCTAAGAATTTTGATATGAAGGATAGGGTGACGCATCTTATGTCATTGGCATTAAGATCCATAGAGACAGATTTCGAGGTATTTTGGGCTGTCTCAAGAAACCTATATCAATAAGGTTTTAGAGAGATTTCGAATGAAAGATTGTCACCAAGTGTGGCTCCCATTGTGAAGGGCGATAAGTTCAATTGAACCAATGCCAAAGAACGATTTTGAAAGGGAAAAATGAAGAACATTCCATATGTTGCCTGTCGGGAGCCTGATGTATGCTCAGGTCTGTACAAGGCGACATTGCATTTGTTGTTGGAAGTTTGGACGATATCAAAGTAATCCAGGTTTAGACTACTGGAGAGCTGCAAAGAAAGTGATGAGGTACCTTCAAGGATCCAAAAACTACATGCTATGTAGACGGATGGACAATCTGGAAGTAATCGGTTAATCAGATTCAGACTTTGCTGGTTGTGTTGATTCATGCAAATCAACATCAGGATATGTTTTCATAATGGCTAGTTGAGCTGTATCTTGGAGAAGGTTAAAGCAGTCCTTGACTGCTCTTCCACTATGGAAGCTGAGTGTTTCTTGTTTTGAGGCTATTCACATGGTGTATGGTTAAAGAGTTTCATAGCTGGACTTAAAATTATGGATTCCATTTCTAAACCATTGAGATATACTGCGATAATTCAGCTGCTGTCTTTATGGCTAAGCAATAAAAGTCGAAATCGAAGTAAACACATTGACATTAAGTACTTAGCTATAAGAGAGTGTATTAAGGAAAAGAAAGTGGTCATTGAGCACATAAGTATGAATTAATGATCGTTGATCCTTTGACCAAAGGCATGCTGCAATGAAATTCAAGGATCATGTAGAAGAAATGGGACTTCATTCCACTATGTAGTCATATATATAATGTTTGAATAAAACTCTTATTTACTGTGATGTTTTCTCAATTCATGTGCATCTTAATTTCATTTGAGAAAATTCTTGTAGGACCAAGAATAAGCATAGGTTTATTCATTAAGTAAGGTTGTCATATATAAAGTAAACTTGAGAAATCAAATGCATTGTAATACATGGAAGACAATACTTGTTTTATTTTGAGGACTTGCGCCACGATTCGTGTATTTGTTTCTTAATGAAATAATGGTTAAAAATGTGGACCAAGTGGGGAATGAAAACTTACGTTACATTACGTTACTATGTAACGTAAATAACCTTTTGATTTTCATCGTTTTAAACCTTGATGGTCCACATTGTTGTTCAGTTTTCAATGCTTCATTTTTCAAACGTTTGGGATTTATGGCAACCATTAAGCATGCCATTAAGAGCTTGATGGAAGCTTCGCTATGTATATTATTTTGGTCCCTAAGCTCAAGAACTTGATTATACTAAATTATACACCATCAATATTAGAGTTGTGAAACTCAGAGAATAATCAAGAGAAAAACTAATTAAAACTGAATCTATGCATTCATTTAATGATTTGTGTTACAATGAAAAGCCCCTTTTTATACAGTGAGCTTACAAGAGAGAGTTTACAAAGAGAAGAGAGGAACTGATGAAGACTGAAGAACTGAAGGCAATAACACGATTCAGCTGAAGAGAAAGACTGCAGATTACTGAAACGACATCGTTCAGTAAATTACAATAAACCCCACATCTTTGACAGTTAGCAGTTTAGTCCTTTTTATCTAACATTCCCCCTTGAGCTGGACTGAGTGTGCTTTGAACATGCTACCAGTTTGTTTGGCGTATATGACATTCCCTCTTAAACTGGGTATATTTCTGTGCTTCCTTCCCTTCAATTTAGCTTTAAACAGAAATTGCACACAAACTCCTCAAACTGGACTACTCTGCAAACTGCAAATGGTTGAAGCCTCTTGTTTCTTCCAGCAGCTTACCACATCAACTTCATTTTACATTCTGAATTGTTTATAATCAGTACAGCTTCAGAAACTCAGTACAACTTCAGCATGCACCAGAAAAAAAAAAACTGCATTTGCAGCAAAAAAAAACTGCATTTCATTTTTCTACATTTTTCTTTCATTTTTCTGCACTTTTCTTATCAGATTTCTTCAGCAACAAACTGCATTTTTTTTTTCTGCACTTTTCTATCAGACTTCTTCCAGCAACATAAACTGCATTTTTTCTGCACTTTTCTTATCAGATTTCAGATTTCTTCCAGCAACATCCAGCTTCTAGCAACACAAACTAATCCAACCACAACACAAACTTTCCAACTAAACTTCACAAATCTTGCAAACTCATAAATCTGCAGCTACTTTCCAACAAAATTCAAAAAAAAAAAAAAACAAAACTTCACAAATCTGCAAACTCATAAATCTGCAGCTACTCAACACAAACTTCACAACTACATTCAACACAAAAAAACGTAGACTGCCACACAAAAAACTTCATCAACTACACAAACTGTAAGCTATGTTTCACACAACAATCCTGCAATCTCACAAAACTGAAATTTCAACAAATGCTCCAGTTTTTAACAATGCTGCAACCCAAATTCTTCAGCATGAAAACTGTAAGCTGTAGCATAAAAACTGAACCCTATAAACTGCAGCAGTAACATAAACAGCAGACAAATTGCATCTGACAAAAAATATGTTTCAGTTATATGTTTGTTTAGTTATATGTTTTCTGGCTTACAACATTTAGCCTTTTTCGAGTTCTGTAAACTGAGCAACTGATGTGTTTTTGTTAAGAGGTCAACTATTTGAAGCTTGGAAGGGACATACTGTATGTGCAGTTTTTTCGCAAGAACTTGCTCTCTAATATAGTGAGCATCAATCTCTATGTGTTTGGTTCGTACATGAAACACCGGATTAGCTGCCAAGGCCCCGACTCACATTGTCGCACCAATAACACGAGTGCCATTAATTGTAAACCCAACTCAGTGAACAAACTCTAAAGCCATGCAATTTCTGTGGCTGTATGGGCCAAAGCTCTATACTAGCCTCTGTAGAGAAAAGAGCTACAACCTTTTATTTTTTTGAACCCACTGGATCAATTTTGGTCCCATGTAACACAACAGCACTTGTAGACCGTCGGTCCTCTAGATTGCTGCCAATCAGCATCAGCATAACTCAACTTTTAAGTGCTGGGGTTAAAATGTAACCCATAGTGTTGTGTTCCCTTAATATTAATATCTCTTGCAAGCCTGCCACTGAAGTTCTGTAGGGGCTTGCAAAAAATGACTCAGTTTATTGACAGGAAAACTAATATTCTGGTCTTGTAAGAGTTAAGTATTGAAGGGCTCCTATGGTGCTGCGATAAGGCTTGGGTCAGCAAAAGGTTCACTATCAGTAGAGCAAGTTTGTGTGCCCACAGTCATGGTGTAGAGCAGGCATGACAGTCCAACATTTTGGTTTTGGACAGTAGATCTGAAACATATTTGCTTGCTTCAAGGATACCAGCTGCTATTCTAGTTGCCTCTAACCCCAAAAAATATTGTAAAGAGCCAAGAGTCTTAAGAGAGAACTCATCATTAAGGTCTTTATGAGTGAGTGATAAACACTTATCTGATCCAGTAATTAGAATATCATCCACATAGACAAGTACATAGATGAAAAATGAGTTGTGACCAAGCACAAACAGGCTAGAATCAGAAACTGAATTTTGGAATCCTTTGTGATTAAGGCAGCCTTCAACTTATCAAACCAAGCTCTTGGAGCTTGTTTAAGTCCATACAAAGCTTTATTTAACTTGCAAACATAGGAGGCCTAGTAGTAGGATCCTCAAAACCAACAAGAAAGCATTATTTACATCTATTGTTGAAATTCCCACCCATTTGTGACAGCTAAGGTAAGGATTACTAATGGTAGATGGCTTGATAAACTGGGCTAAAGGTTTCAAAGTAATCTAGGCCAGGAGTTGTTGAAAACCCTTAGCAACAAGTCTAGCTTTGTACTTTGCAGTGAACCATCAGCATTGTTTTTGTTCTAAAAACCCACTGTTGCCTACAATATTTTTATCAGGAAGAGGAGGGACAAGAATCCATGGTGTCATTTTCATTAATGCACAAATTCACTTTGCATTGCCCTTTCCACTTAGCACTATGAAGGGCTTCAAACACAGTATTGTGTTCAGGAACAACAGCAGTGATTCTGAATTGAGGGCTGTGGAACACACGTGTTAAAAGGAACAGCTGCTGCTTTGGATCTTGTAGTCATGGGTGGTGTTTGGTTGAGGTAGATGGTTTGAAAGTCATACAATCAGTAGAATTCTTTAGTGATGGGAGATCAACCTCAAGTGAGCATGAAGGTAAACCAGGACATGGAGAGAGGATAGGTAAATGAGAGGCTGAATTAGAGAATGGTTTGAATTTGCAAGCTGGAGTGTGGAACTATTTGAACCAGTAGGATGTGTGTGGAATTGTTTGAATCAGTAGGCTGATGTGTTGAATTATTTGATGATGATGACTTAGTTAAAAATGGAGGGTGGTATGATGTGAAGTCAACTTCAATGTTAAAGGTTGGTTATGATTGGTTTAAGTAAGCAGGTTGATGTGAATTGTGGCTAATGATTCAAACTGTGTTGGACCATAAACATGTAGAGAAGTGTTAGTGTAGGTAGAGAAGTGTTATGTGTAGTATGTGATTTTGTTGAGTAATCCAACTGCTGCAGTTAAAAAATCAGACTACCTAAGGGATTGTTTTACAGCAGAAGGATCTTTAGAAGGCCTTTGTGGAGACTCAGGAGAGGGTACAGATGTGAATGGAAAAGGTAGAGATGTATTGGTTAAGACTGATTTTGAGAGGACTCAAAACTAGATTCAGAATCAGATTTAGGAACAGACGAGAACAAAAATTGTTAAAAGAGAAAGGAAACTCTAATTCATTGAATTAACACTAGGTGAATAACATTTTAACCGTTGGGTTGTAGACACTTGTAACCCTTATGGACAAGACTTATCCAACAAAGACACACTTTGTACTATGAAAACTGAATTTATGACGATTAAAAACTCTAAGGTAGGGAAACAAGAGCACCCAAAACCTAAGCTTTCATAGACAGGAGATATTTAAATAACATTTGGTAAGGTGAGATATTATTTAAAATAGGGTAGGCATTCTATTAATAACATAAACAGCAGTTTCAAAGATAACCACCAAAAATGAAGAGGATTGAAGCTTGAGCAGGCAAGGTTAGTCTTGTTTCAACTAGTGCCTATGTTTTCTTTCACTTACCATTTTGTTGGTGGATATGAGAGCATGAATGTCTAAACTGAATGCTAAGTTTGTGAGATATGTATGTAGTGCTATGAATTCCCCTCCTTGATCAGATTGTAGACATTTTAATTTGTAACCAAACTGGCCTCAGCAAGATGATGATGAAATTAATAAAAATGGACTTAACTTCAGTTTAGTTTAAGGGGAAACAGCCAAGTGTATCTACTGTAATCATCAAGGAACTGTATGAATACCTAAAACCTTCAGAAGAAGGTAGGGGGCAGGACCCCATACGTCACTATGGACTAATTCTAATGGAGCAGTGGATGAGAAGAGGAAGGAGGGAAAACTTGTATTGTGAAGTTTGCCTAGTTGACATGCTCACAGAATAAAGAGGAAGTTTGGCAAGTGTGGCAGACTTTGAGTTAGTTAGGGTGGATAAAATTTTAGCAAGATTGTGGAATGTGGGTGCCCTGGTCTTTGTGCCAGATCATATGATCCTGAGCACTTTTGTTAATAGTGAAACAAGATTTTTAGTATAGGAAGAGCTAAGGCAGTATGTACAGTAGTACTATCAATAAAACTATCATTTTAAATGAGATTATCATTTTGAGACACATCAAGAAGATTAGGCACACAATATCTGAGTGACATCAGGAATTATAGACAAGTAGAAGCAGTATAAACATCAGCAGGCACATCAATGTTATCTAAATGCTCATCAGAATTAGTAGGCACAGTAGAGACGTATGAACACCAATAATCACATCAATATTATCTAGATGCACATCAGAATTTGTAGATACAGTAGGAAGAGTATGAACATCAGCAATCACATCATTACAACCACAGCAACATTTTCAATATTCTTTATTTATTAGACATTACATATTACAGAATACAAGGATTTGACACGGAGGACAAAGCATTAGAGTCAAGTTCACACTGCTCTTGAGTAGGTTTTGGACTGAAAGGAATACTAGTATTTTTGACTACTTATTGCAATGTGAAACACAATATTCTGACTAAAATTTTGACTATTCTGACTCAATTTTTGGCTGTAAGACTGTGAGGATTGTGCAGCAGGACAAACGATTTGGTGTAGGGAATATTCAGCTGATATGAGCCTTCTTTAAGATCCCTTTAAACATTTCCCTAGTTTTTGATCTTAACAATGCAACGGTTAGCATTAAACTCTACAATCACATATTGTCTTTTGTAAACTTGGAAATACTAAGTAAGTTTTTGGTAATTTTAGGGACACATAATATGTTTTTAAGGCAAACATTTAGAATGAAGATGGCTGGGTAATAAAGTGTTACCAGTATGGGAGATGTCAAGATGTTCACCATTGCCCACTTGAAGTTGTTTCGACCACAATAATCCTGCTGACTTGTAGATGACTCATTCTGAAGCTACATGATCAGTAGCTCCAGAATCATGTACCATTGGGATCAGTGGGGGTGAAACGTGTGGCTGTTTGGGAGTTTCGTAGTGTGGACCATAATGTGCAGCAGGAGCATAGTTTGAGGCTACTAAAAAAGCCTGATTGGTACTTGTTGGTGTTGACTGGCAAACCAAAGACATTAGAGAAACCAGCAGTATTTTCAGAGCCAGGGATACAGGAACGTTCCCTGAACTTGGAGGAATATTCATGTGGCTAGCAACTCCAAAGGAAGAACCAAACTGAGACGGTTGCTGGAATCAGAACCAGAAGCAAGCTGGTGTTGATTAGTTTTGAAACTGCTGAGGATGTGAGCCAGGTGACGCAGGAAAACCAACAAATTGTGAGGAACCATACTGCAAAGCTATTATAGGCAGCATTAAACTGGTGTAACATTGACTGCTGAATGCCCTGTCTTGTTGCACACTTGACAGATAAGCTTGTTTCTATTAAAACCACGACCTCTGCCTCTTCCATATGGCACATAACCAGGAGGTCTAGATAGAAACATCTGTTAGCGCTATTGAAAAACTGATTGTGTGACCAACTGAATGGGTGTCAGATGGTGTTGGATAGGTCTGATGATAATGTGGATTGCTAAGGGAATAAGGGACAAAACATTGTTGTGAACAAGGGTGAGGTTAGGGATCTGTCTACTGTTTGGTTTGGTGATGAGTTTGAATTGTTTCCTGCATTCCAGACACATTTGCAACAGCTAAATGAGCAGCATTTGTGACAGCCAAATGAGCAGAATTGTTATATAGGTCAATAGAGTTGAACTTTTCCAATCGAATTTCATACTTCTGAAGTAGAAACTGTGCTTCCTGAAGTGTAACTGAATCAATCTTTGACTCTAATCTAGAGGTAGAGTTACAACTACAGGATCTATTCTGGTCCTAAACCGTCAAGAACATACTACAGTAAATCCTCACTGAGATGATTAAGCCACTAGCTGACAAACTCTCACTTATCTCCTTCATTTTCTTAATGTAATCTCCAATGCTTAGATTACATTTTGTGTGGTTTGCAACAAATTCTTGATGTAAAGCACGAGCTTTTGAATCATTAACAAATTCATTCTCCAAATTTTCCAAATCTCAGTTGAATATCTACATTTTGACACATTACCAAACACACTCTGATAAAGAGCTAGTAACCAACTAACTAGAAACTTATCCGTACGTTTCCAATAACATAGTCTGGATTGATTTTATCAGATCTAACCCTAACATCTTCCTTGAGCTCATTTAGATCATTATCAACTGATGATTTACAAGATTAAAGTGGAGGGCACAAATTTTACCTAGAAGGTGATCTTCAAGCTCATGAGAGCCGACAGCAAACAAAACCTGCGAACTCCAAAACGGTAGTTGTCACGCGTGAGCTTAGGACTGATTACTTGTAGACGAGCAAGTGCAGAGTTGGAGCGACTGAGTGTTCTCGAAGCATTTCCTCAATGCGATTAGGCAAGATTGAGGAGAGGAACCAGGAGTTTTGGCCATTTGACGCTAGTCTTGGCTCTGATACCATGTGAAACTCAGAGAATAATCAAGAGAAAAAGTAATTAAAACTGAATCTATGCATCATTTAATGATTTGTGTTACAATGAAAAGCCCTTTTTTATACAGTGAGCTTACAAGAGAGAGTTTACAAAAGAGAAGAGAGAACTGATGAAGACTGAAGACTACTGAAGGCAATAACACGATTCAGCTGAAGAGAAAGACTGCAGATTACTGAAACGACATCGTTTCAGTAATATTACAAATAAACCCCACATCTTTTGACAGTTAGCAGTTTAGTCCTTTTATTCTAACAAGAGTATCTTGAGAGCTTAGAAGAGCCAAAATACAGCTGCGTGAGTTTTTTTCAATGGCTGGAGGTAATTCTTGATTCGTTTTATAGTGTTAAGAATATTATATTATTTGTATTTCTGTTTAGATTACAATTTAATTTCTTACACACCAGAGACCAAAGAGTAGCTTCGCCTGTGAAAAAGATTCAGAGAGAGCAAATCTAAAGCAAATGAATGAAAAGAGTAACTGCTTTCAACTGTATTTTGTATTGAAAAACTAATTCATCTTACAAAAGTTCTCAATTTATACTAGCTCAAATACACGAGTTGAACTCAGTGAACTGATATAACAGATTTCAGTTTTAGATTCAAAACTACGTCGTTTGTAAAGAGCATCTACACCTCCTAGCTTTTACTTCTGACAGTTTAACCCACTGATATGATCTTTGCATGGTCAACATTCCCCCTCAAAGTGGACTGCTGTGGGTCTTCTGAATGTGCATCTACAATTTTCGTTGGTCTTTTGCTTTGCATCTAACAGTTTTAGCCAGCAACACAGCAGCAAACCTCTCAGCAGATTCACCAATATTTACAACATTATTAGCCATCAATACCACATATTCTCCATGACACATGAGTCCCATATTTTTCAAGCAACCCAGCAGCAAACATCAGCAGATTCACTAGTACAACACCACATATTCTCCATTTTCTTTGGAATACACCAGTGCATTTCCTCCAAACATACACCATTACACCATCAATCAACATTTTCTCCAGAATACAACCATTACACCATCAATCAACATTTTCTCCAGAATAAAACCATTACATCACCAATCAACATGTTCTCCAGAATTCTCCAGAATGCACCAACCAACCAGTTCAACATCAATCAACATTTTCTCCATTGACCAAACATAAATGGAAGAAAGAACTAGAACTGGAAATAATCAGCAGTATGCTATACTTCAGCAATGTCACACAACTCCCACAATACCACATATATCCGAAGTATCAACAGAACACTTCAGCATCAACATGCATTAATCAACATAATTCTTCAGCAATAACATGCATTAATCAACATAAAACTTCAGCATCAACATGCACTAATCAACATAAACACTTCAGCATCAACATGCAGTAATCAAGTTATCTGCTACTAGATCATCAAAAAAAAAAAAAAACAGAGATAGATATCATTTCAGACTGTGTGTTACGTTACCCACTCACTGTTGCTGTGAAGAGACAACATTGAGTTTTTTTCGTAATTCAAAAAATTGGGCTGTAGAAAGAGGTTTTGTAAGGCAATCAGCAATCTGAAATTTAGATGGAACATATTGAATCACCATTTTCTTAGCCAACACTTGTTCTCTTATATAATGGGTGTCAATTTCTATGTGTTTAGTGCGAGCATGAAACACAGGATTAGCAGCCAATGCTCCTGCACTCACATTATCACACCATATAACAGGGGTATTATGAAGAACAACGCCTAACTCAGAGAACATACTTTGTAGCCAAGCCACCTCTGTAGCTGTGTGAGCTAGAGCCCTATATTATGATTCAGTTGTAGAAAGTGCCACTACCTTTTGTTTTCGAGAACTCCATTGGATTAGATTAGGACCCAAGTAAATACAATAACCACTTGTTGACCGTCTATCTTCTAGACTGCTTCCCCAATCGACATCGGCATAGCATTCAATTTGTAGGAAACTAGCTGGTTTAAACTGAAGACCATAATCTAAGGTGCCTTTGATATACCGGAGCACTCTTTTGCATGCTTGCCATTGAAGCTCTGTAGGAGTTTGTAAATATTGACTCAGTTTGTTAACCGTAAAACTGATATCAGGTTGTGTTAAAGTAAGATATTGCAAGGCTCCAATGGTACTTCTATATAGACTAGGGTGATCAAATGGTGGGCTATCATTAGGGAATAACTTGGTACCTAATGCCATAGGTGTAGAACAAGCATTGGCTTCTAGCATCTTGGTCTTGAGAAGAAGATCAGATGCATATTTTGATTGCTTGAGATGAATACTACTTGCTGATCTATTTGCTTCCAAACCTAGAAAATACGTCAAAGAACCCAACATTTTTAAAGGAAACTGAACATTAAGATCCTGAACTAATTGGAGAACATACTCACCATCAGAACCGGTGATAAGGATGTCATCAACATACACTAACACATAAATCAAACCAGATTTGTGATGGAGGGTGAACAAGCTAGAATCGGAAATAGAATTGATGAAGCCTTTGTCCATGAGAGCAGTTTTTAGCTTATCAAACCATGCCCTCGGTGCTTGTTTAAGCCCATACAAAGCTTTATTTAACTTACACACAATCATATTAGATTGTGAAACTCAGAGAATAATCCAAGAGAAAAACTAATTAAAACTGAATCTATGCATTTCATTTAATGATTTGTGTTACAATGAAAGCCCCTTTTTATACAGTGAGCTTACAAGAGAGAGTTTACAAAGAGAAGAGAGACTGATGACTGAAGACTACTGAAGGCAATAACACATTCAGCTGAAGAAAGACTGCAGATTACTGAAACGACATCGTTTCAGTAATATTACAAATAACCCCCACATCTTTTGACAGTTAGCAGTTTAGTCCTTTTTTTCTAACATCCCCCTTGAGCTGGACTGAGTGTGCTTTGCATGCTACCAGTTTGTTTGGCCGTATATTGACATTCCCTCTTAAACTGGGTTATATTTCTGTGCTTCCTTCCCTTCATTTAGCTTTAACACAGAAATTGCCACACACCTCCTCAAACTGGACTACTCTGCAAACTGCAAATGGTTGAAGCCTCTTGTTTTCTTCCACAGCTTACCACATCAACTTCATTTTACAGCTTCTGAATTGTTTATACTCAGTACAGCTTCAGAAACTCAGTACAACTTCAGATCTCACCAGAAAAAAAAAACTGCATTTCAGCAAAAAAAACTGCATTTCATTTTTCTACATTTTTCTTTCATTTTTCTGCACTTTTCTATCAGATTTCTTCACAACAACTGCATTTTTTTTTTTGCACTTTCTTATCAGACTTCTTCCAGCAACATAAACTGCATTTTTTCTCGCACTTTTCTTATCAGATTTCAGATTTCTTCCAGCAACTCCAGCTTCTAGCAACACAAACTAATCCAACCACAACACAAACTTTTCCAACTAAACTTCACAATCTTGCACTCATAAATCTTGCAGCTACTTTCCAACAACTTCACAAAAAAAAAAAAACAAAACTTCACAAATCTGCAAACTCAAATCTGCAGCTACTCAACACAAACTTCACCAACTACATTCACACAAAAAACGTAGACTGCCACACAAAAAACTTCATCAACTACACAAATCTGTAAGCTATGTTTCACACAAACATCCTGCAATCTCACAAAACTGCAAATTTCAACAAATGCTCCAGTTTTTAACATGCTGCAACCCAAATCTTTCAGCATGAAAACTGTAAGCTGTAGCAAAAACTAAACCCTATAAACTCAGCAGTAACATAAACAGCAGACAAATTGCATCTGACAAAAAATATGTTTCAGTTATATTTTTTGTTTCAGTTATATGTTTTCTTGGCTTACACCATTTAGCCTTTTTCTGAGTTCTGTAAACTGAGCAACTGATAGTGTTTTTGTTAAGAGGTCAACTATTTGAAGCTTGGAAGGGACACTGTATGTGCAGTTTTTTTCGCAAGAACTTGCTCTCTAATATAGTGAGCATCATCTCTTGTGTTTGGTTCTGACATGAAACACCGGATTAGCTGCCAAGCCCCGCACTCACATTGTCGCACCATACACGAGTGCCATTAATTTGTAAACCCAACTCAGTGAACAACTCTAAAGCCATGCATTCTGTGGCTGTATGGGCCAAAGCTCTATACTCAGCCTCTGATAGAAAAGACTACAACCTTTTATTTTTTGAACTCCACTGGATCAATTTTGGTCCCATGTAACACAACAGCCACTTGTACCCGTCGGTCCTCTAGATTGCTGCCCCAATCAGCAAGCATACACTCAACTTTTAAAGTGCTGGCTGTTTTAAATGTAACCCATAGTGTTTGTTTCCCTTAATAATCTTTATATCTCTTGCAAGCCTGCCACTGAAGTTCTTTAGGCTTGCAAAAACGACTCAGTTATTGACAGGAAAACTAATATCTGGTTTGTAAGAGTTAAGTATTGAAGGGCTCCTATGGTGCTGCGATAAAGGCTTGGGTCCAAAAGTTTCACTATCAGTAGAGCAAAGTTTTGTGCCCACATCATGGGTGTAGAGCACGCACAGTCCAACATTTTGGTTTTGGACAGTAGATCTGAAACATATTTGCTTTGCTTCAAATGGATACCAGCTGCTATTCTAGTTGCCTCTAACCCCAAAAATATTGTAAAGAGCCAAGAGTCTTAGAGAGAACTCATCATTAAGGTCTTTCATGAGTTGAGTGATAAAACACTTATCTGATCCAGTAATTAGAATATCATCACATAGACAGTACATAGATGAAAAATGAGTTGTGACAAAGCACAAACAGCTAGAATCAGAAACTGAATTTTGGAATCCTTTGTATATAAGGCAGCCTTCAACTTATCAAACCAAGCTCTTGGGCTTGTTTAAGTCCATACAAAGCTTTATTTAACTTGCAAACATAGGAAGGCCTAGAGGATCCTCAAAACCAACAGAAAGCATTATTTCCATCTACTTGTTGAATATCCCACCCATTTGTGACAGCTAAGGTAAGGATTATCCTAATGGTAATGGCTTGATAACTGGGCTAAAGGTTTCAAAGTAATCAGGCCAGGAGTTTGTTGAAAACCCTTAGCAACAAGTCTAGCTTTGTACTTTTGCATGAACCATCAGCATTGTATTTTGTTCTAAAAACCCACTTGTTGCCTACAATATTTTTATCAGGAAGAGAGGGACAAGAATCCAGTGTCATTTTTCATTAATGCATCAAATTCACTTTGCATTGCCCCTTTCCACTTAGCACTATGAAGGGCTTCAAACACAGTATTTGGTTCAGGAACAACAGCAGTGATTTCTGAATTGAGGGCTGTGGAACACACTGTGTAAAAGGAAGCGGCTGCTTTGGATCTTGTAGTCATGGGGTGTGTGTTTGGAGTTGAGGTAGATGGTTGAAAGTCATACAATCGTAGATTCTTTAGTGATGTGATCAACCTCAAGTGCCATGAAGGTAAACCAGGACATGTAAGAGGATGTAAATGAGGCTGAATTAGTAGAATGGTTTGAATTGCAAGCTGGAGTGTGGAACTATTGAACCAGTGCTGATGTTGGAATTGTTTGAATCAGTAGGCTGATGTTTGAATTATTTGATGATGATGACTTAGTAAGGAGGGTGGTATGATGTGAAGTCACTTCAATGTTAAAGGTTGGTTATGATTGGTTTAAGTAAGCAGTTGATGTGAATCTGTGGCTAATGATTCAAACTGTGTTGGACCATAAACATGTAGAGAAGTGTTATGTGGGGTAGAGAAGTGTTATGTGTAGTATGTGATTTTGTTGAGTTATCCCAAGCTGCAGTTAAAAATCAGACTTACCTAAGGGATTTGTTACAGCAGAAGGATCTTTAGAAGCCTTTTGGAGACTCAGGAGAGGGTACAATGTGAATGGAAAAGGTAAGATGTATTGGTTAAGACTGATTTTGAGAGGACTCAAAACTAGATTCAGAATCAGATTTAGGAACAGACTAGAACAAAAATTGTTAAAAGAAAAGAAACTCTAATTCATTGAATTAAACACTAGGTGAAATACAATTTTACCGTTGGGTGTAGACACTTAACCCTTATGGACAAGACTATATCCAACAAAGACACACTTTGTACTATGAAAACTGAATTTATGACGATTAAAAACTCTAAGGTAGGGAAACAAGAGCACCCAAAAACCTTAAGCTTTCATAGACAGGAGATATTTTAAATAACATTTGGTAGGTGAGATATTATTTAAAATAGGGGTAGGCATTCTATTAATAACTAAACAGCAGTTTCAAAAGATAACCACCAAAAATGAAAGGCATTGAAGCTTGAGCAGGCAAGGTTAGTCTTGTTTCAACTATGTGCCTATGTTTTCTTCACTTCTACCATTTTGTTGGTGGATTGGAGCATGAATGTCTAAACTGAATGCCTAAGTTTGTGAGATAGGTATGTAGTGCTATGAATTCCCCTCCTTGATCAATTGTAGACATTTTAATTTGTAACCAAACTGTCGCTCGCAAGATGATAAATTTAATAAAAATGGACTTAACTTCAGCTTTAGTTCTAAGGGGAAACCACCAAGTGTATCCTGTAATCATCAAGGAACTGTATGTAATCCCTAAAACCTTCAGAAGAAGGTAAGGGGGAGGACCCCATACGTCACTATGGACTAATTCTAATGGAGCAGTGGCATGAAGAGAAGGAGGGAAACTTGTATTGTGAAGTTTGCCTAGTTGACATCATCACAGAATAAAGAGGAAGTTTGTGCAAGTGTGGCAGACTTTGAGTTAGTTAGGGTGATAAAATTTTATGCAAGATTGTGGAATGTGGTGCCCTGGTCTTTTGTGCCAGATCATATGATCCTGAGCACTTTTGTTAATAGTGAAACACAGATTTTTAGTACTGGAAGAGCTAAGGCAGTATGTACAGTAGTACTATCAATAAAACTTCATTTTAAATGAGATTATCATTTTGAGACACATCAAGAAATTAGGCCAACAATATCTGAGTGCACATCGAAATTATAAGACACAGTAGAAGCAGTATAAACATCACAGGCACATCAATGTTATCTAAATGCTCATCAGAATTAGTAGGCACAGTAGAGACAGTATGAACACCAATAATCACATCAATATTATCTAGTGTCACATCAGAATTTTGTAGATAGTAGAAGAGTATGAACATCGCATCACATCATTTACAACCACAGCAACATTTTCAATATTTTCTTATTTATTAGACCATTACATATTACAGAACACAGGATTGACACGGAGACAAAGCATTAGAGTCAAGTTCACACTGCTCTGGAGTAGGTTTTTGGACTGAAAGGAATACAGTATTTTTGACTACATTATTGCAATGTGAAACACATTTCTGACTAAATTTTTGACTATTCTGACTCAATTTTTGGCTGTAAGACTGTGAGGATTGTGCAGCGGCAAACAGATTTGGTGTAGGGAATATTCAGCTGATGAGCCTTCTTTAAGATCCCCTTGTAGTAACATTTCCCTAGTTTTTGATCCTTAAATGCAACGGTTAGCATTAACTCTACAATCCATTATTGCTTTTTGTAAACTTGGAAATACTAAGTAAGTTTTTGGTAATTTTAGGGACACATAATAGTTTTTAAGATGCAAACATTTAGAATGAGATGGCTGGGTAATAAAGTGTTACCATATGGGAGATTTCAAGATGTTCACCATTGCCCACTTGAAGTTGATTTCGACCACAATAATCCTGGCTGACTTGTAGATGACTCATTCTGAAGCTACATGATCAGTAGCTCCAGAATCCATGTACCATATGGGATCAGTGGGGTGAAACGTGTGGCTGTTTGGGAGTTTCGTAGGTGTGGACCATAATGTGGCAGCAGGCATAGTTTGAGGCTACTAAAAAAGCCTGATTGGTACTTGTTGGTTGTTGACTTGGCAAACCAAAGACATTAGGAGAACCAGCAGTATTTTCAGAGCCAGGGATACAGGACGTTCCCTGAACTTGGAGGAATATTCATGTGGCTAGCAACTCCAAAGAAACCAAACGGAGACGGTTGCTTGGAATCAAACCAAAGCAAGCTGGTGTTGATTAAAGTTTTGAAACTGCTGAGGATGTGAGCCAGGTGACGCAGGAAACCAACAAATTGTGAGAACCATACTGCAAAGCTCTATTATAGGCAGCTTAAACTGGTGAAACATTGTACTGCTGAATGCCCTGTCTTGTTGCACACTTGACAGATAAGCTTGTTTCTATTAACCACGACCTCTGCCTCTTCCATATGGCACATAACCAGGAGGTCTAGTAGAAACATCTGATTAGCAGGCTATTGAAAAAACTTGATTGTGTAACCAACTGAATGGTGTCATTGTTTTGGATATTCTATGATAATGTGGATTGCTAAGGGAATTAAGGGACAAAACATTGTTGTTGACAAAGGTGAGGTTAGGGATCTGTCTACTGTTTGGTTTGGTGATGAGTTTGAATTGTTTCCTGCACTTCCAGACACATTTGCAACAGCTAAATGAGCAGCATTGTGGACAGCCAAATGAGCAGAATTGTTATATAGTCAATAGAGTTGAACTTTCAATCGAATTTCATACTTCTGAAGTAGAAACTGTGCTTCCTGAAGTGTAACTGAATCAATCTTTGACTCTAATCTAGAGGTAAGTTACAACTACAGGATCATATTCTGGTCCTAAACCGTCAAGAACATACTACAGTAAATCCTCTATCTGAGATGATTAAGCCACTAGCTGACAAACTCTCACTATCTCCTTCATTTTCTTAATGTAATCTCCAATGCTTAGATATACATTTTTGTGTGGTTTGCAACAAATTCTTAAGATGTAAAGCACGAGCTTTTGAATCATTAACAAATTCATTCTCCAAATTTTCCAAATCTCATTTGAATATCTACATTTTGACACATTACCAAACACACTCTCTGATATAGAAGCTAGTAACCAACTAACTAAACTTATCCGTACGTTTCCACATAACATAGTCTGGATTGATTTATCAGTCATCTAACCCAACATCTTCCTTGAGCTCTTTAGATCTTATCAACTGATGATTCTACAAGAATTAAAGTGGAGGGCAAGCATTTTCCTAGAAGGTGATCTTCAAGCTCATGAGAGCCGACAGCAACAAACCCTCGAACTCCAAAACGGTAGTTGTCACGCGTGAGCTTAGGACTGATTACTTGTAGACTAGAAGCAAGTGCAGAGTTGGAGCGACTGAGTGTTCTCGAAGCATTTCCTCAATGCGATGGCAAGATTAGGGAAGAGGAACCAGGAGTTTTGGCCATTTGACGCTAGTCTTGGCTCTGATACCATTGAAACTCAGAGATATCAAGAGAAAAAGTAATTAAACTGAATCTATGCATTTCATTTAATGATTGTGTTACAATGAAAAGCCCTTTTTATACAGTGAGCTTACAAAGAGAGTTTACAAAGAGAAGAGAGAACTGATGAAGACTGAAGACTACTGAAGGCAATAACACGATTCAGCTGAAGAGAAAGACTGCAGATTACTGAACGACATCGTTTCATTAATATTACAAATAAACCCCACATCTTTTGACAGTTAGCAGTTTAGTCCTTTTTATTCTAACAGATTATCTTGAGAGCTTAGAGAGCCAAAACAGCTGCGTGATTTTTTTTTTCAATGGCTGGAGTTAACTTGATTCCTGTTTATTAGTTTAAGAATATTATATTATTTGTATTTCTTTTTAGATTACAATTTAATTTCTTAACACACCAGAGACCAAAGAGTAGCTTCGCCCTGTGAAAAAGATTCAGAGAGAGCAAATCTAAAGCAAATGAATGAAAAGAGTAACTGCTTTCAACTGTATTTTGTATTGAAAAACTTAATTCATCTTTACAAAAAGTTCTCAATTTTCTAGCTCAAAATACACGAGTTGAACTCAGTGAACTGATATACAATTTCAGTTTTAGATTCAAACTACGGTCGTTTGTAAAAGGCCATCTACACCTCCTAGCTTTTACTTCTGACAGTTTAACCCACTGATATGATCTTTGCATGGTCAACATTCCCCCTCAAAGTGGACTGCTGTGTGTCTTCTGAATGTGCATCTACAATTTTCGTTGGCTTTTTCTTTGCATTCTAACATTTTAGCCAAGCACACAGCAGCAACCTCTCAGCAGATTCACCAATATTTACAACATCATTAGCCATCAATACCACATATTCTCCATGACACCATAGTCCCCATATGCCCAAAGAACGATTTTGAAAGGGAACAAATGAAGAACATTCCATATGCTTCTGCTGTCGGAAGCCTGATGTATGCTCAGGTCTGTACAAGGCCTGACATTGCATTTGTTGTTGGAATGTTTGGACGATATCAAAGTAATCCAGGTTTAGACTACTGGAGAGCTGCAAAGAAAGTGATGAGGTACCTTCAAGGATCCAAAAACTACATGCTTATGTATAGACGGATGGACAATCTGGAAGTAATCGGTTAATCAGATTCAGACTTTGCTGGTTGTGTTGATTCATGCAAATCAACATCAGGATATGTTTTCATAATGGCTAGTTGAGCTGTATCTTGGAGAAGTGTAAAGCAGTCCTTGACTGCTACTTCCACTATGGAAGCTGAGTTCGTTTCTTGTTTTGAGGCTACTTCACATGGTGTATGGTTAAAGAGTTTCATAGCTGGACTTAAAATTATGGATTCCATTTCTAAACCATTGAGAATATACTGCGATAATTCAGCTGCTGTCTTTATGGCTAAGAACAATAAAAGTCGAAATCGAAGTAAACACATTGACATTAAGTACTTAGCTATAAGAGAGTGTATTAAGGAAAAGAAAGTGGTCATTGAGCACATAAGTACTGAATTAATGATCGTTGATCCTTTGACCAAAGGCATGCCACCATTGAAATTCAAGGATCATGTAGAAGAAATGGGACTTCATTCCACTATGTAGTCTTATATATAATGTTTGAATAAAACTCTTATTTACTGTGATGTTTTCTCATATTCATGTGCATCTTAATTTCATTTGAGAAAATTCATCTGTAGGACCAAGAATAAGCATAGGCTTTATTCATTAAGTAAGGTTGTCATATATAAAGTAAACTTGAGAAATCAAATGCATTGTAATACATGGAAGACAATACTTGTTTTATTTTGAGGACTTGTCGCCACGATTCGTGTATTTGTTTCTTAATGAAATAATGGTTAAAAATGTGGACCAAGTGGGAGAATGTAAAACTTACGTTACATTACGTTACTCATGTAACGTAAATAACCTTTTGATTTTCATCAGTTTTAAACCTTGATGGTCCACATTTGTTGTTCAGTTTTCAAATGCTTCATTTTTCAAACGTTTGGGATTTATGGCAACCATTAAGCATGCCATTAAGAGCTTGATGGAAGCTTCGCTATGTATATTATTTTGGTCCCTAAGCTCAAGAACTTGATTATACTAAATTATACACCNTAGTGTGTGAGGGTTGACCAGAAGAAACATGAGCAGAAGGTTTAGAACAGAAATCTTTGCAAGAAAAAGGAAATTCAGACTCATTAAATTTGACACTAGGGGTTACAAATATTTTCCCATCAGATCTGAGGCATTTATATCCTTTATGTACTAAGCTATCACCAACAAAAACACACTTAGAAGAATGAAAATTAAACTTGTGTGAACTAAAATCCCGAAGATATGGAAAACGAGCACAACCAAACACCTTTAGACTTTCATACACAGGATGTTTATGAAATAATTTATGATATGGTGAATCATAGTTAAGAACACTAGTGGGCATTCTATTTATGAGAAACGCAGAAGATTTAAAAGCTAACCACCAATATCTAAGAGGCATAGATGCATGTGCTAGTAAGGTAAGGCCAGTTTCAACAACGTGTCTATGCTCTCTTTCACTCCTACCATTTTGTTGATGAACATAAGCACATGAATGTCTAAAGATGATACCAGTTTCATTAAGATAAGGAATAAGAGCCTTAAACTCACCATCTTGATCAGACTGCAAGCATTTGAGCTTGTAACCAAATTGTCTCTCAGCAAGGTGATGAAATTTAACAAAAATGGATTTCACTTCAGCCGTAGTTCTTAAAGGAAACAGCTAGGTAAACCGACTATAATCATCTAAGAACTGAACATAGTATCGGAATCCTTCTATAGAAGGAAAAGGGGCAGGACCCCACACATCAGTATGAACTAATTCAAGGGGGGCAGTAGCATGGGAATGTGATGCAGAAAATGATGTATGATGTGCTTTTCCTAACTGACATGCATCACAAAATGACACAGTTGAAGAACTATCAGTTTTAGCACCATCATTACCTAAATTTGAAGTTGATTTGATATAGGACAATATTTTGTTAAGAATAGATGCGTGAGGATGGCCTAAACGCTTATGCCAAAGCATGTGATCAACATTGTTTCTAGACACATCAAGACAATTCAGATCTGAAGAATTATGAACACAATTTTAAGAATATGAAGTTGACACATCAGAAGAAGCAGGTGCAATAACATTTGAAGCAGAATGCCAGTATCACAGCACATATTAAGATCAACAACAGTATTTGACACATCAGACTCAATAGAGTCAACATAACACTTGAAGTAGTATTCATTGAAACATCACAGCACTTATTAAGGCCAACAATAGTAGAATTTTGGGCAAGAAACGTATTAGAAACACAGGCTGCATTATTGTAACCATCATTACATTTTGGAACTAAAGTAGACTGGTCTTTACTTATTACAGAGGAAGTATTTGAAACGGATATAGGGAACATGGTGAGAACAGACTGAGCCCTTGGTAAACATCTTTGAGTATTGGACAAACAATTAGTTTTAGGTATACAACTAGTTGGAGTACAATCAGACTTTGTACTATTACTTGAAAGACAATCAGGCTGTGTAGTAGCAATAAAAGTGGACGAATTGGGCTTTGTGAAAGCAGACTTGGCAGATGGGATGTTGAGTTGGTATAACCCTCCTTTAAGGTCCCCTTGCAATAAAATTGCCCTTGTGGACTTGTCCTTAACAACACAGCAGTTAGAATCAAATTCCACAATCACATTATTATCTTTAGTGAATTTAGAGATGCTAAGAAGATTTTTTGTAATTTTGGAACGCAAAGGATATTTTTAAGCTGCAAACACTTAGAATGTAAAAAGCTTGGTAAGAAAGAGTGACCAGTATGAGAAATAGCAAGAGACTCACCATTCCCAACCTGAAGTTTCTCTGCTCCATCAAAAACCTTGCTGATACTCAACTGATTTAAGTTAGAAGCAACGTGATCTGTTGCACCTGAGTCCATATACCATACGGGGTCAACTGGAGAGTAGGCAGTTGCAAGAGCAGTTGGCTGATAGGGATATGTGTTGACACAATTTCAAGAGCAGTGAGGAATCCTTTCTAGTCACTCAAAACAAGAAAGTACTTAAGTGACCACGAGGTTTGAGAGCAAATGTTTATTCAAATTTTTCACAATTTGCTTAATAAGATGATTATCATTCCCAGTGAGAAGGATATCATCTACATACACCAGCCAAATAGATGACTTGAGCTTCTTTTTGAATAGAACAGACTAAATCAGCAGCAGAATTCTCAAAACCCCAAGACAGTTATACACTTTTCACTTGCAAACCAATCTTGGGAGCTTGTTTCAAGCCATCAAGGCTTTATGTAACTTACAAACATTCTTTGGTACATGTGGATCAGCACAAATCTTCAGGTTGATACAGTAAACAGTCTTGGTTAGCTCATCGTAAAAAAGGACGGGTGATATCGATTGTGGATATCCATTGATGTAAATGCCAAGATAGCATGACTCTTATGGTGGTAGCTTTGTACAGGTGAAAAATTCTCAAAATATCCAAGTCTGGTGTTTGTTGTGTATTGTTATACCACAAAGAGATAACAATGCTTTAACTGTGTATTGTATTGAAAAACCTAGTTCATCTTTACAAGAAGTCTCAATTTATACTTAGCTCAAAATACACGAGCTGAACTAGTGAACTGATATAACAGATTTCAGTTTTAGATTCAAAACTATGTCGTTTGTAAAGAGTCATCTACAACTCTAGCTTTTACTTCTGACAGTTTAACACCACTGATCTGATCTTTGCATGGTCAACATTCCCCTCAAAGTGGACTGCACTAATCTGATCTTTGCATGGTCAACATTCCCCTCAAAGTGGACTGCTGTGTGTCTTCTGAAGTGCATCTCCAATTTTTCGTTGGCTTTGCGTGCATCTAACAGTTTTAGCCAAGAAACTCAACAACAAACCTCTCCGGATTCACCCATTTGTGGTCTTCTGCTTTGCATTTAATAGTTTAGCCAAGCAAACTCCGCAGCAAACCCTCAGAGCAGTTCACCAATATACAACATTATTAGTCATCAAACCACATATTCTCACGACACTAAGTCCCATATTTTTCAAGCAACCCAGCAGCAAAAGCAAACACACACACATCAATCACACACATTCTCACTTTCCTTTGGAATACACCAGTGCATTTCCTCCAACATACACATTACACCATCAACCAACATTTCTCCAGATAAATCATACACCATCAATCACTTTTCCAGAATACAATCACTACACCATCAATCACCTTTTCTCCAGAATAAACCATTACACCACACTCTACATGTTCTCCAGAATTCCCAGAATGCACCAACCAACCAGTTCAACAGCAATCAACATTTTCTCATTGACCAAACATAAAGTGAAAGAAAGAACTAAAAACCGGAAATAACAGAAGTATGCATACTTCAACAATGTCACACAACTCTTACAAGTACCCATATATACCGAAGTATAACAGAAGCTTCAGCATCAACAAGCTTAATCAACAGAATCTTCAGCAATATATATGATTAATCAACAAAAACTCAGCTCAAAATGCACAAACTCAACAAAAAAACTCAGGCATCAAAGAAAAAAGAGAAAGATATCATTTAGATGTGTGTGTTACGTAACCACTACTGTGCTGTGAAGAGACAACATTGAGTTTCTTCGGATTCAGAAATTGGTTGTAGAAAGAGGTTTTGTAGGCAATCAGCAATCTGAGTTTGAGGAACAGATGAAGCACCATTTTCTTGGCCAAAATTGTTCTCATTATTATAATGGGCGTCAATTCATATGTGTTTAGTGCGAGCATAAACATGGGATTAGTAGCACAATGCCCCGCCACTCACATTATCACACTATAAACAGGGGTTATTATGAAGAACAACGCCTAACTCAGAGAACATACTTGTAGCGAAGCCCACCTTGTTGTTGTGTGAGCTAGAGCCATATTCTGCCTGTCAGTCGAAGAAAGGCCACTACCTTTGTTTCGAGACTCCATAGATTAGATAGGACCCAAGTAAATACAAACAACCACTTGTTGACGTCTTCTTCTAGACTGCTTCCCAATCGGCATCGGATAAACATTCAATTGTAGGAAACTAGGCGTTTGAACGGAAGACCATAACTAAGGTGCACTTGATATACCGAAGCACTCTTTTGCACGCTTGCCATTGAAGTCTGTAGGAGTTTGAAATATTGACTCAGTTTGTTAATGTAAAAACTGAATCAGGTCGTGTTAAAGTAAGATATTGCAAGGCTCCATAGTACTTCTAATAGATAGGGTGATCAAATGGTGGGCTATCATTAGGGAATAAACTTGGTACCTAATGCTAGGTGTAGAAACAAGCGATGGCTTATTAGCATCTGTCTGAGAAAAGATCGATGCATATTTGATTGCTTGAGGGAATACACTTGGATCTTTTGCGTCCAAACCAGAAAATATGTCAAACGAACCCAATGTTTGTTAAAGCAAACTGAACATGAGATCTGAACTAATTGGAGAAACATATGCACATCAGGACCAACGGTGATAAGATGTCATCAACACACAACACATAAATCAAACCAGCATTTGTGATGGAGAGGGAACAAGCTGGATAGAAAAGTAAATTGATGAGCTTGTCCAGGAGAGCAGTTTTTCGCTATTCCAAACCATGCCTCGGTGCTTGTGTCAGCCATACAAAGCTTTATTTAACTTCACCACGGACAAAAGAGGGATGTTAGAATCTTCAAAACAAGCAGGTTGAAGCAATTAAAACTGTTCATTAACATACATTTAAAAAGCATATTGACATAAACTGTGTGTGAAATTTCTATCCATTGGTCACAGTAAGGTGTAATGAGTCTATGGTTGAAGGTGACAACCGGACTAACTGTTTCAAAGTAATCCAAGCGGGGTTTACTGAAATCCCTTGGCACCCAACCTACCATTTATTTCTGTAAGGAAACATCAGCATTGAACTTGGTTCGAATATCACACTTGTGCCAACTATATTCATTCAAGTGAGAAGGAACATAGGGACCAAGTATTGTTCTTAACTAATGCTCAAACTCACTTGCATAGCCACTTTTCCACTCAGGAGCTGAGAGCTTAGTGACAATTGTGAGTTAGGCAATACAAAACTGTTACTTACTGTGAAACAGAATTTCGGAGGTCTAGGAGCAATAGTACCCAAGAACTCAGTGTTCATAATGTTTGAGTAGTAGGTACTGCAGAGGAATTCAATTGCGTGTCAACCAGTAGTAGATGGACTGTAATATGGTCACATGGGAGGAAATGTTGTCTTAGTGGTGACAATAGGTAAAATAGCGATGATTTGGATCTTATTCACCATGGGATGAACATAACAGTAGAATGGATCTAGAGGTTGAGATATCATTGGGGTGTTAAATAGAATGAGTATCGCAGGGATACAGATCTGATGAGGCTATGCTAAGGACTCATGTTGAGAGGAGAATGGTAGTAGCTCTATGGTAGTGGTAGGGATAAGGGGAATTTTGAGATAACTCTAAATTCAGGTTGGTGGAAGTTAACAAGTGGAGGTAGGACTAGTAAAGAAGATACCAGCTGGATTAGTTGGTGAAGATGGGACGAGGGTGCGTTCGTGGATTCAAATAATGGAGAGGTGAAATGAGTCCTGGTGAGCAACAAAGGTGAAACGGGTCGTGTGTGCAGCAGTAGAGGTTGAGGTATAGATGTGTTGTGTTGAGATAATATGGACCTGAAATATGCTTACCAACTGCTGTGAAGTTAGAGAAAGCCCTATTGGGAGCATTAAATATTACAGATGGGATCAAGACCATTTCAAGGAGGAACGAATGAGAAATCACAGCACAGGGAAAGGTGGCCAAGTGCTGATTGAGGGACAAAAAAAAAAAAAAAAAAAAAAAATTAAGTGTTTCATAAAAGATTTAAGAATTTATAAAAAATTTCTTTAATTCATACACAAAATAGGCATACAAAAAGCATTTTCATTATTTTGCTTTCACAATTTTATTTTTCAAATATATTTTTATTAAAATTTTGTTAGAAATGTAAAATAAATAAATAAATTATTATTATTATTATTATTATTATTATTCAGTGGGGATAATTAATAAAGGAATTTAAAGAAAATGGTTATGAAAAAGAGAAGTTTATTGTATTTCAATGGCAAATTAATATAATGGAAATACTGTTTCCATGTATATCTGCCAAAAAAAAAAAAAAACTAACGTGAATTGATTACAGCATAGCTACTAACCAAATCTTTGTCCAATATTTTGATTGTCCGAGTCAAATAATAAATAAATGTATATAATTTATTATGTTCATATCTCAGGTTTTCTTTCATATATGATTGATCTGAATATGGCCACCTCTCTTTGCCCCGTAGTCTTTTTTACTTCATTTCACATTACGGCTGCAAACGAGCCAAGCTGCTCGCAAGTAGCTTGTGTCGAGCTTGGCAGCTCAAGCTTGAGCCGCTTGAGTGTTGAGTCGAATATGCCATGAGGGTCTATGTAAGTTTTGAAAGTTAGGGGTTATAATGTAAGGTGATAGTGAGTCAAAAAATGGCATAAGAATCAATTTCCATCGCCGGGAAAGTGGCAAAACAACAAGAGGCAGCAACTTCTAACATGCGCCGACGTAGTGTAAAATTGCTTTCAGCGAATATGATTTGGCTAAAAAACAAGCCGTTTTGCATTCTTCTCCAAGCTCGAGCTCGGTACAATAATAACGAGCTAAGCTCGAGTGCCGTGGTGTTCGAATGGGCTCGGCTCGTTTATAGCCATAAATTCACATTCACAATATCTTTAGTGACTATTTTCACGTGTAAGATAAGACAAAACTGAAAAACTGAAATGATTCTTTTTCTAACTAACTATACAAGATACACGTGATGTGCTTATAAGCAAACATTGCATGACAAGAGTAAACGACATCGTTTTTACAATCAGCTTTTCTCATTTAGTTAATTTCCACTTTTGTCCTTCTTCTATCATTCCCCCATAAACCAAACATTCTCTACTTCTCCTCTCATCTTCATATTCCCTCTTCATCTTAACACTCACTGCACTTTCTTCACATCTCATCTACAGTTCTGTTCTTCACAACTTGTACTGATTTCTTTCTCCATCAAACAACAATTTTAACTGACTTCTTTCTTCATTAGTTTTTCTCTCCTAATAATTCTGCAACTTTTAATAACGAATCTGTAACGAGCTGATGAAGTTAGCGAGCTAATTAAGCGAACAACAGCTGATGAAGCGAACAACAGCTGATGAAGCGAACAACAACAGATGAAACGAACAACAACAGCAAACTGATGAAGCGAACAATAGCTGATGAAGCAAACAATAGCTAATGAAACGAACAACAAACAGCAAACTGATGAAGCGAACAGCCATTACAAAACGAATCTGCAACAAGCTGATGAAGTTAGCAAGCTGATGAAGCGAACAATAACAACGAACTCAAACAACTCCTTTAACTTTGATCATTTTCAATTTTCAGCCTTTCTCAGTAAACAACAATTTTAACTGACTTCTTTCTTCATTAGGTTTTCTCTTCTGCTAATTCTGTAACTTTTAATAATGAATCTGCAACTTTTAAATTTTCCCTTAGCCACTGAAATCTATGTCCAAACAAGGGCTTTGTTAGGATATCTGCCAACTGATATTCAGTACCCACATACTACACACTAATTCGTTTATCAGCAACCACTCTCGGACATAATGCACATCTATTTCAATGTGCTTCGTTCTGGCATGGAAGACAGGGTTTGATGACAGAGCCCTTGCACTCATGTTGTCACACCACAGAACAAGCGTGAGTGTGTTTTCAATTCCCAGTTCTGTAAACAAATTTTGAATCCAAACCATTTCAGTGGCAGCTTGACACAAAGACCTGTACTCTACTTTAGTAAATGATAGAGAGACCACCTTTTGTTTTCTTGAACTCCACTGGATCAAATTTCCTCCTAGAAAAATTCCATACCCATTGGTTGATTTCCTATCGTTAGTGTCACTTACCCAATCTGCATCAGTGTATCCTTCAAGAACAAATCTTTTATCTCTGGTGAATAACAAGCCATCGTGAATGGTCCCTTGAATGTATCGAAGTACTCTCTTACAGGCTGACTAGTGAGCAACCATGGGAGTCTGCAAAAACTGACTAAGTTTATTTATAGCAAATGCTATATCTGGTCTGGACAGAGTTAAGTACTGCAGGCTCCCCATAACCTTTCTATAGAGAGAAGGTTGATCAAATACTTCATCATCCTCTTTACTGAGTTTTGTTCCGAGAGCCATATGAGTCTAACAAGGTTTTGAATCTGCCATGCCAGCTTTGTTTAGCAGCTCATGAGCATACCTGGTTTGCGTTAAGAGCAGTGAGGAATCATTTCTAGTCACTTCAAAACCAAGAAAGTACTTAAGTGACCACGAGGTTTTGAGAGCAAATTGTTTATTCAAATTTGTCACAATTTGCTTAATAAGATGATTATCATTCCCAGTGAGAAGGATATCATCTACATACACCAGCAAATAGATGACTTGAGCTTCTTTTTTGAAGTAGAATAGACTAACATCAGTAGCAGAATTCTCAAAACCCCAAGACAGTAATACACTTTTCAACTTGTCAAACCAATCTCTGGGAGCTTGTTTCAAGCCATACAAGGCTTTATGTAACTTACAAACATTCTTTGGTACATGTGGATCAGCAAAATCTTCAGGTTGATACATGTAAACAGTCTTGGTTAGCTCATCGTTAAAAAAGGCGTTGTTGATATCGATTTGCTGGATATCCCATTGATGATAAACTGCCAAGGATAGCATGACTCTTATGGTGGTAGCTTTGATAACAGGTGAAAAATTCTCAAAATAATCCAAGCTTGGTGTTTGTTGTGTATTGATTATACCAAAAAGAGTAACTGCTTTCAACTGTGTATTGTATTGAAAAACCTAGTTCATCTTTACAAGAAGTTCTCAATTTATACTTAGCTCAAAATACACGAGCTGAACTTAGTGAACTGATATAACAGATTTCAGTTTTAGATTCAAAACTACGTCGTTTGTAAAAGAGCCGTCTGCACCTCCTAGCTTTTACTTCTGACAGTTTAACCCACTGATCTGATCTTTGCATGGTCAACATGTTGAAATCCTTTTGCAACAAGCCTCGCTTTATACCTTTGCAAAGACCCATCAGAATTTAGTTTGGTCTTAAAAACCCATTTGCTGTTTACTATATTCATTCCAAGTATACAAGGCACCAGCTCCCAAGTCTGATTGTTCATAAGTGCATTATATTCTGTCAACATTGCATCTTTCCATTCTAGTGTATTTAAGGCTTCAGTTGCAGATTTAGGCTCAACTATGATTGTCTGACTTGATAAATAGGCACAAGGATTGGATGAGTTCAGACTGCTTTTGGACCTAGTCACCATCGGATGAGTGTTCTAAGTATTCTGAGGTTGGAACTTAGGAAAACATAAATCAACTTCCAACTAAATTCCTGGATGCTCAGAAGAAGATCTGTACTCTGTAGGTGTTGTGCATTTGTCAGGTGGTTGATCAGCAGACTGATTTCTTTGTAACCTGGGACCTGGAAGAGATACAACTAAAGGAGGTACGACAGGTGACAGATTATGTTGAGTAGAGATTGGTTCACATGCAGTAGGTTGAGTTCTTTGTAACCTGGAATCTGAGAGCGACACTACAGCTAAAACATTTTACTGAGCTGCAGATGGATTTGTATGATTGTGTAGAGAGGACCTCACTAGTGATTGAGAGTCCGGAGCTTGGACTGCACACAACTTAGTTGAACTGGAATCTGGAAAATGCACTCTAGATGAAGTATTTTGCTGAGCTGCAGGCGCTGATGTAGATGGATTTGTATGATAGTGTAAACATGATCTTACTGGTGATTGATAATCCGGAGCTTGGCCTGCACAAAACTCAGGGGAACTTATAGTTATTGGATCTGAAGAATAGATAGAACAGTTTGGAAGCTGCTAGGAACTTTGAAAGATGGGAGCATTAGTCAGTCCAGCAACCTCACTATCCTCACATGAAACATTCTTGAAATCATTTTTAAATGGAAAATCATACTCATTGAACTTGGTTTACTTGACAATATACATCTTACCAGATGAGGACATACACTTATAGCCTTTGTGAACTAGGCTATAACCCAGAAAAACACACTTCTCGGTATGGTAACCAAATTTTTGCTTCTGATATGGNAACTGTTCATACACGGAAGTGGGTAATAAGTTCATGCTCGCCCCTAAGTCTAAGAGTCTCTATTAATCGTGACATTACCTATCACACAAGAAATAATAGGAGCTCCAGGATCCTTCAACTTCGGGGGAATGCGGTTTGAGACAACCGCACTTACATTTTCTGGTAAATGTACAGTCTTAGGTGTGTGAGATTTCATTTTCCTCTTTTGCGGACACAAGTCTTTGAGGAATTTGGCATAAGCAAGTACTTGCTTGATGGCATCTAAGAGTGGAATGTTAATCTGCACCTGCTCAAACAACTCAATCATTTCATCCATCCTAGCGCTTTTCCTAGTAGTGGGAACATTTGGCTCTAAGCACTGAGGAAAGGGTGCTCTTGGTATGTACGATGCAAGGGATGGTTCATTCTCCCCAACTTTCTCCTTACCCGATCTCTGAACACTTGACTCTACAAGAGGCTCACTCTCACTCTCTTTGATTTGGTCCCTACCTAGACTTTCCTCTTCTCTACCCTGGACTTTTACTTCCCTCTCAGGCCTAATTAGCTCTCGACCGCTCCGAAGAGTCATCAGGACCTTAGCTTGTTCGGAAAACCCTCTCAGTTGAGAAGAACCACTAGGGTTACCTATGACTTGACTAGGCAATTGGCCTTGTTCCCTCCTATTGACTGCTTCGGCTATTTGACCAATTTGGGTCTCTAGCTTACTAATGGATTGGGAATGGGAATGTAGAAGTTGGGTATTCTACTCTAAATCCTGGAACCTAGCATTCATGTCGGCTTTTTGTTCCTGCATGGTTTGGAGCATTTGAGCCATCATTGATTCTAGTGAACTAGACACTGGAGTAGGCTGTTGAATGGGAGGTGGGAACCTAGGTTGGATGGGTGGTTGGATTGAAGGTTGCTCCCTATAATTGCCTTGCTGATTGGAAGGATTGTTCTTGTATGGCATATTATTAGGGACATTCTGAGGTGGTTGTGGCTTCCATGAAATATTAAGGTGGTTACGCCACCCAAGATTGTATGTGTTCGAGTACGGATCGTTCCGTCTCTGGAAGCCTTGTGCAACTTGCACTTGCTCTTTAAAAGAGTCAGGGGCAGGTTCCTCAATCTGATGGTCAAGAGTGGAGTACATGGCAAAAACAGCCTGGTTCGCATTCTGAGATGATTGTGTAGAGGGTTGCCCTTGTATAGATACAAACTGGTCAAATTGGTGGGCTAACACCTCTAACTTGGAACTAATGTCATCTAACCGTGACACCTCATACACGCCACCCTTCTTGGATGGCTGCCCTCAGATAGGCATTCTAGACGCAAAAATGTGGTGCATTGAATTTTCACTTAAGGTTTCAAAGAGTTGCCATAACTCATTCTCGTCCTTGTGCATAAATGTTCCTCCACAAGAGGCGTCTACCATATTCCTATGCCTCTCGGTCAGTCCGTCATAGAAACACTAAAAATAACCATTGCCACCTAGGGACGCGTGATGGGGACCTTCCTAAGCATTTCCTTCAAACGTTCCCAACTCTCATAAAATTCCTCGCCATCAAGTTGAGTGAAACTAGTAATGGCTCGTCGTATGCTGTTGGTTTTACCAATGGAGAATACTTTTTTAGGAATCCTTCTTGCATTTAGGTCCAAGAGACAATGGACCCTGCTGAAAGAATTGAGCCACTGTTTGGCTCGATCCTTAAGTGAAAATGGGAACAAATTAAGTGCACGACATCTTCATTCACATATTAAAGTCTAACTGTGGAGCAAACCTCTAAAAATTCATCTAAGTGTTTGTATGGCTCCTCATTTAAATTCCCATAATAATTTGGCAACAATTAGATGACACTAGTTTTGATCTCATAGTATTGTGTCTGGACATTGGGGATATGGATACATGAGGCTGAAGTGTAGGTGTGGGTGCGAAATGTTGGCTAAGGGGCACTGTGCGGTTCATCCTGGTCAACCATCCTACGGGCTTGTTTTCTATTCTTCTTACAAGTGCGTTCAATTTCAAGATTCAAAGGTCACAACCTTCGTTACAAGACCTTCCAGTTTGCATTCACACACCAAACACACAAAGGCTCAACAAGCAACGCAGTAACAATGTCAAAGAAAATTAACTAAATGCAAAACCTAAGAAACAATTTTACTAAGCACACGAAACAAACTAAAACAAATCTAAAATCTAACGAAACTATACCCATGAAATTTCACACAACAAATATGTTTAATCAAAACAAATTATCAATGCAACCTAAAAGAATTTAATACTAAGGACAAAAATTAAATCCTAGGAATAAAAAATCAAAGGTTAAGAAATTTCACAATCGGGACGTGCAGGATCTTTAATGCTCACGACACGCTGAAGCGTTTTCCCCAATTGCAATTTTCCTGCAAAACAAACAAAAACAAATGAAACTATTCCAATGAAAATAAAATAAACGAAGTAAAATTGAAATTACGCAAACACCTAAAGGAAAAAAATTAACTAACAATGCAAAGAGACAAACTAAACGGAACACAAAAATTAAACAATTCACCCAAACAAAGTAATCACTACAAAGAAAATAAAACTAATACTACCCAAACACACAAAGTCAAAAGCACGTTGCTCCCCGGCAACGGCGCCAAATTCTGTTAGACCAGTCGTCACGGTCATAAATTAAACCTAAATACCGTAGTTAGTGGTAAGCAGGATCGAATCCACATGGAGCAAGACTAACAACCTAATGTTATTTTAGTATGGAAATGAAATGGCCATTGATTAATGAAACTAAATAGACTAAATGCAATAATAATAGTGCAATTAAAACTAATAAAGACTTTATAGAAAAATATTGCCGTTACGGTTTTGGTTCGACACGAGACCGACTCACACAATTCTCTCCACCCTCTACGATCCCCTAAACCTACAAGGCAAGGCAAATCAATGAAATGGCTCTCGACACTCTATTTATTCTATCATGTCTCACCCGATCACTCAAGTTTGGGGGGGGGCTAGTTGTTACAGACTATCATTGAACGTCGATAAACGCTACAAGGCAATACCACTAGTTGGTACGCGATTAACAAATACAATTTGTCAACACGTAATATCCAATCAACCAACTTCACAATAAACGCAACAATAGTAGAAATTAAATTAAATCCGAACACAACTCAATTACAATCGATGCGAAGTAATGAAAAGCAATATTCATCATTCAATTATTTCACACCAACGTTTATCATTCAGCAAGTTCTATGAAAACATTAAATCATAATGGACAACAATATTCATCACAAGTTATGCTCAAATCATATTAAAGTATCGAAATCAAACATGAAACGAAAAAAATATAATCTGAAGCACAATACTACCAAATGTCCTATAATCGGGCTCATCCAACTAGTCGAGAGCTGATGAGGAGAGTCATGGAGTCAATCTCGATCTCGCCTATGCTGTAACAGACAACTGGGAACTTAGCCGCTCATGGTGGTGATAACGGAGGCCGAAACGGTGGAAACAAAGCTGACCATGGTGGAGAGGAGGTAACCGACAACGATATGATGCGAAGAAGGGTCGAAAATGACCAACGGACAGCCCGAAATACGAATAGCCGCACTTCGCCGGAAAACGTTAATTTTTTGGCGGGTCTTCCGGAAAACGGTGACAGAAATGGGATCCGAAGGTACCGATGGAAAGCTTTGGTGATGGGGAGTTCAGATCAGGTCTTGGGGAGGTGAGAAGTCATCGGAAATGAGCAGGATCTAGGCTGGAAGATGAAGAGGCGCGGCGGCAAAATCGAGGATTCCGACGGTTTTCGCAGCGGCTGAAGCTTGGAAATGCTAGATCCGGCCGTGGGGAAGGGAGATCGACCCTTGTGGAGCTGAGACGTCACCGAAAAATGGCCAAATCTGGCCAGGAAGACGAAACGTCGCGGTGGGAAGATGAAACGCCGCGACTGCGTTCCGTGATTCGCGTTGGTGCTCCAGGACGATGGGATGACGACGATCTGTGCACGAGGAAGCCGAAGAGTCACCAGAGGTCGTCGAAAATGGAAGACGAAGGGTCATCGAAAAAGATGATGAACAGCGCCTCCTGGATCACGCGAACTTCGTTTTTCTTTTATAGAACAAATTATAAAATATCAGTTTAGTCCCTACATAATTGAAAAGTGGCAAAATCAGCCCCTTAAAACATGACATTTTACCCCCTAAATAGCATAAATGAGACAAAATCACCCTTAATCCATAAACCACAACCTAATATCAACTATTCTACTTTTTTTTCCCCCCCAAAATCATTCCAAACACGTTAACTTCAAAGAAAAATATTAGGAAGCGATTTTCGTGAATAAATTCATAAATTCTTTAATTGTCTCAATATACTTCAATTTAATCACACAGGGGTATTTTTCACCAAAAAGAGTCACTTTCATGATCTAACACACTCCCCAACTTACTCTTTGCTCGTCCTCGAGTAAAGTTAAAAGAACTTTTTCAACAATTCTCACAAAATCATATAAAACCATATTCATCAACAACTAAGATATTTACAAAAGGTAAAGTGAAGAATTTGAACATTACAAGCAAACAACACAATCCTAAATAATGAACTAAAGTTTCTGTCAAGATTTGCCTATTCCATTCAAGCTTCTCAAACACACATTTCATATTCATACACAAGTTAAAATGTCATGCAAAGCTCCCCAACTTATGTACATGCAAACATAATGCTCATTTTCCACACAAGATTTTGAATATAATTTCTTTCATTCATACTTGTAATTTTTTTTTTTTTTAATCTTATAAAGCTCACGATCTATTAATGATTTCTTAAGACTTCTTAGAGGAACCATGTAACGAGCTTTAAGCCAACAGCTCCAAAGCTAGATAGCTTTAGGGGATTAGGTGTAGAAACATCCCTCGAGCGTACTCACGCGAGTCAACTAGGCTACAAAACAAAACCAAATCATTAAGCAACATTTAAGCACTTTTAACACACACAAGATAATAAATGAAACTTGCTCCATGGGCATGTAAAGTATGTGGGAAACTTGCATAAACACTAAAAACACATGACATTTACACAAATAGTGTCTAACCACAATTATGGGAAAACCTAGCACACAAACAGAACCAATAGTTCAATGTTTAAAACCATGTTGAACAAAATTTTTTCAAAAACCTCACAAAACCTCCAACTAGCACTTTAATGCTTATAAAATGGTAATTATGCAGAATTCATGAAAAATTTTAAAAATAACTCACTTTAGTTCACTTTAACCACTTTTGGACTTACAAGAATAAGATTCAACAAATTTTCAACAAAAAAATCATCATGCCACAAAAATTAAGCACAAATCTCCACAAAAGTCTCACAACAACACTTCACAAAGCTATCACAATCTCCACAAAAGCATCATCAACAAACTTCACAAAGCTATCACAATTTTCACAAAAGCATCATCAACAACACTTCACAAAAAATCACAATCTCCACAAAAGCATCATCAACAACACTTCACAAAAATATAAATCAAATCAAACCTCCCCAAAAAATGTCATTGTCAAATGACCCACAACAATAAATATCCTCCCCAACTTAGCATCAAATGATCTCAAATGGCAATATAATCAATAGCATTCAAATCATCTAACATATTGAGAAACAAGAAATCTAACAGTAATAGCATGTAAGGTGGAGAGATACAACCTAAGGAACAATGGTGGGGCTTGTCAGATAGAGTTTGTGGAGCATGCATAAGCGTAGCCTTGGACTAGTTAATGAGTTTCCAAACATGATAATCCTGCGAAGACAAAAACAACAAAAACATAAAAGCAGTAAAAACATATTTACAAAGGTGGGTTGCTCCCACAAGCGCTAAGTTTAAAGTCTTCAGCCGACTCAGTGCACTGACATGGTAATGTGGTTCTAATAAAAGAACACTCCTCAATTACCTCTCCATCATTAATGCCATCGACATAAGGTTTAAGTCTTTGGCCATTCACCTTAAAAACTTGTCCCGTTTTTGGGTTTCGGATTTCAACAGCTCCGTGAGGGAAAACATTAGAACAATAAAAAGGGCCATTCCATCGTGACCGAAGCTTCCCGGAAAGAGGCGAAGCTTAGAGTTAAGAGCCACACTTTTTGATTTGGAGAGAATGACTTCCTACAATGTGTTTATCGTGAAAGCTTTAGTTTTCTCTTTAGAGATGGCGAGAGTTCTCAAAAGCTTCGTGTCTTAGCTCATTAACTCCAAAAGTTGGAGTTTCTATGGTCACCAGCCGTGGTCATATCAAAATTGAATTCCTTGTGGCCCATATGCTCTATGTTCAAGTTTTACAGGTAAATGGCATGCTTTCCCACAAAAACTAATTGATAAGGGGAAATGCCAATAGGGGTACGATATGCGGTTCGATAAACCCAAAGTGCATCATTAGAAGCATTGATCAATCCTTACGATGGGCCGTACATTTTCTCTAAGATAGTTAATTTCCCTATTAGCACGTTCCATTGTCCACTAGTTTGAGGGTGATAAGGTGTGGCAACTCGATGGGTGATTGAGTACTTTTTCAATAGTGAGCCAAAGTGCCATATGGTGAAATGTGAGCCACATCACTGATGATGGCGCACGGATGACCGAAATGGCTAAAGATGGCAATTGAACAAAGTTGACGACCACCTTAGATCATTGGTCTAGTTGGAATGGTTCTACCCATTTGACAACATCATCTACTGCAAGCAAGATATATTTCAAAGCCAAAAGATGAGGGAAAAGGACCCATGAAATCAATACCCACACATCAAACACTTTACAATCAAAATAGGATTAGGGGCACATATCTCGTCTACCAATATTCCCTACTTTTTGACATGACGTACAAGCACGACAATAAAAGAATGCATCAAGAAAAGAGAGGGCTATAGAAACCACACTGGAGGACCTTTAAAGCGGTCTTTGCCACTATAATGACCACACAAGCATAAGAATGACAAAATGCAAGTACAATACTAAACTGTGGTCAGGAACACATCTCTAACTATCTGGTCTGCACACACCCTGAAAAGGTCTGGGTCTTCCCAAAAATAATGCTTGACGGATGCAAAGAAATGATCTTTCTGAGTTTTGGTCCACCTATGGGATTGTCCTACGGCCAAGTAATTGAATATATGGGCATACCAAGGTGTTGGATTGGGATATCGCAAACAGTTGCTCATCCGGGAAGATTATTCAAACATTGACTAGGGACATACTTGTAAAGAGCCTAGACAAGTGGTCGGCGACCACATATCACTACCTTTTTATCTTTGATTTCTAGATCAAACTCTGCAACAATAAAATCCATCGAATTAGTCTAGGCTTAGTGTCTTCTTGACTAACAAAATACCTAACTGCAACGTGGTCTGTAAAGATAACTATCCTAGACCCAAGAAGATAAGACCGGAACTTATCAAGGGGAAAAACACTACTACAAGCAAAACTTTCTCTGTGGTGGTGTAATTAATTGAGCATCAGAGAGGGTTTGCTTGCATAGTAGATCACAACGGACTTTTATCCCCATTGGCTAAAGACTGCACCAATGGCATAGTCCACGTGTCACACATCACTTCAAAAGGTAGGTTCTAATCAGAAGGGTGCATGATGGGTGCTGTGGTCAACGCTTCCTTCAAAATAGTAAAGGTAATCAACAAGAGTCATAAAAAACAAATGGCCATCTTTAGCAAGCAAATCCACAAAGGCTGGAGATCTTGCTAAAATTTTGGATGAAACCTATAAAATCTGCATGGCCTAGGAAGATCAATTTGTTTGACGACGAAGGCGGGGGTAGTTGAGAAATCCCTCTGTCTTTGCCTTATCCATGATATCCCCTCCTTGGAAACTACAGACCTAGGAAAATTCCCTCTTGAACCATGAAATGGCTCTTTTCCCAACTAAGAACAAGATTGTCTCTTTGCAACGTTTTAACACCAACTCAAGTTTTTCGAGACAATTATCAAAAGATGAACCAAACACAGAAAAAAAATCCATGAAAACTTCAAGGAATTGACACCACCATGTCAGAAAATATCGATAACATGTATTTGAAAAGTTGCCGGTGCATTGCACAACCTGAAGGGCAAGCGACGAAAGGCAAAAGTACCAAAAGGACATGTAAACGTGGTCTTTTCTGGTCTTCGGGGGTAACGGTACTTGGTTATATCTAGAATAGCTATCCAGAAAACATAGAAAGCTTGCCCTACAAGTTTTTCTAGGATTTGGTCAATAAGGGAGCGAGAAATGATATTCCTAGGGGCTAGGTTGAGCTTCCTATAGTCAATGCAAACTCTCCATCCTGTGGGAGTACGGGTAGGAATTCGCTCACTTTTTCATTTTCAACAATGGTGAGACCACTCTTCTTAGGTACAACATGGGGTGGACTCACCATTGGCTGTCGGATATAGGGTAAATGATACCCGCATCAAGCCATTTGATCACCTCTTTTCCTCAAACCTTCTTCATGTTCGGGTTTAACCTTCTTTGAGCTTCATGCACGGTTTAGCATTCTCCTCACAAAATATGCGATGCACCAAAAAGAAGGGCTAATCCCTCGTAAATCAGCTACCGACCAACGATTGCTTCCTTATGTGTTGTCAAGACCGCCACTAATCTCTCCTCTTGCTCCACTATTAGTTGGCGGCAATGTCCGGGTAAGGTCTTGTGGGTCCTAGGAAAACATACTTTAGAGTATCAGGCAAGGCCTTCAACTCTAAGAATGGTGGAGACTCAATGACCTCAGTTGTGTCGTCTTAGACAAAGGTGGTAAGGTTTCATACTTGAGTTCCAAAGTCGACGCTCTAGAGTGGGTGACCTAGCTATATACGCACTAACCTCCTAAACTCAGACACGACACTCATCTAAATATCTCCTCAACAAATGGATTCCTAAGAGTGTAAATTGCATCATCACATAACATCTGCGGGGCGTGAGCCTCCACTAGACTGTCAAAGCATCAACCATGAAAAACTCGTTATCGTCCTCACGCATCAGTCCTAAACCAGCATTAAACACATTAAGTCTCAGTTTTCTATTCCTAAAAGACACTTCCATCCTCCTGATCTACAGTTAATGCAAGATTTGCGTTGCTAGAAAAGGTCTCCCTAAAATAATCGGTGGCATACTTCCACTGCTATACTCCATGTCTAAGACAAGAAAACCATCGAAAAATATAGTTCCTCAACCTTAACTAACACGTCCTCAATTAGGGCCCTAGGCATTTGACCGATGGGCAGCTAAATGCAGTATGACTTCAGGTGACTTGGCTCACCTAAGTTAAACGTTCATACACGGAAGTGGGTAATAAGTTCATGCTCGCCCCTAAGTCTAAGAGTCTCTATTAATCGTGACATACCTATCACACAAGAAATAATAGGAGCTCCAGGATCCTTCAACTTCGGGGGAATGCGGTTTGAGACAACCGCACTTACATTTTTGGTAAATGTACAGTCTTAGGTGTTGGAGATTTCATTTTCCTCTTTTGCGGACACAAGTCTTTGAGGAATTTGGCATAAGCAAGTACTTGCTTGATGGCATCTAGAGTGGAATGTTAATCTGCACCTGCTCAAACAACTCAATCATTTCATCCATCCTAGCGCTTTTCCTAGTAGTGGGAACATTTGGCCTAAGCACTGAGGAAAGGGTGCTCTTGGTATGTACGATGCAAGGGAGTTCATTCTCCCAACTTCTCCTTACCCGATCTCTGAACACTTGACTCTACAAGAGGCTCACTCTCACTCTCTTTGATTTGGTCCTACCTAGACTTCCTCTTCTTACCCTGGACTTTTACTTCCCTTCAGGCCTAATTAGCTCTCGACCGCTCCGAAGAGTCATCAGGACCTTAGCTTGTCGGAAAACCCTCTCAGTTGAGAAGAAACACTAGGGTTACCTATGACTGACTAGGCAATTGGCCTTGTTCCCTCCTATTGATTGCTTCGGCTATTTGACCAATTTGGGCTCTAGTACTATAAGGATTGGGAATGGGAGGAGAAGTTGGGTTTCTACTCTAAATCGGAACCTAGCTTCATGTCGGCTTTTGTTCCTGCATGGTTTGGAGCATTTGAGCCATCATTGTTCTAGTGAACTAGACACTGGAGTAGGCTGTTGAATGGGAGGTGGGAACCTAGGTTGGATGGGTGGTTGGATTGAAGGTTGCTTCCTATAATTGCCTTGCTGATTGGAAGGATTGTTCTTGTATGGCATATTATAGGGACATTCTGAGGTGGTGTGTGGCTTCCGGAATATTAAGGTGGTTACGCCACCCAAGATTGTATGTGTTCGAGTACGGATCGGCCGTCTCTGGAAGCCTTGTGCAACTTGCACTTGCTCTTTAAAAGAGTCAGGGGCAGGTTCCTCAATCTGATGGTCAAGAGTGGAGTACATGGCCAAAACAGCCTGGTTCGCATTCTGAGATGATTGTGTAGAGGGTTGCCCTTGTATAGATACAAACTGGTCAAATTGGTGGGCTAACACCTAACTTGGAACTAATGTCATCTAACCGTGACACCTCATACACGCCACCCTTCTTGGATGGCTGCCCTCAGATAGGCATTCTGACGCAAAAATGTGGTGCATTGAATTTTCACTTAAGGTTTCAAAGAGTTGCCATAACTCATTCTCGTTTGTGCTAAATGTCCTCCACAAGAGGCGTCTACCATATTCCTATGCCTCTCGGTCAGTCCGTCATAGAAACATACGAACCAATTGCCACCTAGGGACTGCGTGATGGGGACACTCCTAAGCATTTCCTTCAAACGTTCCCAACTCTCATAAAATTCCTCGCCATCAAGTTGAGTGAAACTAGTAATGGCTCGTCGTATGCTGTTGGTTTACCAATGGGATAATACTTTTTTAGGAATCCTTCTTGCATTTAGGTCCAAGAGACAATGGACCCTGCTGCCAAAGAATTGAGCCACGTTGGCTCGATCCTTAAGTGAAAATGGGACAAAAATTAAGTGCACGACATCTTCATTCACATATTAAAGTCTAACTGTGGAGCAAACCTCTAAAAATTCATCTAAGTGTTTGTATGGCTCCTCATTTAAATTCCCATAATAATTTGGCAACAATTAGATGACACTAGTTTTGATCTCATAGTATTGTGTCTGGACATTGGGGATATGGATACATGAGGCTGAAGTGTAGGTGGATGGGTGCGAAATGTTGGCTAAGGGGCACATGTGCGGGTTCACCTGGTCAACCATCCTACGTGCTTGTTTTCTATTCTTTTACAAGTGCGTTCAATTTCAAGATTCAAAGGTCACAACTCTTCGTTACAAGACTTCCAGTTTGCATTCACCAACCAAACACACAAAAGGCTCAAACAAGCAAGCGAGTAACAATGTCAAAGAAAATTAACTAAATGCACAAACCTAAGAAACAAATTTTACTAAGCACACGAAACAAAACTAAAACAAATCTAAAATCTAACGAAACTATACCCAATGAAATTCACACAACAAATTGTTAATCAAAACTAATTATCAATGCAACCTAAAAGAATAATTACTAAGGACAAAAATTAAATCCTAGGAATAAAAAATCAAAGGTTAAGAGAATTTCACAATCGGGACGTGCAGGATCTTTAATGCTCACGACACGCTGAAGCGTTTTCCCCAATTGCAATTTTCCTGCCAAACAAAACAAAAAACAAATGAAACTATTCCAATGAAAATAAAATAAAACGAAGTAAAATTGAAATTACGACAAACCTAAAAGAAAAAGAAATTAACTAACAATGCAAAGAGACAAAACTAAACGGAACACAAAAATTAAACAATTCACCCAAACAAAGTAATCACTACAAAGAAAATAAAAAATAATGACTACCCAAACACACAAAGTCAAAAGCACGTTGCCTCCCGGCAACGGCGCCAAAATTGTTGACCAGTCGTCACGGTCATAATTAAACTAAATACCGTAGTTAGTGGTAAGCAGGATCGAATCCACATGGAGCAAGACTAACAACCTAATGTATTTAAGTAGTGGAAATGAAATTGGCCATTGATTAATGAAACTAAATAGACTAAATGAAAATGAAATAGTGCAATAAAACTAATAAAGACTTTATAAGAAAAAATATTGCCGTTACGGTTTTGGTTCGACACGAGACCGACTCACACAATTCTTCTCACCCTACGATCCCCTAAACCTACAAGGCAAGGCAAATCAATGAAATGGCTTCTCGACACTCTAGGTTAATCTATCATGTCTCACCGATCACTCAAGTTCGATTGGTTAAAGACTATCATTGAACATCGATAAACGCTACAAGGCAATACCACTAGTTGGTATGCGATTACAAATACAATTTGTCAACACGTAATATCCAATCAACCAACTTCACAACAAACGCAACAATAGTAGAAATAAATTAAATCCGAACACAACTCAATTATAATCGAGGCGATGTATGAAAAGCAATATTCATCATTTAATTATTTCAAACCAACGTTTATCATTCAGCAAGTTCTATGAAAACATTAAATCATAATGGACAACAATATTCATCACAAGTTATGCTCAAATCATATTAAAGTATCGAAATCAAACATGAAACGAAAACAAATATAATCTGAAGCACAATACTACCAAATGTCCTATAATCGGGCTTATCCAACTAGTCGAGAGCTGATGAGGAGAGTCGTGGAGTCAATCTCGATCTCGCCTATGCCGTAACAGACAACCTGGAACTTAGCCGCTCATGGTGGTCCAACCGTGGGGAAGGGAGATCGACCCTTGGGGAGCTGAGAAATCATCGAAAAATGGCCAAATCTGGCCGGGAAGACGAAACATCGCGATGGGAAGATGAAACGCTACGCCTGTGTTCCGTGCTTCGCGGTGGTGGTCCGGGACGATGGGATGACAACGATCTGTGCACAAGGAAGTCGAAGAGTCGCCATAGGTCGCCGAAAATGGAAGACAAAGGGTCGCTGGAAAAGATGATGAACAGCGCCTCCTGGATCACGTGAACTTCGTTTTTCTTTTATAGAACAAAGTGTAAAATATCAGTTTAGTCCCTACATAATTGAAAAGTGACAAAATCAGCCTTTAAAACATGACATTTTACCCCCTAAACAGCATAATGAGACAAAATCACCCTTAATCCATAAACCACAACCTAATATCAACTCATATACTTTCGAAAATCATTCCAAACACGTTAACTTCATTAGAAAAATATTAGGAAGCGATTTTCGTGAATAAATTCATAAATTCTTTAATTGTCTCAATATACTTCAATTTAATCACACATGAGGTATTTTTATCACCAAAATAGAGTCACTTTCATGACTCTAACATGCATGTTAGGACCAAACATCATCATTCCAGGATAATGAGAAAATCTACCATCATGAGAACCATTCTGTGGAGTCAAGTACTGAGAATGAGCATACTGATAAGAGTGTCGATATTCATGTGGAAATATATTTCCACCATCAGGATGGCCAGTCTGTGAGGTCAAGTACTGAGCAGGAGGATAGGCAAGTTGAACACTTGAATTCTCAAGATGTGATGATGCATTTACTGGTATAGATGCCATTATATTCCCATTCTTGAACTAAGAACTTATATTAACAACATTTTCACTATGCTTTGTAGCAAGTAATGCTAAAGCTAAGTGATCAGAAAGATTAGAGTACACATTATGTTGTCTTTTAAGTTGGATTTCATGCTTATGAAGAAGGAATTGAGCTTCCTGTAGAGTAACTTGACCACTTGTTGCAACTAATTTAGCTACAACAGCATCATATTCAGGTCCTAGTCTGTCTAGTATGTACAATAACAGTTCTTCATCACTGATTAAGACTCCACTGGCTACTAACTCATCACCAAGTTCTTTCATTTTCAATACATACTCATTCATAGTAAGTGTATCTTTCTTAATACTTTGTAAAAGACTTCTCAAATGTAAAGTTCGAGCCTTAAAGGCTGAATGAAAGTGCAGTTCAAGTGTATTCCAGATATCATAAACAGTAATACATTTCCCAACATGACGAAACATGGACTCAGAAATAGTAGAATTTAACCAGCTCACTAAGAATTGATCAGTTCGTTGCCAAGAAAAGTAGTTAGGGTTACCTCTTTTCTTTGGTTGCTCAGATCCATTTGTCTTGTCCATTATAAACATCGGAGGACAAACTTTCTCTCCTGTGATATGGCCTTCAAGTCCATGGCCAGTGAGAGCTGGAAGAATTTGAGACTTCCAGTAATTATAATTTTTGTCACTCAACTTGATAGAGATTGAAGCAAGTGTTGGCGGTGTAATTGGATTCTCCATTTAAACTAAGGTATTTTCCATCTGTTTTTCACAGAGAGGTTTTCACCAACAGAGACTTGAATTGAACAGAAAACGAAAAACACAGGATCAAATCTTTTTCCAAAGACGTGTGTCTATGGCTCTGATACCATGAAAGGATGAAGAAGAATCTTCTTCTACAAGCTCAAGAAAACTAACAAAGCAGAGAAAGAAAAACAAAGAGCACAAAACTGAAAAACTGAAATGATTCTTTTTCTAACTAACTATACAAGATACACGTGATGTGCTTATAAGTAAACATTGCATGACAAGAGTAAACGACATCGTTTTTACAATCAGCTTTTCTCATTTAGTTAATTTCCACTTTTGTCCTTCATTCTATCAATATATAACTTCTTAAATGCATAAACAATCAAAATATGATACCCAATCAAAACTTATATATATATATATAACACTTCTTAAATGCATAAACAATCAAAATATGATACCCAAAAATGGTATTAAAATTAATATTGAATAAACAAATATTAAATTCAATAAGGGAATTTATTGTTCGTTTTTAATGATTACTAATAACATTTAATAAAGTTATTTAACATAATATATACTATATTAGACAAATATTTAAATAATACATCGTATAATTTTTATTAAATAAAATTTTGTATAATATAAATATTGAAATAAATATGTTCAATAAGTATTACTTTTGTTGATCATTTGAGAACCTAATTTGCTGATTAAAATTGAAAGCTACTGGATTTTCATTGTAGCAAACGTAAACTTCATATAGGATGCTATTTTTTATTTGGTTGTTTGCTTGCACAGTTATTTTTGTCTTTGCCATTGTTGCTTACATGTTTCATTGTAGCGAACGTAAACCTCATATAAACATATTGTTTAATTACATATCTGCACGATTTGAAATAAGAAATTTTAAATTTTAATAAATATAATTTTTTTACATGAATAAAATACTATACATTTCAATATGGCTTGTAGTCCCTTTTTTTTCTTCTTATCACATTCGTATTATCTTTTTTACTTGTTATGATCGATGGGATACGACAAAATTTCATATATCAGTAAAATAAAAATATAATCTTAAAATAGATTGTAAGAATATATATTAGAATCATAAAAATATTTTTAATAATATTATTATATTAGAATATATTATTATTGCAAATTTTCCATATTGAAAATTGTAAAAATCTATCCTTTGGTATTTATGAGCCCAATAAATAGAAATCCAGACTTAAAAAATAAATATAACTACTACCTTGGTACAATTAGTAATTAGATAATAAATACTTCTGGAGAGGTTGCAAAGCTCCAGCCTATGGTTTAATAAACCATATAAACATATTAAGATCCAATTTAACACGTACAATTGCATAGATCCAAATGGGAATGAATATGCTTATATGAGACAGTTAAATATTTGATACAAACGGGAAGCAAAACACATAAAATTGCATAGATCCAAAGTACAAGACTTTACTAGTATTGCTGCTTCATATAAACATAAGATCCAATTTAACATAGTTATTTATAAATTAATCAACTATTAGGTGAATCCTACCTATAGTCTAAGTAACATAAAACAAGTTTATTTTAGTGTATCACAGGAATTAAGTTGGAAAGATTAGGTGAAGTTGGTTAAATCAATTACAAACTATGTTAAATTTAAGTTACAAATGCATACACATTAATCACATAACGAGGAACACTTCTTACACAACCAAAAAAATCATGCAACATAATAAAAAATCCCATCTTACCTAATATGAGAATAAACTAAGCATGTCTTTCTCTGTATAAATTTTACAAGAATATCAGAATTTCAAATGAAAATAACAATTTAAAAGCACAGCATAACACTGGATACTGCATTTTACATCTTTTTTGATGAAAGCGTCTAACGTTCTCAGTGGAAAAGTTTGGTACCTTTTTTGTGTATAACATAACTTCTTTAACGTTCAAAATTTCCCAATTATTATACAGTTATAGGCATTCGTTCTGTACTAATCTTGAACAATTAGATTTGAACAGATAATATAATCATTTGAAAACTAGATAATTTGAGCTCCGAAAACTAAGAGCAGATCTCCAAAATAAATTCCCAGCACCACTCTATTAGCTTGAAAAAAAACAATATCACCAACAATAAAATCCATGTTGTAAATCAATACCAATCCTTCAACCTGCAAGATTAGTCACAATACAAAACAGAAACTGCAAGAACAGCGAACAATCACACAACACAAGATATACCGTGGTTCGCTTGTTCAATATAGAACAAGTTACATCCACGTTGAACTCCAGAATATGGAGCTCGCTGCACTAGTATTGATTACCTCAAAGATTACACTTTGCAGAAGAATCTTCTTCACTGTCACTCACAGAATCAAACACTCATTCACTTCCCTGTATCCCGCAAATCCTAATAAACCCTAGAGTACTCTATACCCTTTAAGGAACCCCTGCCCTCAAACAATACTCTAGAAAGATTCACACAAAGAAAACCCAGAATGAGCATGAAACCCTAACCCAGAAAAAACGATTTCTCAGAGTAGACGAAACGAAGACCTAAAACTCGATCTCACTCAAATGCGTGAATAGTCCCCTTTTATACTGTTGACTTCTGATTGCATTTGAGCCGTTGGATTCTCTTTATCTTTGATGGCTGTGATTCATTTGGAATAATGGACAAAACGACAGCGTTTTGTTACCTGGTTTAAACGACGTCGCATGCTTCACTTATTTAACAATCTCCACCTTGAAGTATGTGGCAATCGTTTCAGCAATGTCAGTTCAGTTGTGCAGCGAGCATTTCCATACTCCTTCTTAGTTCTGATTTGGTTATCCCACATGTAATAAGTTCAAGCAGTGCTTGAACTTTGCAAGTGTTACAACCTTGGTTCCCATGTCTGCCGGGTTGTTTTCAGTTGGGATATTCTGCAGGTTCACTTCTCCTTTGGAGATCATATCCCTCACAAAATGATACCTTACGTCAACATGTTTTGTTCTCTCATGGTACATGGGATTCTTTCCCAGATGAATGGCACTCTGACTGTCTGTATAGACTGTCACAGTTCCATCTAGCAGCTTGGCCTCTTTCAGGAATCCTTGTAGCCATATGGCTTCTTTGAATGCGTCGGTTACAGCCACGTATTCAGCTTCAGTTGTGGACAAAGCTACCATGGCTGCAGTTGGGACTTCCAACTGATGCAGTTTCCTCCCAGAGTGAACTGATATGCTGTAGTGGATTTCCATGAATATCTATCACCTGCTCGCTGGGTGTAGCCTTTGGCTACCAGTCTAGCCTTATACCTTGGTCTATCAGTTTTGTTTATGCCCTCCTTTAGCTTGTACAGCCACTTACAATCCACCAGTTTGACATCCTTGGGTTTTGGAACCAGAATCCAGGTTTTGTTCTATCTTAGGGAGTCCATCTCCTCATTCATGGCAGTAAGCCAATGTTTTCTGTCCTTTGAGTTGACTGCGTGTTCATAGGAGTCAGGTTTTGTCCTCTGGATCTCTACTCCAGCCAGCAGGGCTGTGTAGATGAGGTCTTCATAATTGAACCTTGTTGGTGGTCTTATATCCCTTCTGGTTCTATCTCTGGCCAGTTGATACTGAGCCAGATCATTTTGTTGGTCATTATCAATGTTTTCTTCACTTTCATCTTCACCATCAGGTTCAGTATTAGTTGTAGTGTGCTCAGTTTCATATTTTGGTTCATTAGTATTCGTCTCAAGCTCCTGTTGCCTTGTTGACTCCACCTCAAACTGAGTACTGTCTGTTTGCTGTGGTGTCTCCACATGGTGGCTTGAGGTACTTGCACTGTTATTAGTAACCCTGAAAGGGAACACAGATTCATTAAAAATAACATCTCTACTGATGATAACCTTAACCCTTGGGGTTTCTCTCTCCCATAGCCTATATCATTTGGTTCCTTCTTGATACCCCAAAAATACACATCTTAGGGACCTAGGTTCTAATTTTCCATCTACTGTAAGTGCATAGGCCGCACAGCCAAATACTCTTAGGTGGTTGAGTGAAGGTTTTCTTCCTGTCCATGTTTCTTCAGGGCACATAGAGCCAGTTGCACTAGAGGGAGTTCTATTTATCAAATAGGCAGCTGTGGTTAAAGCCTCTCCCCAAAAAGACTTAGGTAGTCCAACTGTGAAGAGGAGACACCTAACCTTTTCTAACAGTGTCCTGTTCATCCTCTCAGCAACTCCATTTTGCTGAGGTGTTCTCCTAACTGTCCTATGTCTCATAATCCCTTGGTCTTTACAGTATGCATCAAACTCAGTGTTATAGAATTCCATACCATTGTCAGTTCTGAGTGCTTTCACCTTTTTCTCCAGTTGGTTTTCTACTAAAGTCTTCTAACTCTTAAACTTACTTAGTGCCTCATCTTTGGTCCTAAGAAGGTAAACCCACACTTTCCCACTGAAATCATCCACTATGGCTAGAAAGTAACTATTTCCCCCATGAGTTTTGACTCTTTCTGGACCCCAAAGATCAGCATGAAGATAATCCAAACATCCCACAGACAGGTGAGTTCCTTTTGGGAAGCTCAGCCTATGCTGTTTGCCCATGACACAAATCTCACAAAACTCTAAGTCTGATACATTGTCATTTCCAAAGTACCCCTGATGTTTGAGATAGCTCATACTAGTTTGGCCTATATGGCCCATCCTCAGGTGCCATTTTTCTGCATTTGAAGTGTTAGTAGATATGAAAGCAGAATTAACATTCAATTGATAATATTGACCACTCAATATGTACAGACCATGCCTTTTCACACCCTCAAATAGAATTTGATCATTCTTGTAAACAGTAAAGCAACCATTTTCAGCTCTATAGCTACAACCTGCTTCATCCAGTATGCCTAATGAGATCAGGTTACGCTTAAGCTCTAGTATGTACCTGACTTTGGTTAACATTATTAGTTTTTCATTTTTAAGTCTAAGAGTAATGTTACCAATCCCTTGAACCCTACATGAGTTATTGTTTCCCATAAACACTATTTCAGGTTCACCAGTTATCAGGTTTTGAAACCAGGTTTTGTTAGGGCTCATATGAAAGGAACATCTTGAGTCTAGCACCCATTCATTAGAATTTCAGAACTGGACATAGTAAGGGCTTCAGTGATTTCAAAGCTGTTATTAGAGGATGCTAGGTTACTTCTGTACTATTCTGCTTTTGCTTCCTAATCCAATCATAGCAATTCCTTTTTATGTGACCAGGTTTGTTACAATGGAAGCACTTTCTAGTCTCTGATTTAGACTTATTATTATTATAGGCTTTTCCTTTCTTCTTATTCTTTGGCCCTAAGTTTTGTTGAACCCCCTTTCCAGTATCTTTACCAAAATGACCAGTATCTTGTTTTCCTTTTACAAAGAGATTATTCCCATTTCTCTTTTGTATTTTCAACTCTAGTTCTCTGGATTTTAAGCTAGCCATTATTAGATCTACACTAGGGACTGTACCAGTGTACTGTAATGCATTCTTTACTACTAAATATTCATCAGGCAGAGAATTTAACAAAATCATTGCAAGACTAGAATCTCCTAATTCCTGATCAGTTCCTTTTAGCACTATTGTCATTTTTAGAAATTCATCTAAATTTTCTTCTAATGACTTAGAGGCATCCATTCTATGAGAAAACAGAGCACCTTTCAAGGATGCTAAATTAGGAGCAGATTTCAATGCATACAGAGTTTCGAGTTTACCCCAGAGCTCTATTGGTGTGTCAAGATCATCCACTTTTCGCAGAACACTATCTGATAAATTCATGATTATCAGATTATATGCTTCTTCATCTATCTTTGCTTTCTTTTTCGTCTTTTCTTCTGACCACTTGGTTTCATCTTTCTCCAATGCTATTCCCACCTTGTTGTGGGATAAAAGTGCCTTCATCTTTTTCTTCCAGGTATTGAAATCCATCTTCCCATCATACTAGGATATCTCTACACGCGTGGTAGTGTTCATCATATTTTCAATGACAAGACAGAGCAGTATAATGATTACGTGGCTTTGTTACACCAATAGTTGCCAAATACTGCCATGCAGTTTTTAAGGCGGTCACTGGTATTCCAGCCTATATACCCTTAAATAGACTCAAAAGATATTCAAGACCCGAAAACAGTATAAGGAGTACGTGGCTTTGTTACACCAGTAGTTGCCAAATACTGCCAGGCAGTTTTTAAGGCGGTCACTGGTATTCCAGCCTATATACCCTTAAACAGACTCAAAAGATATTCAAGACCCCTAAAAAAGGAAAACCCCTAAATCTTGACAAAAAACCCTAATTTTGATTTTGCCCTATTTTCGTCGATCCCTTGTGTATGTGACCTAATCTCATGAATTAGCCCCAAGACTCAACAAGATTTGATAGCCTAATGATCTAGGGACCTTTAAATCGAAAAACCCCCAAAATCTGACAAACCCTAATTTTTGAGTTCGTCAAGAGTCAAACGATTTCTAACCCTAGACTCAATTTAGACCTAAAAGGCTCTGATACCACTGTTGTAAATCAATACCAATCCTTCAACCTGCAAGATTAGTCACAATACAAAACAGAAACTGCAAGAACAATGAACAATCACACAACACAGGATATACCGTGGTTCGCTTGTTCAATATATAACAAGTTACCTCCATGTTGAACTCCAGAATATGGAGCTCGCTGCACTAGTATTGATTACCTCAAAGATTACACTTTACAGAAGAATCTTCTTCACTGTCACTCACAGAATCAAACACTCATTCACTTCCCTGTATCTCGCAAATCCTAATAAACCCTAGAGTACTCTATACCCTTTAAGGAACCCTTGCCCTCAAACAATACTCTAGAAAGATTCACACAAAGAAAACCTAGAATGAGCGTGAAACCCTAACCCAGAAAAAACGATTTCTCAGAGTAGACGAAACGAAGACCTAAAACTCGATCTCACTCAAATGCGTGAATAGTCCCCTTTTATACTGTTGACTTCTGATTGCATTTGAGCCGTTGGATTCTCTTTATCTTTGATGGCTGTGATTCATTTGGAATAATGGACAAAACGACAGCGTTTTGTTACCTGGTTTAAACGACGTCGCATGCTTCACTTATTTAATAATCCACAAACTACCAAATCTTCTAAAATCCAAATTGCTAAAAGCTTGAACACCCTAAATATGCATCAGATCACAGTAAAAACAAATACTACTAGCAAAATATAACCCAAACACTTAAAACAAAACAAAACAAAAAAAAAAAAAAAATATTCAAGATGCGCAGCCGCTAATCCAAAACAAATAAATCCATAGACAGTATACTACCAAAACAAACTAAGAAGTAACAAAATTTAACCTGAACTAACTCTATTAACATGATGAGACTGAGCAATTTAGCCAACTATAGTTGAATCCTTCTTGTATTGAAACAAAAACAAAGTTGAGTGTAACCATTTTTGCCTCAAATGAAACATCCTTGACAATTTTTTAGCGCTACTGAGAAACAATTAATCAAAATGATGACAATAAAACTCACAAAGAAAGTTGAAGCACTAGAAACCTCAAGCACAAAGAAGAAGAAGACTGGACAAAAACGCTAAATTCAAAATTTCAAAATTTCTGTACATACCTTCGCCGGAGAGAATGGCATATTGGACAGTGATGAACGAACGATAAAATCAGAGAAGATGACCGACGGGGTGAACGACGAATGGAAGACAATCGGAGAATGGCAGACGGAGAATAGAGATATTTTTCAATTTTTGCGTTTATGCTTAACGAATCGAATTGGGTATTTTACTATTTTGAGTTTTTGACTATTTTAAATTTCAATTGTAAAATTCTTATAATGCCCTATATTTTTATACTAGTTTTCCCAGTTCCAGTTACCAATTGCTATTGGGTGAAACCGAAACCAGAATCTTACAGTATCGGTTCCAACTTTTTGGAACCGGAATCAATCCTGTGATAGCCGATTCTAGGTAGGAACTAGAATTGGACCTTGGATATCCACCGATTCTGGTTTCGACCAGTTCTTTTGTACACCCCTATGGTTTATCACTGGTATTGGGCTAATTCATTGAGTTTCCAATAACTAGGATGGGCTGATTTGATAGGCTCTGGTTGGTTATATCGAAGCTCATCCGTGTTGGACTGAAGAACAAAACTGCACCGTTTAAGAATAAGTGATACGGCAGCGTTTTCTTTATGTTAGAGTGTTGCTTTAGGCAGCTCAGCTAAGATACTTATCGTGTCTTTCTTCTTTATAAGAAATATGGGTATAAAGTGTACAGTATCAATGAACTTTACTAATTGAAATCAGATACAAATTTTCTTTGTTCTTTCTCCTCTGTTTTTCTTCTACTCTCTACTGTTGATTCATACAGTTTTCACATGGTATCAGAGCCTTGATTAACGTCAATGGTTGATAACTTCGATCCTTCTATGTTCTTCAACTCTGGAAAAGTTTTGAACAGTTCCAGCTCAACTAATTCTGTTCCTTCAGCTTTTTCGTCTGGTTTACAAGTCGTGAACCCTAAACTTACGCGCGACAACTATCGATTCTGGAGGTCGCANATCATAGATTTATAGTATGATTACTTAATTAATTATAATATTCCATTATAAAAATTAGTACAATACTTAATTAAATGATTAAAAATTTAATTAATTATAATATTAAATTATAAATTTATAGTAGGATTGTTTAATTAATTTAATTAATTATTTGTGCTTTGATTTTGATTGAGGAATTTTATGTGAATTGTGCTGAATTGATTGGATTCAAGTGTTACCTAGAGATTAGAGGATTCATGAATCACATTGGACACAAATGAATGAGTAATCAAAATTTTTTAGTGGTGTATTTGTAAACTTTTAAGGTATTTTTGTAATTTTTTAAACTAATAAGGGGTAATTGATTTTTTACAGGGTACTCGGGAAACGAACCGAAACCTGTATTTTGGGTTCCGATTCCTTGAATTTAAGAACATGTACTGTGTGGTTCTGGTTCCCCCAAAAAATACAGGGTACCTAGAACCGCTCACTCCTAGTCACATGGGATGAGGAAAAGCAAGATTCATGCACTAAAGAAAAAAAGTATACATAAAAGCATTCTTTATATTTTGGACCAACTGATAAGTGTGTTGTAGAAAACTTAAAAATCATAAGAGCCACATGCTAATTAACTAATAGTACAATTTGGGGGAAGGGGGAAAGCGAAACTGATAAAAAATCTGATTCATATTTGTTTAGTCAACCACCTGATCAATAGCCAAAGTTATTTGATAACATTTTTGTTGATGCATGATTTTGACATCAACAACCTCGCACGTGTAAAATGCTAAGAGGATCTTAAAAATTACACGTGAAATTATTTTAAGTTAGATTGAATGCCAAGACCAAATAATAAATAATATATGATTCTTATAGTGGTTCGGATCCTTAAAACGATTCCTATATCCACTATTTTTTTTATATAAATGTGTCACAAGAGGTCGCGTATAGCAAATAGCAAACAGAGGTACAATGACTGTATATTTAGAAAGAATAGTAAGTCAATCTCTTTCTCGTATGTTGTCTTTGCTATTGAATATTATGAAAATCAGAGAATGATCAATCCCGAATTTGTGAGGAAGAATCCTCTATTTATAGTTGCTGAATTCAAGGTAATGATTACAAATCTGCAAGTGGATAGATGTCGTGCAAGTCCTTCTTTACCTCCCATTGGTTGATAACTTAGGAAATATCCTCAAACTATCTGGGGCTTGGACAGGTGTGCGGCCCCCATTCACTTGTAGACAAAACCTGAATTTGCTGGGTTGGTGACAGTCGTATCCTCTCTGTCTTAGGGCAACGTAGCAGCTCCTGGACGGTACAAAGCCTTCTTGAACTTTGACTGATGCTTGTTGATGTAAGTTTATGATAGCCCTGATTTTTTAGGCATAACAAAAGCTTATCAATTCTTAAGATTCAAGAAATTGGATCTTGAGAACTTCATGATTATGCCGCAACCTGACTTGACTTTAGAATTGTTTGCTCGAGCTGAAAGCTGAAAATAGTCACATCATTGCAGGCGACCTGAAGCTGACTGCTTGATATGACTAGCAAACTGAGTATAAGTCATGATCTAGACTTTGAGAGTAATGCAAACGACCTAACTTGATTGTTTACAGAGGTCCATCGACCTGAGTTTGATCTTGTCTTGTGCTATCAAGATGTGTTTTGAACTCTAATTGTCATTTCATGACCTGAAAACACTTAGAACATTTTGTTATTGAAAACTGAGAACCATCTTATTCGGTGTCCAAGTCTAACATGTTGAATAAATGTCTTATTTGGAACGACCTCTTTAGATGTTATCTGTTGTGCTTGACAGTTGGCTCGGTCAATAAAATAAGCTTTATCTGACAGACGTGTCTCTACGCAATAAGTGTTAGCCATGAGCATTAAATGCAAACCATGCTGAAACGACTTTTTCTTTTAGAGCATTAAATGCGGATGAGGGCACATTTAATGTGGAGGAGATAATCACGTCGGCGCTTGGTAATTTCAAAAAAGAAAAGCACCGATTGATTTTCATGAAGCGTGGGGGTTACTTTTTGTGTGGATTGACAACATGTGATCGTAATCAACGGCTAGGAGCACGTTCCCACCCAAATGTCACTTATAAAAGAAAGCGAAGCGTCGTCTTCCACCTTATAAAACCCCAAGTTTTCAGAGAACTCATATTCTTTGGAGAGAAAAACAATGTTTTCAAGCTCCAAAACATAAGTTCATCTTCGTCCAATTAATGCGAACTCAACGCTACAGTAGAGCACCTGTTCCCAACAACCAAGAGGTAAGGAAACTTCTCCCTTTTTCTCTTTTTTCATTTCTGCAAAAAAGCTTAGTTTTTACAGTCATAGTGGCATGGGCGTCTGGTAGGCTTAGATGATGAACATTTCTAGGTAGTGATCGAAAGAAACACTTTTAAGATTCAAAACATAGGGTACAAATCTTTAAAAGATTATTCTTAAGAGTTTTTAGGGTTTTTAGGGGCTTTGACGGCTATAAAAGAGAAATTAGGGTACTCTTCTGAATCATCGTACGAGGTAGATTATTTAAGGTTTGAGTCACCCCTATATGTCACACCTTTATAGACTCAAAAGGCAATGGAGATCCCTAAGACGAGAATAGTTGGAGAGGGGAGCTCACAACCATCGGGCACCTCGATAGGTCTCGAAAAGGTGATACAATCTACTGCTACAGCAGAAGAGATCCAAAGTGTAATAAATTAGTATGCGATCAATGTGGACGTGTATCAACACAAGTCACACACTACTCAAGACCTTCCTAAGGGAATGGTCGCGATCTCGGAAGCCATTTTCAAATGTGGAGTGAGGATACCCCTTCATCCCTACATCAGATCGATCCTCAACCATTTCTAGGTCGCGCCATTCCAGCTGACACCAAATGCATATATGATAGTTGTCGCTATATATATTGCATTTGGCGAGCACGACCTTAGGGAGCCAACGACGCATGAGCTTGTTTATGCCTACGTCTTAAAGAAGAGCAAAGATAAAGATCTGTACTAACTCTCCAAGCAATCAACAATCGAAAGAGGGATATTTGGTTACCCTAGCAACATGGGGGCTTACGAAACCAAATATTTTTTCTTCAAGTATGATAGTGTCTGTAAATTTACGAAATCGAGTAGGTTTTCCTTTCAATTTTCAAGTCGTTTGTCTATTAACCTTAATTCTTTTTAAACAATAATCTAATGAACTTTTTGTTTCTTTGCAGAAAACAAAACGGCCAGATTATTGATGCTAGCTGATCGCAGCTGCGTAGAAACATTTGGTCGACTGCTCGACTAGAGTAGCGACACAAGATTGCTAGTGACAATTGAAAATCTCTGGAAGTACATATTTTTTCTTAGTCGACGCATACTTAGACTGTTCAGCTCGTAAGTGTTTCTTAAACAAAAAAAACCCAAGTCTTTTTATAAAATTAGACTCTTTTTACTAACGATTCGTATGCCGTGCAGTAGCCATGCAACCGAAGAAGTCAAAGGCGTTGAAGAAGTTTGCGGGATTCACCTTCCCTAGACAAAACTCAATTGGAACAGCTAGAGCGACCTCTAGCAATGCCCTTGTAACGAGGACATAAGCTAGTGTCGAAAGGCAACCACTTGCAAAGTGATATGAAGAAGCTCCCCAGCCTACTGTTAATCATCTAATAAGGAAGAAAACCACAGCCTCGAAGACAAAGAAAAGGAAAATAATACCAACCAAAAAATCTGAATCTAAGTCAGAAGGCTTCGGAATATTGTCGGGTGGACAACGGCCCTACCAACCTCTTTCTTTGAAGGTCACCTCACAAGGTCCCCCAAGAACTTACAAGCAAGGGAACGAACATAGCAAGTGGGCGAAGGCGTGGCCACTCAAGGAGAAACTAGCGAAGAGCGAACCAAAGAGGTCTCTACCACAAGAAGGTAAGACCAGTCTGTATTGGACCTCTTAGGGCAAATGCCAGAGCATTTAAGGCCAGTGGTCTTTACCCTTTTGGAATGTCAATTGGCATCGACCTTCAAGAGGTATGTGGCCTCCTAACCTACCGACTTGGAGACCACCGCCCTTCAAATGCAAAGTCAAGTAAGACACCTCTTTCTCTTTGAGAACTCTTTTATATTAGTTGATTCCTTAGTTTAAAAAACTTACTCTTTATCCCTTTCTTTTGTAGTCTCTGCTCACTTTGAATGTTGCTCACAACAAGATGAAGATCAACTCCTCTAGAAAGTTCATGAAATGAAGAATGAGGTTGCCAAGTTGAAGCAAGCCCTTGCAACTTCGAACGAAGCTACAAACACCGCTAAGGTTCAAACGAACATATCCCTAACAAAAAGGAACTCTAATCTGCGAAGATAAAGTTTCAGAAGAACGAGCTTCTGAAGAAAGACGATAACACCAAAGAGCTTCAAATAACAATAGCGAAGCTCACTAAAGAGTTGGGCCAAAGAGAAAAAAAGTTACAAGAGAGCATAGAGGTCTAGAAGGCAATAGAGAAGACTCAAGCTGAGTTGTGGGAAAGCTCAGAAAAAAAAAAAAAAAAATGAGATCTCGAGATAGCTCATGGGCGGCTCATTTTGCTAACAAAGCAAATGAAGCAACTGAATCTCGAGGCTCATTGGGCCTGCAAGCCATTCATAGCCTGCAATCGAACAATCCCAACTTAGACATTTCAAACCTCTCCGAGGAGTATCAAATAACTCTTGTTTCAATGCAATATGTTAAAGAGCAAGAAGATCAGGAATCCGCCTAAGAGGAAGATTAGCAAGAAACATAAGTTCTTATAGGTCAAGCAAACGACCCCGAGGTTGTAGTGACTGAAGCCAGGGATTCTGAAGTTCAAGACAAGTGATTGAACTATTCTCTGTCTGTTTGTCTGTTCGTTTACAAAGAGTCTTTTTTATCTTCACTTTTCATTGTAGCTTTTGGTCATCCATTGTACATATTGTTGCAATATATAAATAGACTTTTAACTAACTATGATAGCACTTTTCTATTTTAAGTACTTCACAAAACAAATATAGCTTTTCTGATATTAAAACTTGTAAAACATTGTAAGCAATAAGATTATTAAAACTTGAGATTACGACACAAGTAATTCTTGAGAAGAAATGAGATAATCTTATTTATGACCTTTACAACAGGAAAATTACAAGTAAAACTGATCGTTTAAGCTATACAAGAGTTCAGAATTACTAATAATAAAGGTGCAGATGCTCAACATTCCAAGCTCGTAGTACTTCAGAACCATTAAGCCTTTTGAGATGATATGCTCCAGGTCGTATCACCTTAGAGACACAATATGGACCTTCCCAGTTAGGCCCCAATATCCCTGCAATTAGTTCTCTTATATCGAGAAGAACTTCTTTTAGAATCAGGTTACTAACTAGTAAGTCTATTCTCCTTACTTTAAAGTCGAAGAATCTTTTTACCCGCTATTGGTAGGAAGCTATCCTTAACCGAGCTTTGTTGCGATATTCTTCAACTAAGTCCAGACTTGCACACAGAAGTGTTTCATTGTCTTATTCATTATAGAAATCTCTCTAAAGTGAACTAGTTCATACTTCCACTGGAACCATTGCCTCGCAGCTATACGCTAGTAAGAAGGATGTTTCTGAAGTAGAGGTCCTCTTAGTTGTTCTAAATGTCCATAGAACTTTTGAGAGATCATTGGCCCAATTTCTCTTGGTTGTGCCAAGCTTGGCCTTCAATGTGTGCTTGATAGTCTTGTTGACTGCTTCAACTTGACTATTAGCTTGCAGTCTTGCTACTGAGGCAAATTTCTTATGAATCCCTAGCTCTTTGCAAAACTGCTTGAAATCTTCATTGTCAAAGTGTTTCCCATTATCAGAGATGAGTGTATGAGGAATTCTATAGCGGCACACTATATTCTTGAAGACGAAGTCTTTAAGCTTCTTAGTAATGATCGCGGTCGAAGATTCTGCTTCAATCCACTACAACCACAACATATTTGACACCACCTTTACCGGTTGGCATAGGACCGATGAGATCAATTTCCCATATAGCGAATGGCTAAGGACTGGTCATCGTTGTTAACTGGTGGGAAGGAGCTCATAAGATGTTTGCAAATCTCTGGCACTTGTTATACTTTTTCACAAAGTTGTAGGCATCTTCATGAAGTAGAGGCCAATAATATCCTTAATGAATAATTTTATTGACGAGAGATCATGTAGCATTGTGATTACCATAGATCCATTTATGTATCTCTCTCATAATGTAGTCTATTTCTTCATCTATTACACATTGAATGAGGGGAGTGTTAAACCCTTGTTTATACAACTAAACTCCGATGAGGGTGTAACGAGCAACTCTAGTTTGTAGGATCCTTGCCTTAGTCTTGCTATTGGGAAGAACCTTATCTTTGAGATATTGAATGATTTGAGTCATCCAAGACAAATATTTAGTTGTAGCTACTACCTAATTGGGTGAGTTGATGCTGGAAACTTTGATGTATTTGACCGGAACACTATCTGACGCATCGGAGTCCAACGATGAGGTTATCTTTGCCAAAGCATCCGTGATTGAATTACTATCTCTCAGGATTTGTCTAATCATGTAATGCTTGGAAAGTTTGAGTGCAACCTTGGCTTTCTTCAAGTAACTGATCATATTCTCTTCTTTGGCTTGATACTCTCCCAGAATCTGATTGACTACCAGTTGGGAGTCGCTATTGATGTCAATCATATCTGACCTATCTTTCTTGCTAGTCGTAAACCAGCAAATAATGCTATATACTCGGCCTCATTATTAGTAGCTTTAAATCCGAACCTAAGGGCTCCATAAATGCGAGTTCCCTCGGGACTAATAAGCAGAAGACCAACTCCGACTCTTCTTTTGTTAGAAGACCCACCAACAAAGAGACTCCAAGTTGACAAGTGTCAAACAATTTCTTGGATAACCTCACTAGTTGACTGTTCGAGTTCTTGATCTGGCTGATAGGAGAACTCCAAAATAAAATCAACAACAACTTTCCCTTTGATTGCTACTTTCGGTCTATAATGCAGATCGAACTACCTCAGTTCCATAGCCCACTTGAGCAATTTACCCGAAGCCTCTGGCTTCTAAAGGACTTACCTAAGTGGATAATTGGTCAATACATGAATGGTGTGGGCATGAAAGTATGGTTGTAGCTTCCTAGAAGATTTCAGCAAGGCATAAGCTAATAGTTCCATCTCTAGATACCTTGATTCGACGTCTAGCAGTCGTTTGCTCGTATAATACATTGACCACTGAATTCTGTTCTCTTCCCAAATGAGAGCTACGTTAACTGCATATTAAGAAACGGACAGGTAGAGAAATAAAATTTCCTTGGGAATAGGCTTAGACAGAAGAGGTGGTTTTTTGAGATGCTCTTTTATGCTTTGAAAGGCTCGCTCATACTCTAGAGTCCATTCAAATCTCTTATTGACCCTTAGTATACTGAAAAACAACAAACAACGATTTGTTGCCCTTGATATGAAGTGATTGAGAGCTGTTATTCTCCCATTCAAGCTCTGGACTTGTTTGCAATTGGCAAGACTTCAATTCCTCAATGGTTAACCATATACCCTAGGAATTTCCTAAGGATACTCTGAATGAACACTTAAAAGGATTAAGTTTCATTATATACCTCCAGAGTATATCGAACATTTCTGCGAGGTTAGCTATGTGATCTGAAGCGACATGCGACTTGACCAGCATGTCATCGACATAAACCTCTATTGACTTTCTGATCTGCTCGGAAAACATACGATTAACCAAATGTTGATAAGTCACCTCAGTATTTTTCAGATCAAAAGACATGACTTTATAACAGTATAGTCCTCGATTTGTGATAAATGAGGTATGCTCCTCGTCAAGCGTGAACATTGGGATCTGATTATACTGTGAATAGGCATCAATGAAGCTTAATAGCTCATGCCCAAAAGTAGCATCAACGAGCTGATCAATTTTGGGTAGACTTTTTTGAGATAAGTGAAATCAACACAAATTTGCCACTTACCTTTGGGTTTTTTCACCAAAACAAGATTAGCGACCCAACTAGGGTAATGAGTTTCCCAAATGAACTTGATTAAGAGGAGATTGTCCACCTCAACCTTAAGAGCAACATAACGCTTTGGGTTTATAACTCTTCTCTTTTGGCGAACTAGTCTATATTCACTATCGATATTAAGTGCATGACATATAACATTCAGGCTGATCCCAACCATGTCAGCATGAGTCTATGCAAAAACTCTATATTTTGTCTGAGGAAGCTTGTTAAATCAGTTGCAAGCTAAGGGCTAAGATTACTTCTGATTCTCAACACACAAGTTAGCTCATTCTGGTTGACAAAAACCTCAGATAAAGTCTCAACAGGCCCACTGGGGGAATACTCCTCCTGAACACGAGGATCAATACTGTCTTCCACTAGACTAGGTTGTGGTTCGATCCCACTGATCGTCATTGCCTGTTCGAAAATGCCTATAAGCTTCTCTTTTCCCTTGCATATCATCTGCACTACTCTAACATAGTAGTTGCGAGATTCATGTTGAGACCCCTCGACTTCCCCACACCCTGTTAAAATGGGAAACTTCATCTTCAAATGGTAAATGGAGGTGACAACTTTAAAGTTCCACAATAGAGGTCGTCCCAAGATGCCATTGAAAGCTAATGGACAATCTACTACCAAAAATTCTGTCATCTTAGTCACTTCGTGGGTCTCACCCAAAGTGATAGGAAGTGCAATTGTTCCCTTGGGAATCAGATGATCCCTGGTAAAGCCATAAAGAGGAATAGAGACAAGCTTCAGATCTGTCTTCTCTAACTACATTTCCTTGAATGCTCGCTGAAACAAGATGTTCACGGCGCTCCCATTATCCACAATATTCTGTGGACTTCACACCTTCCTATTTCAGCCGCGATTAGGGGTGAGCATGAGTAGAGGGGTGAGCACGAGTAGCGGGTAGAACCGGAATCGAAACCTACCCGAAACTGGCACTGTGCGGGTAGGTTCCAGTTCCATTTTATTGGAACCGACACTGTGCGGTTTCGGTTCCGATTTTTATGTGTGGAGGAACCGGAACCGGAACCTGGAAAAAGAACTTGAAATGAGTACCCGGTTTGGAACCGATTTGGAACCTGTAGAGGGTACCCGATTTGGAACCGATTTTTGGAACCTGAGCTCCAATGAAATATTTGTGAATAATGGGGGGTTTTATTTTTTATATATAAAAAATTTTAAAATAAAAAAAGTTAAAATTTTAGAATAACCTAATTAAATAAATATATAATGATACTTATTACATATAAACTACACCATATTAAAAACTTTAATATATTATAATATATTAATATTAAAGTTAATATATTAAAGTTTTGATTAATTAAGTGTATAATTGGAATTATAATCCAATTAAAAGTGTTTTAATGTTATTAAAAGAATCATTTTTTAATAAAATAGTATATTTGATTGAATAATAATATATTTAGTTATTTACTTCAATTATCAAGTTATAAGTATATCTATAATAAATTAGCAATTAATTAATTATATATGATAAATTGATAAACATTAATAAATTTAATTACTAGTTAAATATCATATTTAATCAATTATAATATTACATTATAGTTAAATTATTACTTAATTAATTATAATTATATAACATCACTTAATTGATTTATAGTATAATTAATTATAGCATTACATTAATTGATCACTACTTAATTAATTGACTTATAACATTTAGTATATTACTTAATTAAATAATTAGAAATTTAATTAATTATAGCATTACATTATAGATTTATAGTATAATTACTTAATTACTTAATTAATTATAATATTTCATTACAAACATTAGTACAATGCTTAATTAAATGATTAAAAATTTAATTAATTATAATATTACATTAAAGATTTATAGAGGGTGTTTGTCTAAGCTTATAAGCTGGTCAAACTTGCTTATAAGCTCTAAAATTAAGCTGACCTGTTTGTTTATAATTTTTTTGAGCTTATAAGTTAAGCTTATAAGCCAAAAAAGAAAAGTTTTTTTTTTTTGGCTTATAAGCACTTTGCTTATAAGCTAGTTTGACCAAGTATATTACCACATTATTCTTATTTAATTTTAAAATTTCATAGTATGCCCTTATTTAATGTAATACCTTTTTTAGTAATTTTATAATAAAATGTACTTATAAGCCACATTTTACCAAACACGTTAATTACTTATCAGTCACTTATAAGTACTTTAACCAAACACGTAATTGCTTAAAATTTCAAATGCTTATAAGTTAATTTTAGCTTATAAGCAATTGTTGCTTATAAGCTAATTTTCATAAGCTCGGACAAACACCCCCATAGTATGATTACTCAATTCACTATAACATTACATTATAGTATGATCATATAATTAATTATAATATTAGATAATTAAATAATTACTTAATTGATTATGACATTATATTATAAACATTAGTAATTACTAATTTACCACATAACATTAGCATGAAACTTAATTAAATAATTAGATGTTTAATTAATTATAACATTATATTATAAATTTACAGTACGATTACTTAATTAATTGTAACATTAATTAAATGATTATTTAATTAATTATAACATTCTATTATAAACAAATTAATTATAATATTATATTAAAGATTTATAGTATGATTAATTAATTCATTGTAATTACATAATTAATTATAACATTACATAATTATATGATTATTTAATTGATTATGACAATATATTATAAACATTAATTATAACATTACATTATAAACAAATGATTATTTAATTAAACGATTAGAAATTTAATTAATTAAGCCTTACATTATAGTTAAATAATTACTTAATTAAATTATAACATTATTACATTATATTATATTATGATTACTTAATTAATTATAGTATTACATAGTTAAATGAATTACTTAATTAGTTATAAATTTATAACATTACATTATAAACATCGATAATTTACTACATTATTATATTACTTAATTAAATGATTAAAAATTTAATCAATTATAATATTACATTAAAGATTTATAGTATGATTACTTAATTCACTATAACATTACATTATAGTATGATCATATAATTAATTATAACATTAGATAATTAAATAATTACTTAATTGATTATGACATTATATTATAAACATTAGTAATTACTAATTTACCACATAACATTAGTATGATACTTAATTAAATAATTAGATGTTTAATTAATTATAACATTATATTATAAATTTACAGTACGATTACTTAATTAATTGTAATATTAATTAAATGATTACTTAATTAATTATAATATTCTATTATAAACAAATTAATTATAATATTATATTAAAGGTTTATGATATAATTACTTAATTTATTATAGTATGATTACATAATTAATTATAATATTACATAATTACATGATTATTTAATTGATTATGACAATATATTATAAACATTAATTATAATATTACATTATAAACAAATGATTAATTAATTAAATGATTAAAAATTTAATTAATTAAGCATTATATTATAGTTAAATAATTACTTAATTAAATTATAATATTATTACATTACATTATATTATGATCACTTTATTAATTATAGCATTATATAGTTAAATTATTACTTAATTAGTTATAAATTTATAACATTACATTATAAACATTAATAATTTACTACATTATTACATTACTTAATTAAATAATTAAAAATTTAAGTAATTATAACATTACATTATAGAGTTATAGTATGATTACTTAATCAATTATAACATTTGATTATACATTTATAGTATGATTACTTAATCAATTATAACATTTCATTATAGATTTATAGTATGATTACTTAATTAATTATAACATTCTATTATAAATATTAGTATATTAATTAAATGATTAGAAATTTAATTAATTACAATATTAAATTATAGATTTATAGTATGATTACTTAATTCATTATAACATTACATTATAGTATGATCACATAATTAATTATAACATGATATAATTAAATGATTACTTAATTGATTATGACATTATATTATAAACATTAGTAATTTACTACATAAACATTAGCACAATACTTAATTAAATGATTGAAAATTTAATTAATTATAACATATTAATATTACATTATAAATTTATAGTACGATTACTTAATTAATTGTAACATTACATTATAAACAAATGATTACTTAATTAAATTACTACGTAATTAATTATAACTTTATTACATTACATTATATTATGATCACTTAATTAATTATAGCATTACATAGTTAAATGATTACTTAATTAGTTATAAATTTATAACATTACATTATAAACATTATTAATTTATTATATTAGTCATTAGCATATTACTTAATTAAATGGTTAAAAAATCTAATTAATTGTAACATTATATTATAAATTTATAGTATGATTACTTAATTAATTATAACATTACATTATAAACATTAGTACAATATTTAATTAATTATAACATTATATTATACATGTATAGTATGATTACTTAATTAATTATAACATTACATTATAATTAAATAATTACTTAATTAATTACAATATTATTATATTACATTATAAACATTAACAATTTATAACATTAAATTAACAATTTACAGATGAATAATTATTTGTCTCTTGGTTTTGATTGAGAAATTTTATGTGAATTGATTGAATTCAAGTGTTGCCTAGAGATTAGAGGATTTATGAGTTACATTGGACGCAAATGAATGAGTAATCAAAATTTGTTAGGGGTGTATTTGTAAACTTTTAATGTATTTTTGTCATTTTTTAAACTAATAGGAGGGTAATTGATTTTTTTACAGGGTACCCGGGAAAGGAACCGGAACCTGCATTTTAGGTTCCGGTTCCTTGAATTTAAGAATCTGCATTATGCTGTTCCGATTTCGGTTCCCCCGAAAAATACAAGGTACCCGGAACCGCTCACTCCTAGCCGTGATGATGAGTGCATTCTCATGAGGGCGATGTAGTCGTACAGCGTCTTTTTTAAAGAAGGTAATCTTCTTTCTCAGCGCAACTTGTTATGTCACGGCGCCGTATTTAGGGCACTCACGGGCTCATGCTGAGCCTCTTGAGCGTACTTCTCTTGAGCACCTCAAGAGTTTCCTACGATATGTGGTCCCCTAAAGATAGTCCCTACCAGATGGAGACCTTTGCAATCACAACGCTTCTTTCCATCGCCACTTGATCCTCCTCTTAAGTGGAAGTTAGACCATCAACATACTCCTTGAAGTGCCTCTTTTGAATGAGGTCTTCAATAGCCTGCTTAAGAGCTCGACATTCATCGATATGGTGCCCATTATCACGATGATAACGGCAATACCTCTTGCTGTTTCTTTTAGAAGCTGGATTTTTCATGGGCTCGGCTTTTCGAGCAGATTAACTTATTCTAACTTGTCCAAAATAGCTGAAACTGATGCATTGAGTGAAGTAAATAAATTTTCGTCACGATCGCGATGAGGAACTTGGGCATAGGATTTCTTGGGCTCAAACCACTGTTTTTTTCCCTTCTCTGATCGTCATTAGCCCATTTACGATCAGATCTTCTACTACTCTCTCCCCAGTTTTCCTCTCTTCGACTATGAGTACTGGTCGAAGGTCCAGGGTCACAGAGATTTAAAGCTGCCATTGAATTCTCTATTCTGAGATATTTTTCTATGAGGTTGTAGAAGCGAGTAAGGGAAATATCGTCTTTAGAGAACAGTTTCTTCCACAAGTCGGTTTGCAGATGAACTCCAGCAATAATCAGAGTTCAGATTGAATCTTCAGGTGTGTTAGCCACCTTATTTAGCTCCTTGTGGAATCTTTCAATATAGGACTGGAGAGATTCATTACTCTCTTGCCATATGTTGCTGAGGCATCTAACGACATTGAGAACTTCCAATTGGCCTGGAAGTGTCTTAGAAATAACAAACTCATTTACTGCCACAAGTTGATAGACCTTGGTGGAAGTGATCTGAACCAACATTTAGCTTGAGCAATCAAAGTCACTGCTAAGTAGCGACATTTTGCCAAGTTGGAAACTTGGTAGAGTTCCATGAGATCGTTAAACTCATAGAGATGATCTTGCATATCAGAATTCTTATTGAATGCTCTCATGTTGGGCATTCTAAATCTTGATGGGAGAGGAGCAGTCAGAACTGCTGGAGAAAAGGGAGACGCCTCAGCAACCTAACCCTGCTCGTTCTATTAAGCTTTAAGCTGATCTAGAGCTCGTTGTAACTATTCTATTTGAGGAAGCGGAGCCCTTGGAAGATCATTTTCCGCAATATAGGTACCCTCCCTACGATTACAATCAAGGAAAGCCCGAAGATTGGACTCTTCCTTGCCTTGGTCGGAGCCTTCAGCATACCTTGACACATGCTGCCTGGAGCCATGTGAAGGCATTAAATGGCTTAAGGAGTTCTTCCTACCTTCGCAGTGGTTAGAACTGACCCGTGGATGGTGGGTATTTCCCTCACAATGATGGTCGGAACCATCATTCCAACGATAGTGGGAATCTCCTTACCGAACACTCTTATGGGGGTGCCCTTGCGATGTGGCGTGAGATAGCTCACGATGCGACATACCACCAAGTCACAAAGATACATGTATGATCCCTATTTCACGACCTGTATTCATTAGCCCTTTAGAGCCTTGTGGCCCCTTATCAACCATTTGCTTTCTTTTTTTTGCACACTATAGTGTGCGTGGTATGAGCTTTTGCCCGTTTCCACGCTTTAGTGTGACCTACAGGCCTTTTTGGAGGCGGCCCCGCCTTATCAAAATTGGGCGACATGACCTGATCTAAATGATCTAACCTTTGGTTAACCATTTAGAAGGTGTTGTTAAACCTTTCTAAGTAATCCATTATAGCCGGATCTGGCTGAGAGGCCGAGGGGACGCCCACCACAGTACTTTGAGGAACTGGAGTTACTTTGGGTGGAGTAATCTCCTGAACTCGGGGGATCTTTTCGTTATTAGTGCTACTATGCTCGATTTCAAGACCTCGAGCCATAAGTTTGTAGGTAGAAATGATTGATGTGAAATACCCGATGAGGAGCTAATGTGAAATCTTGCCCTCCTTCTAGCGCCAAACTATTGATTTATGATTTTGACACCAACAACCTCACACGTGTAAAGTGCTAAGAGAATCTTAGAAATTACACGTAAACTGATTTTTGAGTTAAACTGAATGCAAAGACCGAATAATAAATAAGATAAGATTTTTATAGTGGTTCGGATGCTTAAAGCGATTCCTTCATCCATTGTTTCTTTTATATAAATGTGTTACAAGAGGTCACATATAGCAAATAGCAAACAGAGGTACAATGACTGTATATTCAAAGAGAATAGTAAGTCAGTCTCTTTCTCATAAGTTGTCTTTGCTATTGAATATTATGAAAATCGGAGAATTATCGATCCCAAGTTTGTGAGGGGGAGTCCTCTATTTATAGTTGTTGAATTCAAGGTAATGATTATAAATCTACAAATGGGTAGGTGCCTTGCAAGTTCTTCCTTGCCTTCCATTGGTTGATAACTTAGGAAATATCCTCAAACTATCTAAGGCTTGGACAAGTGTGTGGTCCCTATTCACTTGTAGACAAAACTTGAATCTATTGGGTTGGTGATAACCATATCCTCTTTGTCTTAAGGCAACGTGACAACTCCTGAATGATGCAAAACCTTCCTAAACTTTGATTAGTGCTTGCTGATGTAAACTTACGTCAGCCCTGATTTTTAGGCATAACAATTTTAATCATTAGTTTGTAGAATAAAAGTTAATACCCAAGAATGCCTAAGAGAATCAGTCTCCAGTCATCAATTCCATTGTACAAAGCCAATTCTTCTACATTGAACAATCTCTAAAAGCAGAAGCAAAATCAATTCGAATTCGAATTCAAAATATATGCAAAACTGAATATTTTATCTATACATATAAACAAAGTTTTCTTGAGACCTTTGGGATGCTATTATTTAATTGTTATTCATATTTAGGTGAATGTGAAGAAATTAACATGAATCTATATATTTTTTTAATTAGACTTTTTGATGCCTAATATGTGCTATTAATACTAATAAATAATAATTTACATATAAACAAAGTTTTCTTGAGACTTTTTGAATGCCACTATTTAATTGTTATTAATATTTAGGTGAATATAAAGGGTTAACATGAATCTATATATCTTTTAATTAGACATTTGGATGTTTAATATGTGCTATTAATACTAATAAATAGCAATTTACATATAAACAAAGTTTTCTTGAGACCTTTGGAATGTTATTATTAAATTATTATTAATATTTAGATAAATGTAAAGGGATTAATATGAATCTATATATCTTTTAATTAGACATTTGGATACCTAATATATGCTATTAGTACTACTAAATAACAATTCTAGAGCTACAATTGAAATCCTACATGAAATCTTACATGACAATCATATATTAATAGAGCTCCTAAGATTCTATGTAGAATCTTATGTGGAGTCCAAATGGCGATCTCTAGAGAGGGTGAGCTTTAGGATTATATAAATATATAGATTAGAATATATTTAACATATAATTAATTGATTTAAAAAAAAAACGAGGTAATTTTTTCATCCGACGTCGTAGTGACTTTTGCAATAAAGGTGTTGAAGCCAAACTTAATTTTCTGCTAACAGAAAATTGGTGTCAGACACAGGGACTCAGTTTTGCCAGTTTGGAAGCTGAAACCGGCAGCGCAAAAAACGCTACACGTAAACCTGAAGCACAGAAAAAGTGTGTTTGGAAATTGGAAGTCGAAACACTATTTGTAACTCACCGTTGGTAAGTTCTTATGATTCCCTTTTCTCTGTTTATTTTTCTTTTACATTTTATTTAACCTTTTTGGTTCTTCTCCTCTAACGTTTCTGTGAAATTTTTAATTTTTTTTCCTGCATTGTAATTAGTGGTTCATACATTGTATTTGCCATCAGGGATTAGGGCTTGTGACTTAGAGCTTTTCTTCACGACACCACCATCATTAATGCTCGTTTGTTTCCCTGGAAAATGGTTCCCGGAAAAAGATCTTCCAGGATGAAGTTTATGTCTAATATAACTTGAACTAACGCTGGAAAAAGCCTGAATTTTGTGTGTTTTACGCCCTCTTTTCTCAGGTATTTATTATCAGTACGATCATTGATTTTACTGAAGTTTTCTTTTTTATGATGGTTGTTATTTCGTTTTCTTTTTAAACTACTATGACCTTTGTAGGCAAGGGGTAGGTTATTTTCTTCGATTTTGCTTCTCATATTAACTAAATCCCTAAACCAGGTGGAGTTTATTTCAGTGCCCTTCATAATTTTGACCTGAAATCAGTCTCTTTCTTCCTTTGTTACACAAAAATCTAAGGTATTGCTGTGGGAAGAGCAATCACCCAGTATTATAGATGGACCGTAAGGGTAAGGCTAAAGCTTGTTTAGAGTGTACTCAGAAATGCCTACTGGTTCACGGAAACAAGACAAGCTCATCACCTCTCGTTTCCTCTTTTTTCAAAGTCATGATCGGAGATCGTTATTCTGAAGCTTTGGTATGATTCATCATAATGTTTTTTCCTGTTTAAGTTGGTTTATATGTTTATTGTCGTTTTTTATTTCCCCTTGTTTATTGATGAGGTCTTTTAATTCAATGTTTAGTTACTATTTGACATGTAGCAGGCTTTCATCAACTTTATTCTTTGTTTAATACTTGGTGATAATATAATATTTTGAAGAATAATGTGCAGTTTGTTGTGTTAAGTGTCAATTTGACACGCCCCACTATTTGATAATATAATACTTTTGGTCAGTTTAATTAATATCCCTATATTTATTTGGTAACAGTATGTCTCATTCTTATGAGAGATCTTTTTGATTTCATCTTGTTTAAAAATGCACACATCTGTTGTAACTGTGCCTTTTCTTCACAGTTCTTGCCTCCTAAATTTGCTCCTAGAGTTTCTGAATTGATTGGTCAAAAAGTCCTTCTTGAGGATTCAATTGAGCAGAGATGGGAAGTAACACTATGCAATCTGAGTGGTTCTTTTGCTTTTCGACAAGGATGGAATGCATTTTCATTGCACCACGGGCTAGAAATTGGAGATTTTGTTACATTCCATTATATCATAGGATCACACTTTGTTGTAAAGATCTACACTAAAACTGGATGCGAGAAGCTGGATTTTCCTGACAGAAATCAGAGGAGAAGATCTAGGACTACAAGAAAGTATTTTTCCAAAGATGGTCAATGCCACACAACTGACAGAGGTTCAATGAACAAACAGGGTTCAAGCGCCTCTGTTATTTCTGGGTCTGATGTACAAATTAGTCAAGGCCAACCTGAGGTGAATGATCTGGAAAAGGCAATTTCCAAATTTACTTCCGATTGTGGGAACTGCAAAGAAAGGCCTCAAGCTCTACCGAAATCAGAATACCTTGAAGAACCATATTACATAATTGATAGAGATTTGAGAGACATACAAGGAGAAGACAGAGGCCCTCTATTTGATCTGTCCTGCTTTGAGATGTTGGGAAACAACTGTAGTGCTGATAAAAGCAACAAAATCACAAACGGAGATGAAAGACATCCTTATTGTGCTGATATATCATTGAAATCTCAAATTGAAGATGTCTTAGTTAAAAAAGATCCAGTAGATAAAATGGTAGTGGACAGGGTTGTGGCTTCTGATGCATCTGACTTTGGTCTGATGGAGAATAATAATGATTTTCAAAAGATGGATAAAAAAGAAACTGTTTCTAAAAAAATTTGTTGCAACAGCAAGATTCCTGGGCATCTCTCATCTGCAACTGCCGTTGAACCCAAAAAAAATGCAAGGAACAGGTCTAATAGGTTAAATGGACCGTTCACAAGATGTCACATTGCTGAGGAAGGGAGCAAAGCCCAATCCAGTTAGTTGCTTCTCCCTTTTCTTGTATTCTTTCAAGTTTCAAGTGTGTATTATATGAGAACATTGTACAGTTGGTTTTTATTTATGTCTTTGTCATAAATTTTCTGCAGGATCACATGCAGAAATCGGTCAGGTAATGGCATCCCATAAGTATGAAGGTGGCCAGTTGAAATTTGCTGGAAATTTCAAGGAGTCCAGGATTCCAGTTTCCACCAGAATTCAGAATTGCCAATTGGGTAAGTGTGTCTTCATGGCTGCTTTTATATTCCTGCATTCTCATTCAACCAAAATGAACTGTATTTTGCTGAACAGGGGGCAGACTGAATATTGTTAAAAAAGAGCCAATAGAGATGACTCCAGAATTCTGCACTGATGGAGAGAAAATTCAAGACATATACGGTTCTAACTTTGCTTCTTTAACTTCATCTTGTTCATAGAGATTTGTCTCCTCATCTTTATGTTCTGATTCTGTTGTGTTCTGTCCAAATGTGTAATTACATGCAACGGAATGTAGGGAAGTTGCCACAGGTCGTCAAGGTGGAGAATGGCCAGAGTTCTGATGTCATGGTAAAAGAAAATCCAATTCAACTGGTGAAAAGTGAAACCCTGGATTTAGTTCCTATTTCTTCATCACCTGCAACAAGTATCTCTTGTGAAATAATAGCATCTGCCAATCAACCTTATCTTGTATGTTATGTACTTAACCATTTAGAGTTTAAATGATTTGAATCATTCATTTGGATTGCTGTTACTTATTTTCAAATTAATCCAAATTGTTCTGCATTGAATCATAATAAGTATATATCTTTCTTTTTTCACCCTTTGTCGAGCGCACTTTATACAAGTTGGACATTCAATCTGTATCTTTAAACAATGTATTGTTTCATCATTCATGCAGGAGTTGCCGACACGCTTGCCAACATCTTTAACGCAAGGAATTAAAAAGGAAGGGAAGGTGGTGGTTCTCCAGGATCCAGCTGGGAGAATGTGGCCAGTTCTCTACCAAGAAATATGTGAGTTTAAAATTCTGTCAAGTGGCTGGGAAAATTTTAGCAAGGCAAATAATATTAAACCGGGAGATAAGTGTGTTTTTGAACTTGAAAGCAAGCATGAGAGCATATATGGAGTCAACATTGTTAGAAAGTAAAATGAGCTCTGCAATTTCAAGTGGATGTTTTAAATCACACATCTGTTTTTTGTGTATGTATAGATGTGAAAATTGTAAGATCAGTATCCTCAGGAGGTATTTTTTGTAGTAGTACTTGACCAAGCTATATAGCACTTTCCATGTAAATATATGTTTTCAGGTTTGACAGATACCATATTAAGACACAATGTCTTACTAGTAAGCTATTCTATATGTAATATGTTATTAATTGGCATCAAATGCTTTTAGTATTAATTAATGTAACATTTCAACTTTAAAGGTTATCGAATAAGCAAATAAAAACATTTTTTCTCAAAAAATAATAATAATGTTTTAATAATTACTTTCATTTTATATCGAATTTTGAGTGTATAGACATATATAACTAATTTGATAATCATATTTTCCGAAAATGTAGAAGATTTATTTAAAGTATAAATCTAACAGTAAAATTTGGTGACTTACCAATTATACTATTAATAAAACAACAAAAGATATTTCCTAATATATAATGTTAGACTATGCTAGACTCGGATGGTCTAGATCAAGTTTAGCATTTATCTGTATGGTTTAACACTCTAATTAAAGCAAGTTAGATCATATTAGATAATGCTAGACTTAACTATATATGTCTTTGTTATTTTTATTAAGAGCAATTAAGTTAAGTCATGTAATTTTACTATTAAATCTGTCATTTAAACAAAACCTTAATATTTTAAAATTAAAATTATTAAAGATGGTTATACATAAGAATATTTCTTGAATTTTATATCAATATTTTAAAATTGAATAATGTAATACTTCTATACGTATGATTGACAAACAAATAGACATAAAATATACTAAGTGATACATTATCGTCATGTACAATTACACATTGTTCGAAATAAAAGATAGTGTAACTACTAGATAGGATGAACGCATGGTTAATGATAGCCAGCTTGGAATGAGTTAGAAAAATGGTAATGGAGTGATAAGAAACGATTTTTAAAGTGATTTGATAAGTATGAATCAAGCCTACGTCCACTATTATATTATTGTTTTGTATTTGCTTTATATATAAGGTGATTACAAGGTGGAAACACGTAATAACGAGCTAAACCTCTCTCTAAGTGGTTTCATGTACTTGTATGAATTGTCCTTCAAAATGAAGGTAGATTTTCCCTTTTATACACACTATTTGACAGTGGTTAGGAGTGTTGTTACCGCCTATGGGATGGATTACACGCATAATCCTCGTAATCTGGATCTAAATCAACTTCACCCATGCTTAAGTTTGAACATTCATGTTTAATACTGATGAGTTTGTTGGAGAAGTCATTTATTGTGAAAGCGACACATGGGATCAATCTATTGGATCTCGATACGATGTATGGACAGATGTCACAAATCTGGCAGTTGAAAAAAATGCCAACACATACTATTGTAATTTATGGTAAGCGATTATTTCATTTAAATGAAATGACTTAATATTATATATATATATATATATTAAAAATGGTGGGTCTTGCTAAACAAGGCCCAGAAAAATGGGCCTAGCCAACATACAATTCCCGAGTCCTGCATGAAGCCCTAATCTTGGAGTACTAAAAGTTAGAGTAAACGGTTTTCCCACCCAAGGTTTGCCTTGATAACAATTTCCCACTCAAAAAGTTTCAAAATATCAGTTTTCCACCGAAAGTCTGTATTCCGTTAATACCTAAAATACACTTCACTTTCTTAGCCGACATTCGGCAAGTTACCTAGAGTCAAGGTAAGAGTGATTTTGTATAGTAGAGACTAGTGGGTAGAATGGTGGTGAGTGGTGACCGATCAGTTAAGAATAGAAAATTTTAACTTTACGGTGGCCGAAAATCGGCGAGAAATTAGATGTCAGAGTAAAAGGGATTTTGTAGAGAGAAGACCAGACGTTCGAATGGTGGTGATTGAGAGAATTTTTACCATCGAAATTAGCTTTGGGTAGTAATGGAATATTAACTTTGGATGGGAAAGTGGCATTTTAAAACTTTTTGGGTGGGTAAGTGATTGAGGCAAACCTTGGGTGGGAAAAAGTCATATACTCTAAGAATAATCCCCCAACCACAAAATCATATATTATTTTTAAGCGAGTGGACCACCTACTCGTAACTGCTCAAGTGCTCAACTGGAGCCATTGAANAACGATTTTTAAAGTGATTTGATAAGTATGAATCAAGCCTACGTCCACTATTATATTATTGTTTTGTATTTGCTTTATATATAAGGTGATTACAAGGTGGAAACACGTAATAACGAGCTAAACCTCTCTCTAAGTGGTTTCATGTACTTGTATGAATTGTCCTTCAAAATGAAGGTAGATTTTCCCTTTTATACACACTATTTGACAGTGGTTAGGAGTGTTGTTACCGCCTATGGGATGGATTACACGCATAATCCTCGTAATCTGGATCTAAATCAACTTCACCCATGCTTAAGTTTGAACATTCATGTTTAATACTGATGAGTTTGTTGGAGAAGTCATTTATTGTGAAAGCGACACATGGGATCAATCTATTGGATCTCGATACGATGTATGGACAGATGTCACAAATCTGGCAGTTGAAAAAAATGCCAACACATACTATTGTAATTTATGATAAGGGATTATTTCATTTAAATGAAATGACTTAATATTATATATATATATATATATTAAAAATGGTGGGTCTTGCTAAACAAGGCCCAGAAAAATGGGCCTAGTCAACATACAATTCCGGAGTCCTGCATGCAGCCCTAATCTTGGAGTACTAAAAGTTAGAGTAAACGGTTTTCCCACCCAAGGTTTGCCTTGATAACAATTTCCCACTCAAAAAGTTTCAAAATATCAGTTTTCCACCGAAAGTCTGTATTCCGTTAATACCTAAAATACACTTCACTTTCTTAGCCGACATTCGGCAAGTTACCTAGAGTCAAGGTAAGAGTGATTTTGTATAGTAGAGACTAGTGGGTAGAATGGTGGTGAGTGGTGACCGATCAGTTAAGAATAGAAAATTTTAACTTTACGGTGGCCGAAAATCGGCGAGAAATTAGATGTCAGAGTAAAAGGGATTTTGTAGAGAGAAGACCAGACGTTCGAATGGTGGTGATTGAGAGAATTTTTACCATCGAAATTAGCTTTGGGTAGTAATGGAATATTAACTTTGGATGGGAAAGTGGCATTTTAAAACTTTTTGGGTGGGTAAGTGATTGAGGCAAACCTTGGGTGGGAAAAAGTCATATACTCTAAGAATAATCCCCCAACCACAAAATCATATATTATTTTTAAGCGAGTGGACCACCTACTCGTAACTGCTCAAGTGCTCAACTGGAGCCATTGAAATAAGTCAAAAAGGGCACTTTATAAAATTCAAATTTATCTGTTGGGTGAATAATTAATTAGCAGAATAAAAGTAAACCCAAAAAATAAAAAAAAATATTTCAACGTTCAAAACAAACTCATTTGAAGACCTATTCATTCATTCAATCTCTCTCCTTTTTAAGTGTTTAAGAGAGGAGAGACTGTTACTTCAAACAATTCAAAACCATTTTCAAGTCTCTTGTTTTGTTTTGTTCAACAAACAAGAAACTTTCTCTTTTGCTTCATATAAAAGATTACCTCGTTTATTGGCTCTTGAGTTGCATTTCTTCTCTTTCTTTTCAAAAATATTAGCATCAACAAGTTATCGAATCCCAGTTTCAAGTTAAAGAAATGATGGATTATCATGATCTTGGTGCTAGGTCCTCCTATGACTATGAGGACTCCCTTAAGCTTCTTGAGGCTGATATTCAGCATGCCAATGCGTTGTGAGTCTCTTCTTGGCTTTCTGTACTTTTGTTGTTTATGTTCTGATGCTTAATTTTGATTGAAATTTTTTATGTTTATTTTTTTTTCGAAAATTTTTAATGTTGATCATGCATTTTGATGGTTTTTCTTTTGTTCTGCTTATACTCTGAGAACCGTTTAAGTATGTAATTGATTTGAAATAAATGCTTAAAGTAACTATTTTTCTGTTTTACTCACTTATGCTTAGGATGAATTAATCCTCTTTCTTTCTAAAAAAACTAACGAAGGATCAAGAACTCATGAATTTCAGAATGCTTTTGAAGAAAGTGATATGGGTATTGTAAATTTTCAAATTTGAAGGTTTGGGTTTAACATCATCAGTTCACAGACATTTTGTACTATCATTTTAGGAACCCAGCTGTTTTTGACCTGTTATCATTACTGTCATTCAACATTCTCTTCTGAGTTTCCATTACATATTCAATGTTTTTTTATTTTTTAGTTATCATCCTAACTGAACCATTTCTTGTAATATCTGCATTGTTTGCCTGTTGAACTCTTTGTTTTGTGTTTACAAAAGTTTGCACGGAAATTATTTTATGTTTTCAGGGCAGCTTCTATCCCAAGATGTAAGGGTGGTTCTTGTCTTCAGATGAAACTGGTGAATAATCACTTTGCACCTATTTTCTTGTTTCTGCTCCAATGGATAGATTGCTCATGTACATGTCTACTTTCAAGTTACTTCAACCTTTTCCACATTGTTGTATATAAGGTAGGATTCCTGCTTGCCCAGTCCCATTTTATTTTCACTTCTTCATTTCAATTTGAATGAATTCAAAAGTATTGAAAATTGGAATACTTTTTTGGTTAGGTATGCCCGGATGAGAGGCCAAGTATTTCCTCAATAGGAAGAAAAGCATCCATTAGAGAGTTTTACAGTATGTAACTATCTCCTATATATATCTATTTTTCTTCCAAGAAACGTCTAAATCAACTTTGGCTTACTGCATGGTGTTATGTATTCATTTAAAGCAATTTTAGAGCTATATATGAACCCAATCATGGATAGAACAATATTCTGCAATGTTATTTGGATATAGTTCCTGCACTTGAATACAGTATGTGTTTGTTATAACTGAGGAAAAATTTCAGGTGTTATATTACCATTTCTTCAGCGTCTGTATAGTGATTCATCAAAGCTGGATATAACTCAAGAAGAAGGTCATGGATTAGAGCTGATTTCCAGGAAGAGATTAGAGGATAAATGGAAACTTTCAGATATGGACTTGGAGAGAGAAGATGAATGTGGAATCTGCTTAGATCCCTGCACCAAAGTGGTCTTGCCAAGCTGCTGCCATGCTATGTGTATCAACTGCTATCGTGACTGGTATATAAGGCCTCATTCCTTCATATTGGACTTCCAGCTTGGTTTAATGTTAATACAAAATGGAGGAAGAAAACTTCATTCTTAAAATTTAGAATTGTTTATTTCCTCTCTATGTGTTGCAGGAACACAAGATCGGAATCTTGCCCATTTTGCAGGGGAAGTCTTAAGAGAGTGGATTCAGGGGATTTATGGGTTCTCACTTGCAACAATGATGTGATCGATACTCAAACTGTGTTGAAGGAGGACCTCCTGCGCTTCTATCTCTATATAAATAACCTTCCAAAGGATATTCCAGATGCTCTTTTTTTCATGTATTATGAGTACTTAATCTGATCTCAACGATGGCATGAATGATGCGTAGAGACCATTGGATTTACATAAAAGTCAGGTGACTCTTCACACTGGAAATTTCATTCCCACTTGAAATTGTATAAAAAGATGTATATTCTCCTAATTGTAAGAGAATCAATAAGAAATAATAAGTTGGTCACTTTTTCCAGCATGAAAATTTCTATTTATCGATTTTGCACAAGGAAAACACCGAAGCATAAGGTTGAGTCTGTGTGATGAAATTTCTTGAATCCTAGATAGAAGCTTACTAGCTTTGCGGGACAAATTCTGCTGGCTTTTTTAATTTGTTGAAGGGGTGATGGTCAAATAGTACTTGATCAAACAACTGAAGACATGCTTTCAATTAACCTACTAAATATTCCACTTCTTGCTCTTTGCATGCTTCAATTTACTGAAGTAGTAGTCCTTTTATGGAAAGCAATCGCGGCATTTTTGAGCGTGTAAGTTGAGTAAAATGCCATAATGATCTATATTCAGACTTAACAAAGCTCTTCAGACTGACAACAGATTTATTTTAACGGGGACATTGTTTCTTCTCTGGTTCTTCAATGATCACCTGATCCCGGCATTGGTGATCAATATTTAAGAATGAAATCATCTTTAAAAAATGCTTTTATGATAGCGTATAAATGCAAGTTCGATCTTCAAACATGTTCCGAAACATGGATTGGACATAGCCAAACTAGAAACAGAATACATGAATTAGATATCAAACAGAGTTCTAAGATTGAATACATCTTTTGAGTTCCATTTCTTCACAATTATTTTCAACTAAGAGTTCAACTGTGCATCTGATCACAAAGACAAGCAGCACAAATATTGCTTAAGCTTTTTTTATGGCAAGATAAAAGGTTCATCCCTGGCGCTGTTTGTTGCCCAGTAAATAGTTGAACGAAGGGTGACTGTATGTTCCATTGAGAAACATGTCACTCATCACCTTATACATAGCTTCAGTGAGGTGAACTCCATCCCAATTAACATACTGAGAAGGGTTCGGGCAAACAGTTGCAGAAGGTGTACCACAAGCAGCGGACACGTCAAAGTTGTAGGGAGGTTCACCTGATCCACAGCATGCCTTGAAAGGCTCCTTGAAGCCATACTTTTCTGGACTTTTCATGACGGTGTGGAAGGCATTCCAGTAATCAGCGTACACAATGACAGCTTGCGGAAACTTCTGGCGGAGTTGCTGCAACTTGGCTTGTAGAGCAGCATTATGTGTATAACTTTGGTTGTTTACACTCTTTACACATCCTATATCGTCCCTATCATCCTGAGGAGCCAAATACATGGCCAGTGGCAAGCACCCTGTCGTCGGCAGTGCTTGAACAACAACATATTTTGCACCCTTCTTCAGCAATGCCTGCATATTAGTTCACAATCAACTGAGCTTTAGGTCTCTGTATATAAACTAAAACAGTATTAACATTAATGAATAATTCATTCTAATTACCTGCAGAAACTCAGTGAAGCTATCCATAGCGAGTTTGCGAATGGTGTCACCTGATACAGAAGATCCAAGGGTATACGCATAATCATTGACACCAATTTCACCTACCCAGAACAAAGCATCAGCAAGAGCTGCCTTGCATTCGGGCCCTGACTGATTTGACTTTTTACACCCTTGACTCTCCAAGAATTTGTTGAACCAAAGGAGCTGAGTTTGGATAGACTCAGGAGTAATGTCAAGAGTGAGGTTGTTCTTCACAAAGAAAGAATGATTTATTGCAGTGGCGCCAGCAACGGCAAAGTTGACACCATGAGATGCATTGATTTTGTTGTGGATATAAGGTGGCAAGAATGGTAAAGACAGTGATTCAGCTACAAAGTCAATCACTAGCCGTCCATCGGAGTATCGGTTGGTGGGGCGGTGAAAGTAGGTGATGCCATATGGAGGATTGGAGACATGGGCAAAACCGGTAGGTCCAGTTGCACTTCGGGTGTTGCCTGTGTCGGTGAATGAGTCACCGAAGGCATAGATCTTTTTGAAGGGACGTGGATTCAGTGCGTTAGGAATAGCAGTAGACACAGAAAAGAATATAAAGATGGTGATGATGAAGGCAGAACAAGGTTTTAAGGAGTGAGCCATTGTTCCAGTGCTCCAAAGCTCCAAGCCTAGCGACTAATTGCTCTCTGAATGTCCCTTGTGTGGCTTTTATATTTCTAATTTGAAAGGAAGGGGAGGATATGGAACTATAAGACTAGCTCAATTGGCAGTTGGGGATACAGGTTGAATACAAATTTGCATTTATTGCAGTTTAAAAGTTCATGTGTGAGTTTAATTCACTAAAAGTGAGTGTCTATGGGTGACACTTTTTTTTAACCTGTAACCGAGGCGTAGTCAATTAATCCTCAAATCTATTTAACATTCTATAAAACTAAAAGGCCAGATAAATTACAATGTTATTATAATGGATAGTTTTAAAGTTGAATTCAAGATCTAAAAAAAGAGAACAAATATTCTTGATCGTCAGACTAACCTCTTGGAGTTGTGACACATTTATTTCCTCCGGAAAAAAAAAAAAGAAAAAAAAAAACTGAGCATTTGAGCCAATTGTGGCATATCTTTATATCAAAGCAGGCAATTTAACGTTAAGTACTAATACCACACAACAACCACAACAGAGCAGCCTCCTGGCAGCGCTGGATGAGCCAGACTTTAATGAGGATTTGGACCCACTACGAGATTAATATAAAAGAAGCTTCTACTGGTGAGAATGGGGGAGGTCAGTTATAAATTTAGTGGTCGAGATCAAGTAGTTGGAAGGAAAAGTTAGTTGAGCCTTTACTGAGCAAGTCCCCACACCAACTGCTTCCCGGTGATTTGTGGCAAAAAAATTATTACGTTTATATTAGAAATCAAACAAAACTCTGCTTCTTGAGTTAAATTCGGAGCAATTCATTCTAAACTTTTATTATGCGGTGCTGTGATGTGGATCCTTAAATGTTACAACAACCAGCATAATTACACTTTTTTTTTTTCTTAAATTTATAATGGGACTGTTCAGATCAATTTATATATATTTCAATTAATCTTTTAATGTCGTAAAGTAAACGACTGGATATATCCAGTGTAGCCATTAACTACCCTTATTAATAGATAAGAAAACTCGAACTTAAAAACTTATATTAGACCATTTTATTCTTTTACCTCCAAATCATCCTGTGATAGTTTATAATATCACAAATTTGCCGTCTTAACTACTATGCACGATTTGGATTTCGGATCCACATCCTACTGTATGCATGTTGCCTGAAGTAGGTGCAACTCCATTTAGTGTTATTGACATTTGTCTCTCTAGCATTCGACCACCCACCGCTAGCATTTATATTTACGTATTCAATTATTCAAGCCCTTATTGTATGTATCTTTTAGGGAGGAAATTTAACTGGCGAGATCTCCCAAGTTTGCATTTAAAAAAATAACCCTTAAAATATTTTACAATTTTTTTTAAGTTAGAAAACTGACGTGGCACACTTTGAATTCATTAAACATGAAAAATAGATTAAACTGAAAAGATTTAAACATATGTGAGTAATATTATAATTAACGAAAGTTTGTTTAAATTTTAAAAATTAAAAACGACCCCCACCCTTCAAAATCGCTTAATCAAGCCATATACCAAAAAAAGACCGACGAACACCTTTGATTTCTCTATGATTTTCGGCGATAAAAATGCCCTATTTCTGGCAAATATTCGATCCCAAAGCTTCCTTACACAAAATCATGGCTGATATTCACAAAGAGGAGGAAAATCCAACCCCACTCCAAATCCTAGACTTTGGTGGCGGCGGTGGCTGTTCAAAGGCTTCGAAGAAGACGATCCGATGGATCATCCGATGAATCAAGGTGGCCCAGAGGCAGAAGAGACAACAGTGACACAAGAACAGAGAGAAGAATCAGAAAATGGTTCTGAAGAGGAGGACGTCGGCGAAAATTCGGGTGAGTAGAAGGATGCCGGTGAAGAAAGGGTACGTTTTTTACTTGTGGTTTTGAATTTGATGAGAAATTTGATTGATTTGTGCAACTTTAGGGGATATGTAGTTGATTTTATTGTTATGGTGGTTGTGGTGTTTTGTCGAGTAATTGGCGGGCATCGAGGGAGTGGCTTTGTTTGGATTCCAGAGGATGGGGGAAGGCAAGGGAGGCCATAGGGAGGTTGTCGTTGGGAGGTTGGAGAGCTAGGGATGGCTTGCAGCCCTCTAGCCCCCCTATTCCGCCACCTCCTGCCATCCTCGGCCCTCCAACCTCATGAAACCTACCACAACAACCTCTACAGGGCTTGCATTGGCTTCCCCAGTCCTCTCGAGGCCAAAAACACTCACTCCCCAATGTTCTCGAAGCTCATATCCCCCAAATTGGTAGCTTATTGGTTGTTTTGGTTCCTTTTTTTTTTTTTTTTTTTTTTTTTTTTTTTTTTGGCTGATATTTTGTATCGATGTAGCCTTTGGCCAAACACTAGTAACTACATATGACACTTTAATGAAAAAGGTCAATAGTAGAGGTGCAACAAGGGGAAGCAAGTGGAAAAGATTGGCCACAAATAACTTCAACGGTGTCCTTGATGATTTTCAGTTTGATGACAAGATGATGCAGTATGTATGGGGGGAAAGGCCCAAACATGGCAACAGTTGGGCAAACGTTAAAAGAGTATACTGCATCATGAACATCAAGGATTTGCATTGGATAACCGTCGTCGCACTACTAGAGGAGGGCTTGCTGCAGATCCTTGACTGCAACCCAAGTATTTGTTGAGAGAGGCAGTTGGAGACGGAGTTGCAACCGCTATGTATATTGTTCCCGCAGCTGTTGCGCGACAACGGGATGTTTCAGCACTTAGGTGATGAACTACTGACAGGAAAGTGGCCACTCAAGCGCCTTCCCTTCCCGACAAATGACTCAAGGTAAATTTTGTATAAAACTTACATAATACAATTGTTCTATAAGCTGATTGTAATGCTAATGTCTTCCTCCTATTGTAGTGCTGATTGCGGGGCATATGCGCTAAAATTTATTGAGTTCGATATGACCAACACCCCGATGGACAACTTGAATGACAAAATAATGAGAAACTATCAGGAACGTTGTGTTGTTGAGTGCTTCCATGGGCATATGGATCCCTTTTGACTGACCAGAACCCAATCCAAGTCATTGTTGATGTTGTCTTATTCGGTTGTTTTGAATAATTGGATTGTCTTGAATTGGATCAGTCGGTGTTGTTAGGCATCAGGTTATTGATACTTGAGTTGTGGTGTTATGTATGCTTTGTGGCCAAGGCCAAGGCTGGATAATGTTAGAAGGGGTGCTGTAGAAGAAGACGAAGAGGCTATTGTTGCTGCTGCTACTAATGTTGATGCTGATGCTAAAGGTGTGCTGGATAATTTTGGAGGATGGGGAAGTGGCTGAAGAGAATGATGAAGAGGGGGGATAGAGGCTGCTAGCCCTGCTTTTGTTTTGGCTGTATATAGGACATTTATTTGTTGTATATAATGTTGTAATTTAATGTAATTAACACATTTCAGATTTGTACAAAAGTAATTCAGTATTTTTTTCCCTATTTTGAGTTTGAGTTTATTTAGTATTCTTGTTACATGGCATTGATGTGTTGATGCAATTAGGTTGTCAAATTCAAGAGAAAATATGGAATTAATATGTGTTGGTGATTTTAGTTTGTCAAAATTTAGGAGAAAAGCTAGAAAAAATATGTATTGCCCATGATCGCTTAAGCGATATATAAGCGACTGCATATATCGCTTAAGCGACCAAGGGTCTTTTATACAGGATCACTTAAGCGAGAAAATAAATCGCTTAAGTGATCGTGCATCTGGGAACATCTAGATTCTTCCATGGACATAATCGCTTAAGTGATTCATGATTGTTTAAGCGACCAAGGGTAAAAGTGAAGAATTGTTTAAGCGAGACAATAAATCGCTTAAGCGATCGTGCATTTGGGCAGATCTTGATTCTACATTGGACTTGATCGCTTAAGCGATCCCAAATTGCTTAAGCGACCAAGGGTAAAATTGAAGAACCGCTTAAGCGATCGTGCATCTGGGCAGATCTTGATTCTACCTTGGACTTGATCGCTTAAGCAATCCATGATCTCTTAAACGACCAAGGGTAAAAGTGAAGAATCACTTAAGTGAGACTATAAATCGTTTAAACGATCGTGCATCTGGGCAGATCTTGATTCTGCCTTGGACTTGATCGTTTAAGCGATCCCAAATCGCTTAAGTGACTAAGGGTAAAAGTGAATAATTGCTTAAGCGATCGTACATCTGGGCAGAACTTGATTCTGCCTTGGACTTGATCGCTTAAGTGATCCATGATCTCTTAAGCGACCAAGGGTAAAAGTGAAAAATCGCTTAAGCGAGACCACAAATCACTTAAGCGATCGTGCATCTGGGTAAATCTTGATTCTACCTTGGACTTGATCGCTTAAGTGACCATGGGTAAAAGCGAAGAATCATTTAAGCGAGACCGTAAATCGCTTAAGCGATCGTGCATCTAGAATGATCTTGATTTCGTCTTGCACGTGATCGCTTAAGCGACCAAGGATACAAGTGAAGTATCGCTTAAATGATCTTGATTCTGCCTTGAACATGATCGCTTAAGCGACCAAGAGTAAAAGTGAAACATCGCTTAAGTGATCTTGATATGGCTTGTACGTGATTGCTTAAGCAACTAAGGCTAAATATATAAGATCACTTAAGCGAGACATGAAATCTCTTAAGCTATCCAGTGTATTCGGATTATTTTTATTATGCCTTTCATAAGATCGTTTAAGCGATGAAAACTTATAAACACTGGATCGCTTAAGCGATTCCTTTTTTTTTTTTTTTTTTTTTTTTTTGGAGTAGGTTGTCAAACCCATACAAAGTGACGTTAATGTGAACTTTGGACGTTCACAACATCACATGATTATTAACGTTAATGTTAAGCGACATCGGTTATTAACACTTATTAAGGCCAATTAAGAAGGATTATTTGCAACCTAATTCCATCAACACATATTAAGGTTACAACTGTATGATATATGGATGAACGTCATAGCGCACTAGCGTGACACGTTAGTACAAACTTACCTCATTTCATAAATATGGATGATGTATTTGAGAATGATTAGATTGAAATAAGCTTCAATTTTGACTGTATGATTAGTTCAGTGGACCATGATCTGTCTTGTGTCAATTGATTTGATTATTTATATCACTTAATCAATTTTTTTTCAAAATTATATTTTAATTAAACTAATTTTTTTACATCTGTACATAAACATGGAAAATAAATACTAAAGTATAGAATGATTCTATGTAATACAAATTTTAATGTTTTTAAAGTACCAAAGTAAATTACCCTTAATCGCTTAAGCTGATAGGTGGATGCATGGAGAATCAAGCATATCATACTATAATAAGTATAGTCATAGTTTAAAAAAAAATTCAATCCAATTGAAATAAGTAAGGTAGAACATATTACCTTAAGCTCTTAGCAACCTTGGAGACTCTTAATTTCAAGAGAAATTTAGCAAAAGAATATCCACACCAAGGGAAGAAGAAATTTGGCCAAGAGAGATTTAGGGTGCTTAGAGATTTTTATCTCCACACAAAAATTGATATATCATTTTCTTTATACATGAATCCTTGTAAACAATTCAATAATTGTTTTGGACTTCCTTAAACAATTCCATAATTGTTATGAAGTTGTTAAACTTCTTTAAATTATAGCATTGGATTAACATTTAATCACAATTACTAATTTAACTCTTAAATTGTTTACATAACAATTTAACCCTTAATTGTTTACAATTACAACCTCTTATAAAATCCAATTTAATATAAAGAAAATGATTAATATAAATAACTTTATTACCCTTGGTAGGTGCTAGCCAACCTTGGATAATCAACTCTCTTTAGCTATTTCTCCATTTTTCTTAGTTTTTATGTGTGACCTCTTAAGTTCACTGTGGCCTAGCCGTGGGCCCAATATCGTAGTCTATTTCGATATGTTTTGTCACAACCTGTGAAATGTCCGGATGATACAAATCTTTAGAAGATCAAAATCATCAAAGTATTCCCTACATAGGTAATATTAATTAGTTAATAATATTATATATTAGGCATTTTGAATGCCTCCGTAGAATATCATGTGATGGTATTAGTGTGGGTGATTATAAAAGTTATATCACTAGGGCTTAAATCCATCAGAATCATGCTAGTCATAACAGCACACTATGACTATGAAATTTAGCAAATGGATGTCAAGACCGTGTTCCTCAATGGATTTATTGAGGAAAACATATATATGGAACAACTTAAAAGTTTTGTATCCAATGCTAAGAGACATAAAGTGTGCAAATTGCATAGATCCATTTATGGATTGAAGCAAGTTTCCAAAAGCTAGAATATCCGATTTGATGAAACAATCAAAACTTTTGGTTTCATAAAGAATCCGGATGAACCGTGTGTATACAAGTGGGTAAAAGATCTTATTTCACTTTCTTCTATTGATAAGATAAAATATATATACAAAACCTATACACTAACATATATATATATATAAAACATAATACCTTGGAACTGATGACACGATTAATTCCTAGGGCATACACTAACATAAGCGATATATGGTTTCGCTTAAGCGATCATGTCTACTTAGCCTTGGTCGCTTAAGCGATAATAAATCGCTTACGTGATCTTGTCAAAGGCAGAATAAAGGTCATCCAACTATACTTGATTGCTTAAGCGATTTTAGGTCTCTCTGAAGTGATCCAGTATATATAGCTTTAGTCGCTTAAGCGATCCCGTACAAGCCAGGATTAAAATCACTTAAGCGATACTTCACTTTTACCCTTGGTCGCTTAAACTATCATGTCCAAGGCAGAATCAAGTCATCCCAAGTGCACGATCGCTTAAGTGATTTAAGGTCTCGCTTAAGTAATTCTTCACTTTTATCATTGGTCCCTTAAACGATCATGTCCAAGGCAGAATCAAGATCACTTAAGCGATTCTTTACTTTTGGCCTTGATCGCTTAAGCAATTCATGATTGCTTCAGCGACTAAGGCCATTTTGCTTCTTATCTCGCCGATCTTTTGATATTGTGTATATTTGAATAAGAAATTATATTTCATATTGTGGGTGAGCTCTATATTCAATCATAACCATCCATATTTATAAAATGAGGTACATTTCTACTAACGTGCCACACTCATGACTAATTCAATAAATTGATTGATTGATTGACTTAATACGACAATTATATTGATAATATTTATTTTTTCTGTCTTACTTCTTTGGGCAGCAATCAGTGTCGTACTGAGGTAATATGTGAAATTTTACTTATTTAAACCCTTTTTAAAATGAATGAAAATGAAAAATAATTAATTTGATTTAATACGTTATAAATGATGATTTATTCAAGGTAACAATTAAATTTAAAACATAAAAATTTGAAAACAACAACTCTTCAACGGTTGGCCTTGGCAACTCTCTTGATTTCATCATTCTTCTTGATGACAGAGCTGGAAATACAGGGATATAAAATCAGTTTAATGCGCCACAAAAGAGAAACATAATAACTTCATCAGATCGCTTAAGCGATCTGCTTGTCAGATCTGCATATAAGAAAATATCGCTTAAGCGATCTGGTGACCTGAGCAGTAGATCGCTTAAGTGACCAAGGATTGCTTAAGTGATCTAGTGTTCACCAGATCTAATCTGAGCAGCAGATCGTTTAAGTGATCTGAGGTCACTTAAGTGATCTTTTGTTTAGAGCTACAGATAAGAGCAGATCGCTTAAGCAATCCTTAGTCGCTTAAGTTATCCGATCTTATCTGCAGATTACTTGCTTTCTTGCTTTTGATAGATTCGAACCTAATTTTCTGGATCTGCATGTGATCGATTCTGGCAACTACTTCTCTTGTGGCCAAGTTGCTTGCAAATTGAGCACTTATTCATCCTCCGGGGAACCTCACAAGCTGATGGAATACGCTTAACTCTTTTTCTCCCATTTTCTATCTTCTTGAATGGCAAATGGATGATAATGTCAACCAACTCTAGTGACACCACCCATTGCTCTTCTGGAGAAACTGGATATATCGTTTCTGAATAAGCCAACATGTAGGGATTTACCATATATAGAAGGGAGCAAAGTTCCATGTAAATTCTTGAACCAAAATTCGGCTTCTGTTGGTGTTTCAGTGCTGCTAGTGTATGAGGACAAGGTAAACGTTGTATGTCAAGCACTTTACAGCTGCAAGTTTTACTAAGAATGTTAACTAGGGCATCCGGACTATAGCCATGCACGGTGAACTCTTGAGCATTAAAATGATAGGCAAATAGTGCATTTGACTGTTCCATACGTTATCGCAATAATTTTTCAATTGACGGAACAAGGGTTGTGATAAAATTATCGGACTCTATACGACACTAATGGAACCACCATGACAATGTCCTTTGGATTGCATCAAAAAGGGCAACTATTAGGAACTCTCTTTCTATTAACAACTTCAAATTTATGGACTCGGCTATGTTCGTAGTCATAACATCGAACCTTCTTTCAGGAAAGTAAGCTCTACTCCATCACTCGAAACCAACATCATGCTCAAGATACTAAGCAATTCTATCATCCTTAATTCGGATTTGTCATAAGTGCTCCTCGAACTCATTAACTCGATAAGCATTTACTGTCATGCAGTATGTCTGAAGGAGACCAACACACTTAATTCTTGTTTTATGTTCTCAACAAGGTGCCATACAGAATCTGTGATGTGCTTGAAGGTAAATAGTGGCAATCCCCTTCTTTATAAAGTTGTGTCTATCAGATATTATGCACAACTCATCACTGTCAGACACTATCGTACGTAATTGCTGAAAAAATCAAGTCCACCACTTGTCATTCTCAAAGTCAACCACACACCATGCAACGGGATATGTGTGATTCTCGCTGTCCTGTGTAGTGGCCACCGACAATATACCTTCATACTTTCCCATAAAAAAGCAACCATCAACAGCCAACACTTTTCTCATGTTTACAAAACCCCTTATAGCAGCAACATAAATAACAAAAAAATATTTAGACCTCATATTCTTGTCCCACTTCAAAGTCGTCTTGCTACCTTAGTTTGTCAACTCAAGCATATAATGGTACGCTCCTAATACTGCGTACCCGTGCTTTGGCATGCCACTCACAAAATCTTGTTCATGTTGTCTCCCTTTCCAGCATTTCTAATAACTAACAGCGCATCCCAACTCTGTGCACACAAGTCTTTGAATGTCCTTAGAAGATAGATCTTTCCCTTCAACAAACTGACTTTTAACAAATTATCCAACAACATCAGCGAAGGCTTGTCGATGCTCACCTGAAATATTTCTTAACCCACATGTGTGCTCACGAGTGTATGTGCTAACAATAAATTTTTCGGACTCCGCCAACCTTCTACAATAAACCCCCACTTGCACTTTCGGCCACGACATACAACCGTCACTAACGATGAATTAGACTTTTTAGTGATGAACTCAAAATTACCTCTCACGGCAACAAGTTTTAGCTTCCTCACCACTTCCTCTTTGTTGTCAAATAAATACCCTACGAGCAAGTCCGATCCATTAGTAAAAACATGAGCTGATTCACTACTACCTATAGTTGTTGTCTCTGAACCTACATAAAAGACCATAGTATTCTCTTCCTCACAAACTACACCTTCTACATTATCTGTATTTAAAGAAATCTTTACATCTACAGGAACATGTACGGGGTCCTCCTTGTCAACATTTTCATTATGTCGCACATGACCAACCTCTTCTACAGTGTCCTCCTCACCACCCAAATCACCGCATACTCTTGATTTTTCAACTAAGAAATCAATGCCCTCGTAGTTCAAATTAAAACCAGCATTCTCTCCTCCAACTTCCTCTTTTTCTCTTTCTTTTGAACCAACTTCCAACGGTTTATCTACAAAAGAAACCCTTAAAATCGGCCTCGAACCATTATCGCCCACATCAATCATATATAACTTCACACCGTCATCCGACTTTAATATAGTAGGAGGTACCTTATAATGTTCATGAACTCTGCTTAAAACATACTTCACAACTATATCACTACGTGAGCAACTCAAATCACCTCTTCTAATTATTTCATGAATCAACTTATCAAAACTAACCTCTGTGCTCACAGCAATTGGTATAACTTTTTTGCTCTTCCCAATCCACTTCCAACAACTTTCTTCCTCCACCCACTCACCAAAATATTCAACACCCAAAACAACTTGTCCCATGTCTAATAATAGCCAAATACCTATAATGCAAGAAAAAAAAATTATTAACTGATGTATTAAGGATTGATAGACTTTAAAAAGCATCTGCAGAATCGCTTGAGCGATCTGGTGTATCACTTGAGCGATCTGATATATCGCTTACTGGACCGCTTAAGCGATCTAGTATAAATAAGTCTGAATCGCTTAAGCAATCTGTTGCCATATATTAGACTTATAGCAGATCGTTTAAGTGATCTTCTATCATACACCTGATTACTTAAGCGATCTACGATCTGCTGCATTATACCAGACATAGTAGATCGCTCAAGCGATACACTAGATCGTTCAAGCGATCCATCATATCCAAAACACATTTTCAGTCATCTCCACTTACAATCGGTGCTATCACCCCCAGCTACCCACAATGCAAGAAAATATTCAATAAATTTCACTCTTTTCAACTTGCATTACTTCAAACACAACCCAATAACCTAAACAACTAAATCAAAATCATAACCCAAACTCAATCCATCATTAAATCTTTGTAAAATCGAAATATAAAATGCAAAGAGGAGATACACATACCTGGACGAAATGTCAGGAGGAGGAGGAGGAGAAGGTGGATCTGTGGCGAAGAAGACATTAATGGCGGAGGAAGAAGAAGATGTACAGGAAGAAGAGGTAGACGAAGCTTAGAAGAAACAACAACTAAGGGAGGGATGTGTTAATGGCGGGAGGAAGAAGAAGAAGGTGTTTGGGTTTGTTTGTAAGAATTTCGGCTCTTTAGGGACATATTATAATTTTTAAAAGATTACACATTATTTTATTAATCCTAATTAACCACTAATCATGTTTAATTAACCTTAATCAATAATAAGACTATTTACTTAACACTTTCAAACTACATAACCTTTTAATTAAATTTGAACTTGATTTGGCCTTTTAATAAATGCCCCCTCAGAGTGAACAGCTCAAAGATGACTTCCAATTTTAGTATTTATTTTGAAAAAGATTACACCGCATTTGGAAGGCTACTGCATCTATTCTCCAACCATAATTCGTTTGTTCATTTTCAACTTTGGTTGTTTCAGTTGTTTAATGTCTAGGATTGTCCAACGGAAAATTGCCACCAACAAACTTTCCCCCATTTGCTTGGTTTAATTTCCAGAGCGTCTTTTTCAAGCATTTACTTGAGCAGCGAAAAAGGAACACGGAAATGTCTACTTCAATCAAACAAGATCTACATATCACCCACTAGTAAAAGTCTTACAAAACACAAAGTATTGATTTTCTATGAGAACACAAACCTGGATAAAAGACATCTCCAGATTATGGAAAATTAAGATGGCGCTTTAAACAATGACGGGCTTAACTCTTGCAAATGTTACCATTTGTCCCTCATGTTTACTCTGAGGGGACACTCTGATATTGCTACATTGGGAGCACACTCAACTTTCTTATACCAACAAAGTCTGCAAGTGACACGTTTGACGGCATTTTCACAAGCATGAGATACCGATTCAGGCAGTAAAATGACATCAACCGTGAAGTTTAAAATTCATATTTCATCACTATGTTGACCTTGGTATGTAAATCTAGGCATTTAGAATAACGTACATGATCTAGTGGTCAAACAATAGCTAATGAAATGGAAAAAAGCAACCATCAACAGCCAACACTTTTCTCATGTTTACAAAACCCCTTATAGCAGCAACATAAATAACAAAAAAATATTTAGACCTCATATTCTTGTCCCACTTCAAAGTCGTCTTGCTACCTTAGTTTGTCAACTCAAGCATATAATGGTACGCTCCTAATACTGCGTACCCGTGCTTTGGCATGCCACTCACAAAATCTTGTTCATGTTGTCTCCCTTTCCAGCATTTCTAATAACTAACAGCGCATCCCAACTCTGTGCACACAAGTCTTTGAATGTCCTTAGAAGATAGATCTTTCCCTTCAACAAACTGACTTTTAACAAATTATCCAACAACATCAGCGAAGGCTTGTCGATGCTCACCTGAAATATTTCTTAACCCACATGTGTGCTCACGAGTGTATGTGCTAACAATAAATTTTTCGGACTCCGCCAACCTTCTACAATAAACCCCCACTTGCACTTTCGGCCACGACATACAACCGTCACTAACGATGAATTAGACTTTTTAGTGATGAACTCAAAATTACCTCTCACGGCAACAAGTTTTAGCTTCCTCACCACTTCCTCTTTGTTGTCAAATAAATACCCTACGAGCAAGTCCGATCCATTAGTAAAAACATGAGCTGATTCACTACTACCTATAGTTGTTGTCTCTGAACCTACATAAAAGACCATAGTATTCTCTTCCTCACAAACTACACCTTCTACATTATCTGTATTTAAAGAAATCTTTACATCTACAGGAACATGTACGGGGTCCTCCTTGTCAACATTTTCATTATGTCGCACATGACCAACCTCTTCTACAGTGTCCTCCTCACCACCCAAATCACCGCATACTCTTGATTTTTCAACTAAGAAATCAATGCCCTCGTAGTTCAAATTAAAACCAGCATTCTCTCCTCCAACTTCCTCTTTTTCTCTTTCTTTTGAACCAACTTCCAACGGTTTATCTATAAAAGAAACCCTTAAAATCGGCCTCGAACCATTATCGCCCACATCAATCATATATAACTTCACACCGTCATCCGACTTTAATATAGTAGGAGGTACCTTATAATGTTCATGAACTCTGCTTAAAACATACTTCACAACTATATCACTACGTGAGCAACTCAAATCACCTCTTCTAATTATTTCATGAATCAACTTATCAAAACTAACCTCTGTGCTCACAGCAATTGGTATAACTTTTTTGCTCTTCCCAATCCACTTCCAACAACTTTCTTCCTCCACCCACTCACCAAAATATTCAACACCCAAAACAACTTGTCCCATGTCTAATAATAGCCAATTACCTATAATGCAAGAAAAAAAAATTATTAACTGATGTATTAAGGATTGATAGACTTTAAAAAGCATCTGCAGAATCGCTTGAGCGATCTGGTGTATCACTTGAGCGATCTGATATATCGCTTACTGGACCGCTTAAGCGATCTAGTATAAATAAGTCTGAATCGCTTAAGCAATCTGTTGCCATATATTAGACTTATAGCAGATCGTTTAAGTGATCTTCTATCATACACCTGATTACTTAAGCGATCTACGATCTGCTGCATTATACCAGACATAGTAGATCGCTCAAGCGATACACTAGATCGTTCAAGCGATCCATCATATCCAAAACACATTTTCAGTCATCTCCACTTACAATCGGTGCTATCACCCCCAGCTACCCACAATGCAAGAAAATATTCAATAAATTTCACTCTTTTCAACTTGCATTACTTCAAACACAACCCAATAACCTAAACAACTAAATCAAAATCATAACCCAAACTCAATCCATCATTAAATCTTTGTAAAATCGAAATATAAAATGCAAAGAGGAGATACACATACCTGGACGAAATGTCAGGAGGAGGAGGAGGAGAAGGTGGATCTGTGGCGAAGAAGACATTAATGGCGGAGGAAGAAGAAGATGTACAGGAAGAAGAGGTAGACGAAGCTTAGAAGAAACAACAACTAAGGGAGGGATGTGTTAATGGCGGGAGGAAGAAGAAGAAGGTGTTTGGGTTTGTTTGTAAGAATTTCGGCTCTTTAGGGACATATTATAATTTTTAAAAGATTACACATTATTTTATTAATCCTAATTAACCACTAATCATGTTTAATTAACCTTAATCAATAATAAGACTATTTACTTAACACTTTCAAACTACATAACCTTTTAATTAAATTTGAACTTGATTTGGCCTTTTAATAAATGCCCCCTCAGAGTGAACAGCTCAAAGATGACTTCCAATTTTAGTATTTATTTTGAAAAAGATTACACCGCATTTGGAAGGCTACTGCATCTATTCTCCAACCATAATTCGTTTGTTCATTTTCAACTTTGGTTGTTTCAGTTGTTTAATGTCTAGGATTGTCCAACGGAAAATTGCCACCAACAAACTTTCCCCCATTTGCTTGGTTTAATTTCCAGAGCGTCTTTTTCAAGCATTTACTTGAGCAGCGAAAAAGGAACACGGAAATGTCTACTTCAATCAAACAAGATCTACATATCACCCACTAGTAAAAGTCTTACAAAACACAAAGTATTGATTTTCTATGAGAACACAAACCTGGATAAAAGACATCTCCAGATTATGGAAAATTAAGATGGCGCTTTAAACAATGACGGGCTTAACTCTTGCAAATGTTACCATTTGTCCCTCATGTTTACTCTGAGGGGACACTCTGATATTGCTACATTGGGAGCACACTCAACTTTCTTATACCAACAAAGTCTGCAAGTGACACGTTTGACGGCATTTTCACAAGCATGAGATACCGATTCAGGCAGTAAAATGACATCAACCGTGAAGTTTAAAATTCATATTTCATCACTATGTTGACCTTGGTATGTAAATCTAGGCATTTAGAATAACGTACATGATCTAGTGGTCAAACAATAGCTAATGAAATAAATTCGGATGAACTTCAACAGGGTATTGTCTAAATGTACAAGCTGAATGCCTGGATCCACAAACATGAAATACAAAATGCACCTGGTAAAGAGATAACAAACCACAACAAATAATGCAATCCATGCATACAAAATTAACCAACTCTTCCATCACCCAATTGATTCCTTGACTCACAGAAAAGTCTCACAGTTTGATAGATCAAAGACGGTTCAGCCATTGCACCATTTCCGTAATCCCCACAAGCCAGCCTTTTTGTGACAGGTGGTATAAGAGAAATTCCTAGCTCATCAATTGACATAAGGTGCCGCTCAGTGAAAGGATTGGTCCACATGAAAGTGTTCATAGCAGGTGCAACAAACAGTGGTTTGTCATAGTCCCATGCTCGTACAACGCATGTTAGCAAATTGTCGCACAATCCTCCAGCTATCTGCAATACACACAAGATATAAAACAAAATTTACGATGTGAAGAGAACACAAAATACATAAGACCGTCAAAGGAAGTCACTCCCAGCAGGTATAAAGGACAGTGACCTTAAATCATATTAACTTACTCAAAAAAGCAAACATGCTTATACATGACAGTAGAGTGCTTCTAGATTTCACTTTATTTCTTAAACATAAGGAACCTGCACATGATTCATTGCTTGAAAATAGAGAACACAAGGTAAAAATTTTCAATTATAAGTTTTAGTTCACTATGCCAACTTAATGATTGGAAGCAAAATAAGATGCCATGATAACAATCTGGCAATCAGGATGCATTCTATAAGACATTGATAAGCTCTCTGAGTCTGAATAGAGCATAAAAGAACACAGAAATCAGTTCCTAGTATAAAGGCATGCAGTTTGACTAAAATTATTGACATTGGAAATTAACACATGATTATTCACAAGTCAGGTCTTTGTCCCATACATTCTTTATTTTTATCGTCTTTACTCATTGACAAAATTAGCAAATAATAAGAAGCTAATGGCATCCTGCACTGGTATCAGACGGCCAAAAAAAACAATCTAGGTGGGCCAAATAACAAACGAACAAACTAGTGAATTTGTTACTGATTTTTTTGTCAGAATCTATTTCAGAAAAATCTGTGTTCAATGATGTTTCCATCCAAAAAATTTTTTCCTCTTTCTGATTCTGTCGATTGCGATATGCTCTCCTAACACATCTTACTGCCAATTAAAACATACTACATATTTTTTTTTTAGAAACAAGAATTCCAAGGTGCCAAACGAATTACCTTGCCAAGTGTGTTCGCTGACAATGGGGCAATAACCATAATATCAGCCCATCGGCGGAGCTCAATGTGCAGTACACTATCACCTATTTTGTTCCAACTTGACCATTCATCCTCATCAGTGTAGAGAATCACATCCTTAGGAATTGATGCTCTATCAATGAAGTGAAGAGAGGGCTTTGTTGCCACTGCTCTTACTTCTGCCCACTCCGAAAAGCAATGGCAGAGATTCCCAAACTTTATGGCGGCTACACTTCCACTTGCAGCAAGTAAAATTCGGGGTCTCCTAGGAGCAGCATTCATTTGAATCGACTCACTCTCTACATTTGTAGCTTCTGAGTATGCCATAACCTTTACCAAAAAGAATCACCAATGATATTAAAAGTTTCATAAAACCTTGCATTATCATACTTGCAAATAAATTCGCCAACACAAACTAAAAAACCTTCAAATAAAATTGATAATCTCTATAAAATAAAATTTAAATCTGCATATCCATTCCTTGAAGAACCTATCTTAAAATTAATGTCACCGGGAACTAACATTTGAGACTCCAATTGAGATGCAGGACAAGAAAAAAATCACATATAATACCGACATGCGTATAAAAATACTACAAACACGAGTGATCTTAGCAACTCTATCTTAAATTTTCATAATGTTCTAATTTTCCACTACAAATTGTATCAAAAAAAAATCCTCAGTTTTTTCATCATCCAAAATGGTCATGAAGAAAAAAGTTTGACAAAACGTAATTCGCCAGAAAATCATAGACAGGAAATAAAAATTGATAGTTAAGAACTTGGGCAAAATCAATGGTTGTTGTGAACTTACTGTAGAAAATGGTGTGAATTGAGTTAGGGTTCTGATGCAAAACTCCCGGGAGAAAAACAGGAGGAGGTTAAAGCTCAAAACGCGAAGTTTTTAGCTTCCCAACCACGGGCGACCTTGGAGGTCTCTCCAAAGAAAGTGCAGCTCTGAATTGTCTTGAGTCTCTGAGATTCGCTTTCAATTTTCATTTTGTGAAAAAGACCACTCCATTTCGGGATTTAAGTAAAAATAACCATAACATACTTAAAACTACAATAATAACCAAACTAATAACTGAAAGACCAACTTAACCTCAGAGCACGCGTAACTCGTTTTAGAGGCAATTTAAAACAAGAGAAATGCTAAATTTCAGAACACCCTTCCCCCTCGTTTGTTCAAACCGGAGAAACCAAAGCTACATTTCAAATTTCCTTGGCCGTGAGATAACTTATTAGGATTGGATTTTACCAAATTAGACAGATTTGGTTATGTTACATTTGGTGTAACATGGATTCGAATAAGAATATATCAAAAAAATTAATTAAAAAACTTTTTAATGATTAAATATTAAAATACTTTATAACATTTTATTTACAAAATTATGTAAAAAAAAAATTATATTAGATAATTATTTATAATTATATAGCATACAAAAAGTTTATACAAAATCTTGTATATAAAATAATATAACAGAATATTTGATTAAATAGATCAATATATAAAATTAAGTTAATAAATGCATATTAAATGATGGTGAATAACATATGACAATATTAAATTTATGTCATATTAATTTGTATATAGTATTATTCGTAGATTAAATAAAAAATATAAAAAAAATACACATTTACTTAACATAACTATATGAATAAAGTCTAATATTTAAAAAAAAAAAAAATTAATATACAGATAGGGGTAGTATTGAAAATATCAACAGTTGTTTCAAAAACGAATCTTAAGAGGACAATCACACAATTTATAGAAAAACTAAAAGGGAACATTTAACAAACCAAACCCATTTCAAAGTTACTAATATAGTAGAGAACTTATTTGAAGTCTTTTGTGTGGTCTATCACTCTATCCTCTTAGATATGATACATATTTTTGGGTTTAGATGGAACAAGACATGGATTCACACGTTGCACATATATGTTTATTCGATGTTTTTGAAATAGATTGTAAACAAATTTATTATAACAAAATAAAATAATTAGATTAAGACATAATAATTGTTAAATTATACAAATTTTAAAGTAAATATAAATTTTTTATATATACAAAATTGTGTTAAGATTAAAATAATAATTATATCTGTATAATTATTAATATCAATTATAGGTAGATGTCATTAAATCATTCATCCAACTTGAGAAGATCACATGAATATTATATAGTCTAATTATATTTTCAGGATCATCACCTTGTACAATTGATATTATTTTTGTAGACATGTCTTTGATATTCGATGTCAGTATTTTGTAGTGAATCGTGTATGATATTTAAAATCACCTGAATCTTATAAAGATCAACTATTTAAACTTAAAATTTATATTGACCTTCCGCAATTTCTGTAACTTATATTCATTTTCAAACTGCGTTGCGCAGATATGTTTATTATTATTATTATTTACATTATTATTGGTTTTTATGTCTTTTAAATATATATTTTCTATATTGAAGTTCATTTTATATTGAATTGATAATTAAAAATCAATAAATAAAATATCCACAAATTGAACTCAAAATCTATATCATCATGGTTCTTCTCAAATATGTCACCATTTGAAATCTACAACCAAAGTTTAAAACTTTGTCAAAAAAGCAAACAAATTTGCAGGATAACCCATTGGGTATTATTGATAAGTCTATAAATCAATCATAGAAAGAGAAACTTTGTTGAAAAATGTGAACTTTTAAGCAAGAGACTTGCAGAGTCAAAAGAAAAAAAACTGATTTTAATTGTTGAGAAGAGAAAATAAATTATTTTTATTATTATTGTTATTTTAGAAATTAAAAAAAATTAAAAATGTTGAGAAGAGAACTCACATAGAAAGCAACAACAACTCCAACATTATAATTTGAAAGCAACTGAATTGAAGCATTGAAGAAGCCATGAAAATAAAGGTCCTGTGACATAAATCTATTTGCTACAATTAGAATTGACCACCACCTATAGCATAAAAAGCATTGGATGATAACATCCTAAAAAAAGACGGTAATTGTAAAACTCACAAAACCCACAAATCAAACAACAAAATCAATCCAAAAATCAACAAAAAGAGATATAACAAATACAATTAAAACTATATATCAATATTTGTTTTCCTTTGTCATCACTAAAATTAAATTTGTTTTATGTATATGATGATAAAATAAATGGTTCGGCAGTAGGTCTATAGTTATCCTAATTCATCGTATACTATATCAAATTAAAGCTCTATTTTTCTAGTTTCCAAAGATTCAAACTATTCATCAATTAGATTTTTATTGAGCAAATTATAACTAATTTACTATTGATTGTTAAGTGGAAATCGAGAAATGGGGGAAACTAAAATGTGTGTAATAATAAAAATGAATGGCTCAATAGAGGGGTTACAATTATCCAAATTAAGCATATAATTTATCAAATTAAAGCTCTATCTATCTAGTTTCTAAATATTCAAACCCCTCATCAATTGGATTTTTATTGAACAAGTTATGGTCAATTTACTACTGACTGTTTAGTGGAAATCAAAATGTGTGTGATGATCAAATGAATGGTTTGACAGTGGGGTTATAGTTATCAAAATTAAGCGTATATATATCTAATTAAATCCTTATCTGTCTAGTTTCTAAATATTCAAACCTGTCATCAATTGGATTTTTATCAACAAAGTTATGGTCAATTTACTACTGACTGTTAAGTGGAAACCGAAATGTGTGTGATGATAAAATGAATTGTTCAACAGTGGGGCTACAGTTATCCAAATTATGTGTATAATATATCAAATTAAAGCCCTATCTATCTATCTAGTTTTCAAAGTTTAAACCGCTCATTAATTAGATTTTTATTGAGCAAGTTATGACTAATTTACTATTGACTGTTCAGTAGAAATTGAGAAATAGGGGAAACCAAAATGTATATGATGATAAAAGAAATGGTTTGGAAGTGAGGCTACAGTTATCCAAATTAAACACATAATATATCAAATTAAATACCTATCTGTCTAGTTTTCAAAGATTTAAACCACTCATCAATTGGATTTTTATTGAGCAAGTTATTACTATTTTACTACTAACTATTTAGTGAAAATCGAGAAACAGAGGAAACCAAAATGTGTATGATGATAAAAGGAATAGTTTGGAAGTAGGGCTACAGTTATCCAAATTAAGAGTATAATATATAAATTTAAAACCCTGTATGTCTAGTTTATAAATATTCAAACCTCTCGTTAATTGGATTTTCATTAAGCAAGTTATGGTCAATTTACTATTGAATGTTCAGCAAAAGTCGAAATGTGTGTGATGATAAAAAAATGGTTCGATAGCGGGGCTACGGTTATCTAAATTAAGCGTATAATATATAAGTTAAAGCACCGTTTATCTAATTTCTAAAGATTCGATACTCGCATCAATTATATTTTTATTGAGCAAGTTATGGTCAATTTACTACTGATTGTTTAGTGGAAACCGAAATGCGTGTGTTAAATAAATGAAATTAGTTATATTCAGCAACAACCTCTTTTCATGATATATGCATATAACATAAAAAGATAGAACAATTACAATTAAAACTACATATCAGCACTTGTTTTCTTTTAAGAATAATAATAATGGTTCGACATATTATAAATGGTTTACTAAAGCTACATGGTTTGGCAACAAACGTTAGATGATATTTGTGATACAAATAAAATTTGTTACATATAAAAATAACCTATTTTCTATATATGTATGTAACATAAAAAAATATCAACAAAAAAAGATAGAACAATTACAATTAAAACTACATATCAATATTTGTTTTCTTTTGTCATCACTAAAATTGAATTGATTTTATGTGTGTGATGATAAAATGAATTGTTCGGCCGTAGGTCTATAATTATCCAAATTCATCGTATAACATATCAAATTAAAACTCTATCTTTCTAATTTCCAAAGATTCAAACCGCTCATCAATTGAATTTTTATTGAGTAAGTTATGATCAATTTACTACTGGTTGTTTAGTGAAAATAGAGAAACATGGGAAACTGAAATGTGTGTGATGATAGGAATAGTTCAGAAGTGGGGCTAGAGTTATCCAAATTAAGCGTATAATATATCAAATTAAAGTCCTATCTACATAGTTTTTAAAGATTCAAACATCTCATCAATTAGAGTTTTATTGAGTAAGTTATGGTTAATTTACTACTAACTATTTAGTGAAAACCGAAATGTGTGTGATGATAAAATGAATAATTCGGCAGTAGGGTTACAGTTATCCAAACTAAGCATATAATATATCAAATTAAAGCTCTATCTGTTTAGTTTTCAAAGATTTAAACTGCTCATCAATTGGATTTTTATTGAGCAAGTTATGGCTAATTTACTACTGACTATTCAATGGAAATCAAGAGACAGGGGAAACCGAAATGTGTGATGATAAAAAGAATGATTTGGTAGTGGGGATACAGTTATCCAAATTATAATATATCAATTTAAAACTCTGTCTGTCTAGTCTCTAAAGATATAAACGTCCCATCAATTGGATTTTTTATTGAGCAAGTTATGATCAATTTACTACTGACTGTTCAGTAGAAGCCGAAATGTGTGTGATGATGAAATGAATGGTTTGACGGTGGGGCTACAGTGATCCAAATTAAGCGTATAATATATCAAATTAAAGCACTGTCTATCTAGTTTCTAAAGATTCAATCTTCTCATCAATTGGATTTTATTGAGCAAGTTATGGTCAATTTACTACTGATTGTTCAGTAGAAACTGAAATGCGTATGATAATAAAATAAATGGTTTACTTGACCCAAATTTAAGGGATTATCATATTAAGACTAGTAAGAAATATTTCAAATAACACCTATTAATTAGAAAACGGAATCAGTCAAAATTAATTTATTTAACATATATTTCCAATTTTTTGGAACCGCTACTGTGCGGTTCCGGTTTCGGTTCTTACCCTCGGAGGAACCGGAACCGGAACCGGAACCTGTAAAAAGGGTACCCTGTTTGGAACCTGTAGGGGGTACCTTATTTGGAACCTGTTTTGGAACCTGTTTGGAACCTGTTTGGAACCTATTTTGGAACCTGTTTGGAACCTGTTTTGGAACCTATATTGGAACTTGTTTTGGAACCTATATTGGAACCTGTTTTTGAAACCTGTTTAAAACCTATTTTGGAACCTGGACTATAATGAAATATTTGTGAAATGTAAATAATGGGGGAGTTTCTATTATTTTACATATAAAAAAATTTAAAATAGAAAAAGTTAAATTTTTAGAATAACCTAATTAAATAAATATACGAATACAATTATACTTATTACATATAAATTACACCATATTAAAAGCTTTAATATATTATAATACATTAATATTAAAGTTTTGATCAATTAAGTGAATAATTGGAATTATGATCCAATTAAAAGTGTTTTACATTTTTAATGTTATAAAAGAATATTTTGAATAAATGTATATTTGATTGAGTAATAATATATTTAGTTATTTACTTCAATTATCAAGTTCTAAGTATATCTATAATATTAGTAATAATATTATATATGATAAATGGATAAACCTTATAAATTTATTACTAGTTAAATATCATACTTAATCAATTATAACATTACATTATAGTTAAATGATTATTAATTAATTATAATTTTATAACATATTAATGTTTATAGTATAATTAATTATAGTATTACATTAATTGATTACTACTTAATTAATTGACTTTATCATAACATTAGTACAAACTAATTAAATGATTAAAATTTAATTATTAATATTACATTAAAATTTATAGTATGATTATTTAATAGTTAATTCACTATACATAATTATAGTATGATTATATAATAATTATAACATTACATAATTAAATATTACTTAATTGATTATGAGTTATGATATTAGTTTTAAACATTAGTAATACTAATTTGCTACATAAACATTGCACAATACTTAAAAATGATAAGAAATTTAATTAATTATAACATACCTTATAAACATTTCATTATAAACTAATTAACATTACATATAGTAAATAATTACTCATTAAATTATAATATTATTATATTACATTATATTATGATCACTACTTAATTATAGCATTACATAGTAATGTATATATTACATAATTAGTTATGAATTTAAACATTACATATAACATTAGTAATTTACTAATTATATATTATTATATTACTTAATTAAATAATTAAAAATTTAATTAATTATAACATTACCTTATAATTATAATATAATTACTTATCATTATAACATTCTATAAACAACATTAGTATATAATCAAATGATTTGAAATTTAATTAATTATAATATTAAATTGTAGATTTATAGTATGATTATTTAATTCATATAACATTACATTATACTGTTATAGTATGATCAATAATTATAAACATACATAATTAAATAATTACTTAATTGAATGAGTTATGTATTATATTTTAAATATTAGTAATTACTAATTTACTATATAAATATTAGCACAATACTTATTGAATGATAAGAAATTTAATTAATTATAACATATCTTAAAACATCTATAACATATTAAGCATTACATTATAGTTATAATAATCATTAAATTATAATATTTAATTATTTACTTATATTATGATTACTTACTTAATTATAGCATTATATAGTTAAATGATTACATAATTACTAATTAGTATGAATTTATAACATTACATTAAAACATTAGTAATTTACTATACTATTACATTACTAATTAAACGATTAAAAATTTAATTAATTATAACATTACTTTATATATTGTAATATGATACTTTAATCAATTATAACATTTCATTATAAACATTATTATATAATTAAATGATTTGAAATTTAATTAATTATAATATTAAATGAGTTTGTAGTATGATATATTAATTCATTATACATTACATTATACTATTTATAGTATGATCATATAATTAATATAACATTACATAATTAATAATACTTAATTGATTATGAGGTATGATATATATTTAAACATTAGTAATACTAATTTATACATAAACATTAGCACAATACTTAATTAAATGATAAGAATTTATTAATTATAACATTACCTTATAAAATTAATTAAGCATACAATATAGTTAAATAATACTCAATTAAATTATAATATTATATTATATTATTTATGATCACTTACTTAATTATAGCATTATATAGTTAAATGATTCATAATTACTTAATTGTTATGAATTTATAACAACATATAAACATTAGTAATCTACTATACTATTACATTACTAATTAAACGATTAAAAATTTAATTAATTATAACATACTATATATTTGTAATATGATTATATCAATATAACATTCTATAAACATAGATATTAATTAAATGATTTGAAATTTAATTAATTATATATTAAATGTAGATTTGTAGTATGATTACTTACATTCTTAACATTACATTATACTATTATAGTATGCATATAATTAATATAACATTACATAATTAATAATTACTTAATTAATTATGAGTATGATATATATTTTAAAATAGTAATTACTAATTTACACATAACATTAGTACAATACTTAATTAAATGATAAGAATAATTTAATATATAACATTACCTTATAAACATTAATTAAGCATTACATTATAGTTAAATAATTACTAATTAAATATAATATTATTATATTACATTATGATAATCACTAACTTAATTATAACTTATATAGTTAATGATTGCATAATTACTTATTAGTTATGAATTTATAACATTACATTAAACATTAGTAATTTACTATACATTACATACTAATTAAACGATTAAAATTTAATTAATATAATTACTTATATATTTGTAATATGATTACTCAATTATATACATTTCATTATAAACATTAGATATTAATAAATGATTGAAATTTAATTAATTATATAATATAAATATAGATTTGTAGTATGATACTAATTATTATAACATACATTATACTGTTATAGTTGATCATATAATTAATAAACATTACATAATTAAATTTTATTTTTATTGATTATGACATTATATATAAACATTAATAATTTACTAATTTGCACAAATTTAATGATTATTATAATTTTATAATTATAATTCTATTATAATTTATGGTATGATATTTAATTACTTATAACATTTTTATAAAAATATTATATACTTAATTAAATGATTAGCAATTTAATTAATTATAATATTACATTATAATTAATAAAGATCATATAATTATAAACATTAATAATAATTATTACTTAATGATTTGCATTATATTATAAACATTAGTAATTTACTAATTTGCACAATATTTAATTGAATTATTATAATTTATATTATAAACATTATATTATAAATTTTGGTTGATTATTATTAATTATAACATTCTATTATAAACAATATTATAATACTTAATTAAATGATTAGCAATTTAATTAATTATAATATTACATTATAATTAAATAATATATTACTATTAATACATACATACATTGAGTAGATCACTTATAATATAACATTACAATTACATTGTAGTATGATCACTTATTTAATTATAATATACTTGTTAATATTAAATTTACTAAATTATTTGGTATATTATAAATACCCATTAACAAATAAACATTAAATTAATAAAATATTAATAATTTATTAACTTATCAAAGAACCCTTGGCAAATGGCAATGTTAGTAATTAGTATTAAGAATGTTGTTTGTTTTAAATGATTTTGGTGAAGTTATTTTATGTGAATTGTGATGAATAATTGTTTGTGTTTTGGTTTTGATTGACGAATTTTATGTGAATTGTGATGAATTGATTGAATTCAAGCGTTGCTTAGAGATTACAGGTTATGAGTTACATTGGACACAAATGAATGAATAACGAAAATTTGTTAGGGGTGTATTTGTAAACTTATAAGGTGTTTTTGTTATTTTTTAAACTAATAGGGGGGTAATTAATTTTTTATAGGGTACCCTGGAAAGGAACCGGAACCTGCATTTTAGGTTCCGGTTCCTTGAATTGAAGAACCTGTACTGTGCAGTTCCGGTTCCGGTTCCCCGAAAAAGTGCAGGGTACCCGGAACCGCTCACCCCTAGACATAAACAACTAATCATTCATATAACAAATTAAAATACACGAATGTTTTTACATAAAATATATTCAACACAGATGAACTATTTCTACCAATATAGATTTGACACATACTCAAAGGTCTATTGACAATAAGATCATCCTCGATTTGATCTTAATAAAGCACATGAACATTTCCTTGAAAACAAACATAACAAAATTTAATCGATTTTTATGTTAAGATTGTTGAGGAACAATTATTCATTCGTATAACAATTATTACCTGAAAACGAAATCAACAAAAGTTAATTAATCTTTATATTGAGATTATTAAGGAATACACTTACCATTTAGCAAGACTAACACAATTAATTGTTCAAATAGATTGACCGAACAAAAACAATCATTCAACCACATAATAACCGTTAAAATAGTTAGAAGATATACTTACAATTTCGTGTTAAAATAGTTAGAAAATATACTTACAGTTTAGAAGAACGAATCAAAATAACAACTTATTTGATAATGTCAATCAGACATCCTTCCTTTATTCTATGCTAATTTATGAATCTTTGACCTGTAAACAACAATAAAAACATAAATAAATAAAAAATAATCGACTAACAAAATCTTGAAGAACAGACGTATTATTGACATAAATTAACAAGACTTATAAATAATTAACAAAAGACCAGACATATTGTTGACATCAACTAACATATTGCAATAATACACAAATGAATATATGCCCTTTTTACAACCCCTTATTCAGACCTTTCGAATGCCAACACAATTAAATACGAATTGAATACGAAGAAAGGTTTGCAATGTCAATATAATGCACCTATATAATTACTAATAAACATGTCTGTTTTTACTACCAATGCAATGCACCTATGTAATCCAATCTTTACGTCTATTTATTTAGACTTTGGAATACCAATGTAGCAATTAATATTGTCTACATCATCACCAATAAAATTTAACCACATGGCAATCACAGATCCAATATGTCATTATAGTTAGACCTTTAGAATGTCAATGCAATGCACCTATATAATTAGTATTATTATTAATTATTAATATAACCATGCAATGTACTCATGTAATCCAATCTTTATGTTTATTTATTTAGACTTTGGAATACCAATGTAGTAATTAATATTGTCTACATTATCACTAATAAAATTCAACCACATAGTAATTACAAATCGAGGGTGTCATTCCTTTAAAATGCTAATGCAATACACTTGTATTATTATTATTATTAATTATTAATGCATATTCTTTTTTTAATTAATTAATAATTATAGATAGAGCAATAAATACCAATAAAATGTGTCAAGATAGAACAATTTGATTGGCTTGTTAATCCAACTTGTTAGAAAAATTTTCTTCACTTGAAAATTGTAGAAAATTTTCCTAACCATTTGAGAAGTCATCAATAAAGTTCAAATTCCTATTACTCTAATTCAAAAAATTTCATCTATCTTTAAATGAATTGCGATTGATAAAATGTAATAATTATTTGGCATGTATGTATTGTTTTGCGTAAAACCACTGTGGTTCATAAACTTTCTCACTCTTCTAAATAATTTATTCAAAAACTATCAAGAACGTTGTCTGTTGAGGTGTCATGGGCATATGGATCCCTTTTGACTGACCAGAACCCAATCCAAGTCATTGTTGTGTGTCTTATTTGGTTGTCTTGAATATTGGATTGTCTTGAATGGATCACGGTGTTGTTAGGCTCAGGTTATTATACTTGAGTTGTGGTGTTAGGTATGCTTTGTGGCCATCCAAGGCGGATAATGTTAGAAGGGGTGCTGTAGAAGAAGAGAAGAGCTATTGCTGCTGATGCTGTGCTAAGGTGTGCTGGATAATTTTGGAGGATGGGGAAGTGGCTGAAGAGAATGATGAAGAGGGGGGTAGGGCTGCTAGCCTGCTTTGTTTTGGGTGTATATGGACATTTATTTGTTGCATATAATGTTGTAATTTAATGTAATTACACATTTGTTGTTACAAAAGTAATTCAGTTTTTTTTTCCCTTTTTGAGTTTGAGTTTATTAGTATTCTTGTTAATGGCATTGATGTGTTGATGCATTAGGTTGTCAAATTAAGAGAAAATATGAGAATTAATATGTGTTGGTGATTTTGTTTGTCAAAATTCAGGAGAAAAGCTAGAAAAGATAGTATTGCCCATGATCCTTAAGCGATATAACGCTATATATCGCTTAAGGGACCAAGGGTTTCTATACAGGATCGCTTAAGCGAGAAAATAAATCGCTTAAGTGATCGTGCATCTGGAACATCTAGATTCTTCCGCATGGTGCTTAAGTGATTCATGATGCTTTAAGCACCAAGGGTAAAAGTGAAGAATTGTTTAAACGAGACATAAAATCGCTTAAGCAATCGTGCATTTGGGCAGATCTTGATTCTACATTGGACTTGAAGCGAACTTAAGCTCCCAAATTGCTTAAACGACCAAGGGTAAAAGTGAAGAACTTAAGCGATCGTGCATCTGGCAGATCTTGATTCTACCTTGGACTTGATCGCTTAAGGCATCCATGATCTCTTAACGACCAAGGGTAAAAGTGGAAAATCACTTAAGCGAGACCATAAATCGTTTAAACGATCGTGCATCTGGGCAGATCTTGATTCTACCTTGGACTTGATCGTTTAAGCGATCCCAAATGCTTAAGGGACAAGGGTAAAAGTGAAAATTGCTTAAGCGATTGCATCTGAGCAAACTTGATTCTGCCTTGGACTTGATCGCTTAAGGATCCATGATCTCTTAAGCGACAAGGGTAAAAGTGAAAAATCCTTAAGCGAGACCCACAAATCCTTAACTCGTGCATCTAGGCAAATCTTGATTCTACCTTGGACTTGATCGCTTAAGAACCATGGGTAAAAGCGAAAGATCATTAAGCGAGACCTAAATCGCTTAAGCGATCTGCATCTAAAGATTGATCTTGATTCGTCTTGCACGTGATCGCTTAAGCGACCAAGGATACAAGTGAAGTATGCTTAAGTGATCTTGTTGCCTTGACATGATGCTTAAGCACCAAGAGAAAGTGAAACATCGCTTAAGTGATCTTGTTTGGGCTTGTACGTGATTGCTTAAGCAACTAGGCTAAATATATAAGATCACTTAAGGAGACATGAAATCTCTTAAGTGATAGTGTATTCGGATTACTTTTATTATGCCTTCAAAGATCGTTTAAGCGATGATGAATTATGAACACTGGGTCGCTTAAGCGATTCCTTTTTTTTTTTTTTTTTTTTTTTTGGAGTAGGTTGTCAAACCATAAAGTGGATGTAATGTGAACTTTGGACGTTCACAACATCACATGATTATTAACGTTAATGGTAAGTTTAACACTTTAATATAGGCCATAAGAAGGATTATTCAACCTAATTCCATAACACATATTAAGGTTACAATGTATGATATATGGATGAAGTCATAGCGCACTAGCGTGACACGTTAGTAAAAACTTACCTCATTTCATAAATATGATGATGTATTTGAGAATGATTAGATTGAAATAAGCTTCAATTTTGACTGTAATTAGTTCAGTGGACCATGATCTGTTTTGTGTCAATTATTTGATATTTAATCACTTAATCAATTTTTTTTCAAAATTATATTTTAATTAAATAATTTTTTTACTCTTACATAAACATGGAAAATAAATATAAGTATAGAATGATTCTATGATAAAAATTTAATGTTTTTAAAGTACCAAAGTAAATTACCCTTAATCGCTTAAGCTGATGGTGGATGCATGGAGAATCAAATATCATACATATAAGTATAGTCATAGTTTAAAAAAAAATTCAATCCAATTGAAATAAGTAAGGTAGAACATTACCTTAACCTTAGAAACCTTGGAGACTCTTAATTTAAGAGAAATTTAGCAAAAAGTATCTCACACCAAGGAAGAAGAAATTGGCCAAGAGAGATTTAGGGTGCTTAGAGATTTTTATTCCACACAAAAATTGATATATCATTTTCTTTATAAATCCTTGTAAACAATTCAATAATTGTTTGACTTCCTTAACAATTCCATAATTGTTATGAAGTTGTTAAACTTCTTTAAATTATAGCATGGATAACATTTAACACAATTACTAATTTAACTCTTAAATTGTTTACAAAACAATTTAACCTTAATTGTTTACAATACAACCTTATAAAATCCAATTTAATATAAAGAAAATGATTAATTAAATAAATTTATTACCTTGGTAGGTGTAGCCAACCTTGGATAATCAACTCTCTTAGGCTATTTCTCCTTTTCAGTTTATGTGTGATCTCTTAAGTTCACTGTGACCTAGCCGTGGCCCAATATCAAGTCTATTTCATATGTTTTGTCACAACCTATGAAATGTCCGGATGATACAATCTTTAGAGATCAAAATCATCAAAGTATTCCCTACATAGTAATATTAATTGGCAATAATAATTACAATATAGGCATGGAATGCCTCCGTAGAATATCATGTGATGTTATAGTGTGCGGTGATTATAAAAGTTATATACTAGGGCTTAAATCCATCAGAATCATGCTAGCATAACAGCACACTATGATATGAAATTTAGCAAATGGATGTCAAGATCGATTCCTCAATGGATTTATTGAGGAAAACATATATATGGAACAACCTGAAGGTTTTGTATCCAATGGTAAGAGACATAAAGTGTGCAAATGCATAGGTCCATTTATGGATTAAGAAGCTTCCAAAAGCTGAATATCCTTTGATGAAACAATCAAAACTTTTGGTTTCATAAGAATCGGATGAACCGTTGTATACAAGGGGGTAAAAGATCTTATTTCACTTTCTTCTATTGATAAGATAAAATATTATACAAAACCTATACAAAACATATATATAAAAAACATAATACCTTGGAACTGAACACGATTAATTCCTAGGGCCTACTAACATAAGCGATATATGGTTTCGCTTAAGCGATCATGTCTACTTAGCCTTGGTCGCTTAAGCGATAATAAATCGCTTACGTGATCTTGTCAAAGGCAGAATAAAGGTCATCCAACTATACTTGATTGCTTAAGGATTTTAGGTCTCTTGAAGCGGATCCGTATATTAGCCTTAGCGCTTAAGCGATCCCTACAAGCCAGGATTAAAATCACTTAAGCGATACACTTTTATCCTTGGTCGCTTAAACATCATGTCCAAGGGAAATCAAGTCACCCTAAGTGCACGATCGCTTAAGTGTTTAAGGTCTCGCTTAAGTAATTCTTCACTTTTATCTGGTCCCTTAAACGATCATGTCACAAGGCAGATAAGATCATTAAGCGATTCTTTACTTTTGGCCTTGTCGCTTAAGCAATCATGATTGCTTCAGACAAGCCATTTTGTTCTTATCTCGCCGATCTTTTGATATTGTGTATTTTGAGAATAGAAATTTATTTCATATTTGGGTGAGCTCTAATTCAATCATAACCATCCATATTTTGAATGAGGTTTTTAACGTGCCACACTCATGACTAATCAATAAAATGATTGACTGATTGACTTATAGACAATTATATGATAATATTTATTTTTTCTGTCTTACTTCTTGGGCCAAATCAGTGCGTACATAGAATATGGAAATTTACTACTTAGACCCTTTTTAAAATAATGAAAAGAAAAATAATTAATTTGATTTAATACGTATAAATGATGATTTATTAGGTAACAATTAAATTTAAAACATAAAAATTGAAAACAACAACTCTCAACGGTTGCCTTGGCAACTCTTGATTTCATCATTCTTCTTATGACAGAGCGAAATACAGGGACGTATAATCAGTTTAATGCGCCACAAAAGAGAAAAAATAACTCATCAGATCGCTTAAGCGATCTGTGTGTAGATCTGCATATAAGAAAATATACTTAAGTGATCTGGTGACCTGAGCAATAGATCGCTTTAATGACCAAGGATTGCTTAAGGATCTAGTGTTCACCAGATCTATATGAGCAGAGATCGTATAAGTGATCTAGGTCCTTAAGTGATCTTTTGTTAGAGCTACAGATAAGAGCAGATCGCTTAAGCAATCCTTGTCACTTAAGTTGATTTATCTCAGATTGCTTGCTTTTTGCTTTTGATGATTCAAACCTAATTTTCTATCTGCATGTGATCGATTTGGCAACTACTTCTCTTGTGGCCAAGTTGTTGCAAATTGAGCACTTATTCATTCTCGAGGAACCTCACAAGCTGATGGAATACGCTTAACTCTTTTTCTCCCTTTTCTTCTTCTTGAATGGCGAAAGGATGATAATGTCAACCAACTCTAGTGACACCACCCATTGCTCTTCTGGAGAACTGGATATATCATTTCGAATAAGCAAGCATGTAGGATTGATTGCATATAGAAGGGAGCAAAGTTCCATGTAAATTCTTGAACCAAAATTCGGCTTCTGTTGGTGTTTCAGTGTGCTATGCATGGAGACAAGGTAAACGTGTGTCAAGCACTTTACAGCCAAGTTTTACTAGAATGTAACTAGGGCATCCAGACATAGCGCGCACGGTGAACTTGATTAAAAATATAGGCAAAAGTGCATTTGACTGTTCCATCGTTATCGCATAATTTTTCATGAAGGAACAAGGGTTGTGTAAAATTATAACTAACGACACAATGGAACCACCATGACAATGTCCTTTGGATTGCATCAAAAAAGGCAACTATTGGAACTTCTTTCTATTAACAACTTCAAATTTATGGACTCGGCTATGTTCGTAGTTATGACATCGAACCTTCTTTCGGAAAGTAAGCTTTACTCCATCCGCGAAACCAACATCATGCTCAAGATACTAACAATTTATCATCTTGATTCGGATTTGTCAGAAGTGCTCCTCGAACTCATTAACTCGATAAGCTTACTTCATGCAGTATGTCTGAAGGAGACCAACACACTTAATTCTTGTTTTATGTTTCAACAAGGTGTCCATGCAGAATCTGGATGTGCTTGAAGGTAAATAGTGGCAATCCCCTTCTTATAAAGTTGTGCTATCAGATATATGCACAACCATCACTGTCAGGCATATCGTACGTAATTGCTGAAAAAATCAAGTCCACCACTTGTCTTCTCAAAGTCAACCACACACATCAACGGATATGTGTGATTCTCGCTGTCTGTGAATGGGCACACAATATACCTCATACTTTCCTAAAAAGCAACCATTAACAGCCAACACTTTCTCATGTTACAAAACCCTATAGCAGGAACATAAATAACAAAAAAATATTTAGACCATATTCTTGTCCCACTTAAAGTCGTCTACCTTAGTTTTAACTCAAGCATATAATGGTACGTTTAATACTGGTACCGTGCTTTGGCATGCCACTCACAAAACTTGTTGTTGTCTCCCTTTCCAGCTTTCCACTAACTAACAGCGCCCCAATTCTGTGCACAAGTCTTTGAATGTCTTAGAGATGGATCTTTCCCTTCAACAAACTGACTTTTACAAATTATCAACAAAACATCAGCGAAGGCTTGTCGAGCTCACCTGAAATATTCTCAACCCACATGTGTGCTCACGAGTGTATGCTAACAATAAATTTTTCGGACTCCGCCAACCTTCTACAATAAAACCCCCACTCACTTTCGGCCACGACCTACAACCTCACTACGATGAATTAGACTTTTTGTGATGAACTCAAAATTACCTCTCACGGCAACAAGTTTTAGCTTCTCACCCTTCCTCTTTGTTTCAAATAAATACCAGAGCAAGTCCGATCCATTAGTAAAAAATGAGCTGATTCACTAACCTATAGTGTCGTCTCTGAACCTCATAAAAGACTCATAGTTCTCTTCCTCACAAACTACACCTTCACATTATCTGTATTTAAAGAAATCTTACATCTACAGGAACATGTACGGGGTCCTCCTTGTCAACATTTTCATTATGTCGCAGATGACCAACCTCTTCACAGTGTCCTCCTACCACCAAATCACCGCTACTCTTGATTTTTAACTAAGAAATCAATGCCCTCGTAGTTCAAAATAAAACCAGCATTCTCTCCACAACTTCCTCGTTATCTCCTTCCTTTGAACCAACTTCACGGTTTATCTACAAAAGAAACCCTTAAAATCGGCCTCGAACCATTATCGCACATCAATCATATATAACTTCACACCTTCATCCGACTTTAATATAGAGGAGGTACCTTTATAATTAGTAACTCTGCTAAAACATACTTCACAACTATTCACTACGTGAGCAACTCAAATCACTCTTCTAATTATTTCATAATCAACTATCAAAACTAACCTCTGTGCTCACAGCAATTGGTATAACTTCTTTGCTTCCCAATCCACTTCCAACAACTTTTTTCCCCCTCACCAATATTCAACACCCAAACAACTGTCCCATGTCTAATAATAGCCAAATATCTCATAATGCAAGAAAAAAAAATTATTAACTGATGTATTAAGGATTGAAGCTTTAAAAAGCATCTCGAGATCGCTTCGAGATCTGGTGTATCCTGAGCGATCTGATATATGCTTACTGGACCGCTTAAGCGATCTAGTATAAATAATCTGAATCGCTTAAGCGATCTGTTGCCAATATTAGACTTATAGCAGACTGTTTAAGTGATTTTTCATACACCTGATTACTTAAGCGATCTACGATCTGCTGCATTAACCAGACATATAGATCGCTCAAGCGATACACAGATCGTCAAGGATCCTCATATCCAAACACTTTTCAGTCATCTCATTACAATCGGTGCTATCACCCCCACTACCCACAATGCAAGAAAATATTCAATAAATTTCACTCTTTTCAACTTGCATTACTTCAACACAACCCAATAACCTAAACAAAAATCAAAATCATAACCAAACTCAATCCATCATTAAATCTTTGTAAATCGAAATATAAAATGCAAAGAGGAGATACACACTACCTACGAAATTCAGGGGAGGAGAGGAGAAGGTGGATCTGTGGCAAGAAGATTAATGGCGGAGAAGAAGAAGATGTACAAGAAGAAGAAGAGGTAGACGAAGTTAGAAGAAACAACAATAAGGGAGGGATGTGTTAATGGCGAGGAAGAGAAGAAGGTGTTGGTTTGTTTTAAGAATTTCGGCTCTTTAGGACATATTATAATTTTTAAAGAACACATTATTTTTTAATCCTAATTACCACTAATCATGTTTAATTAACCTTAATCAATAATAAGACATTTACTTAACTTTCAAACTACAACCTTTTAATTAAATTTGAAACTTGATTTGGCCTTAATAAATGCCCTTTCTTCGGAGGTGAACAGCTCAAGATGACTTCCAATTTTAGTATTTATTTTGAAAAAGATTACACCCATTTGGAAGGCTACTGCATCTATTCTCCAACATAATCGTTGTTCATTTTCAACTTTGGTTGTTTCAGTTGTTTAATGCTAGGATTGTCCAACGGAAAATTGCCACCAACAAACTTTCCCCATTTGCTTGGTTTAATTTCCAGAGCGTCTTTTTCAAGCATTTACTTGAGCAGCGAAAAAGGAACACGGAAATGTACTCTCAATCAAACAGATCTACACATCACCACTAGTAAAAGTCTTACAAAACACAAAGTATTGATTCTATGAGAAAAACACTGGATAAAAGACATCTCAGATTATGAAATATTAAGATGGCGCTTTAAACAATGACGGGCCTAACTCTTGCAAATGTACCATTTCCCTCATGTTTACTCTGAGGGACATGATATCTGCTACATTGGAGCACACTCAACTTTCTTATACCACAAAGTCGTGAAGTGAACGTTTGAGGCATTTTCACAAGATGAGTACCGATTCAGGAGTAAAATGACATCACGTGAGTTTAAAATTCATATTTCATCATATGTTGACCTTGGTATGTAAATCTAGGCATTTAGAATAACGTACATGATCTAGTGGTCAAACATAGCTAATGAAATAAATTCGGATGAACTTCAACCGGGTATTGTCTAAATGTACAAGCTGAATGCTGGATCCACAAACATGAAATACAAAATGCACCTGTAAAGAGATAACAACACACAAACAAAATATGCAATCCATGATACAAAATTACCAACTCTTCCATCACCCATTGATTCCTTGACTCACAGAAAAGTCTCACAGGTTGATAGATCAAAGACGGTTCAGCATTGCACCATTTCCGTAATCCCCACAAGCCAGCCTTTTGTGACAGGTGGGATAAGAGAAATTCCTAGCTCATCAATTGACATAAGGTGCCGCTCAGTGAAAGGATTGGTCCACATGAAAGTGTTCATGCAGGTGCAACAAACAGTGGTTTGTCATAGTCCCATGCTCGTACAACGCATGTTAGCAAATTGTCGCACAATCCTCCAGCTATCTGCAATACACACAAGATATAAAACAAAATTTACGATGTGAAGAGAACACAAAATACATAAGACGTCAAAGGAAGTCAATCCACAGGTATAAGGACAGTGACCCTAATCATATTAACTACTCAAAAAAGCAAACATGCTTATACATGACACTAGAGTGCTCTAGATTTCACTTATTTCTTAAACATAAGGAACCTGCACATGTTCATTGCTTGAAAATAGAGAAACAAGGTAAAAATTTCATTATAAGTTTTAGTTCACTATGCCAACTTAATGATTGGAAGCAAAATAAGATGCCATGATAACAATCTGGAATCAGGATGCATTCTATAAGACATTGATAAGCTCTCTGAGTCTGAATAGAGCATAAAGAACACAGAAACAGTTCCTAGTATAAAGGCATGCAGTTTGACTAAAATTTTGACATTGGAAATTAACACATGATTATTCACAAGTCAGGTCTTTGTCCCTACATTCTTTATTTTATGTCTTTACTCATTGACCAATTAGCAAATAATAAGAAGATATGGCATCCGCACTGGTATCAGACGGCCAAAAAAAAAATCTAGGTGGGCCAATAACAAACGAACAAACTAGTGATTGTTACTGATTTTTTTTGCAGAATCTATTTCAGAAAAACTGGTTCAATGATGTTCCATCCAAAAAAATTTTTCCTCTTTCTGATTCTGCGATTGCGATATGCTCTCCTAACACATCTTACTGCAATTAAAACATACACATATTTTTTTAGAAACAAGAATTCCAAGGTGCCAAAGAATTACCTGCCAAGTGTGTTCGCTGACAATGGGGCAATAACCATAATATCAGCCAACGGCGGGCTCAATGTGCAGTCACTATCACCTATTTGTTCCAACTGACCATTCATCCTCATCAGTGTAGAGAATCACATCCTAGAATTGATGCTCTATCAATGAAGTGAAGAGAGGCTTTGTTGCCAATGCTCTTACTTCTGCCCACTCGAAAGCATGGCGAGATTCCCAAATTTATGGCGCTCACTTCCACTTGCAGCAAGTAAAATTCGGGGTCTCCTAGGAGGCAGCATTCATTTGAATCGACTCACTCTCTCATTGTAGCTTCTGAGAGCCAAACCTTTACCAAAAAGAATCACCAAGATATTATAAAGTTTCATAAACCTTGCATTATCATACTTGCAAATAAATTCGCCAACACAAACTAAAAAACCTTCAAATAAAATGTAATCTCAAAAATAAATTTAAATCTGATATCCATTCCTTGAAGAAACTTCTTAAAATAATGTCACCGGGAACTAACATTTGAGACTCCTATGAGATGCAGACAAGAAAAAAATCCATATAATACCGACATGCGTATAAATAATACAAAACACGAGTGATCTAGCAACTCTACTTAAATTTTCATAATGTTCTAATTTTCCACTACAATTGTATCAAAAAAAATCCTCAGTTTTTTCATCATCCAAAATGGTCATGAAGAAAAAAAGTTGACAAAACGTAATTCGCCGAAAATCATAGGCAGGAAATAAAAATTGAAGTTAAGAATTGGCAAATCAATGGTTGTTGTGACTTACTGTAGAAAATGTGTGAATTGAGTTAGGGTCTGATGCAAAACTCCCGGAGAAAAAACAGGAGGAGGTTTAAAGCTCAAAAAGCGAGTTTTTAGCTTCCCAACCACGGCGGACTTGGAGTCTCTCCAAAGAAAGGCAGCTCTGAATTGTCTTGAGTCTACTGGAGATCGCTTCAATTTCTTTTGTGAAAATAACCACTCCATTTCGGGATTTAAGTAAATAACCATAACATACTTAAAACTACAATAATAACCAACTAATAATGAAAGACCAACTTAACTCAGAGCGCTAAACTCGTTAGAGGAATTTAAAACAAGAGAATGCTAAATTTCAGAACACCCTCCCTCGTTGTCAAAAGAGAAACCAAAGCACATTTCAATTTCCTTGCCGTGAGATACTATATTTATTAGATTGGATTTTACCAAATTAGACAGATTTGTTATGTTAACATTGGTGAACTGGATTCGAATAAAAGATATATCAAAAAATATTAAAAAACTTTAATATTAATATTAAAATACTTTATACATTTTATTACAAATTATGTAAAAAAAATATTTATAATTATTTATATTATATAACATACAAAAAGTTTATACAAAATACTGATATAAAATAATATAACAGAATATTTGATTTAAGATCAACATATAAAATTATAGTTAATAAATGCATATTAAACGATGGTGACTAAACATATGAAAAATAATTAATTATATCATATTAATTGTATATAGTATTAGTCGTAGATTAAATAAAAAATTAAAAAAAAATACACATTACTTAACATAATATATGATAAAGTCTAATATTTAAAAAAAAAAAAAATAATATCAGATAGGTGTATATTGAAAATATCAACAGTTGTTTCAAAAACGAATCTTAAGAGGACAATCACACAATTTATAGAAAAAATAAAAGGGAACATTTAACAAACCAAACCATCAAAGTTACTATAGTAAGCAAATTGAGCTATTTGGCGATCAAATACTTATATACATATTTTTGGATTTAGATGAAACTAGACATGGAGTCGCTGTTGCACATGATATGTTATTCAATATTTTTTAAATAGATTGTAAACAAATTTATTATAAAAAATAAAATAATTAGATTAAGACATAATAATTGTTAAAATTATACAAATTTTAAAGTAAATATAAATTTTTATATATACAAATGTGGTTAAGATTAAAATAATAATTATATATGTATAATATTAATATCAATTATAGGTAGATGTTATTAAATCATTTATCCAACTTGAGAAGATCACATAAATATTATATAGTCTAATTATATTTTCAGGATCATCACCTTGTAACAATTGATATTATTTTTGTAGACATATCTTTATATTCGATGTCAGTATTTTGTAGTGAATCGTGTTATGATATTTAAAATCACAATCTTCAAGATCAACTATTTAAACTTAAAATTTATATTGACCTTCCGCAATTTCTGTAACTTATAATTTTCAAATACGTTGCGCAGATATGTTATTATATATATATTATTACATTATTATTGGTTTTTTTGCTTTTAAATATTATTTCTATATTGAAGTGTCATTTATATGAATTGATAATTAAAAATCAATAAATAAAATATCCACAAATTGAACTCAAAAATCTATATCATCATGGTTCTTCTCAAACATGTCACCTTTGAAATCTACAACCAAAGTTTAAAACTTTGTCAAAAAAGCAAACAAATTTGCAGGATAACCCATTGGGTATTATGATAAGTCTATAAATCAATCATAGAAAGAGAAACTTGTTGAAAAATGTGAACTTTAAGCAAGAGAACTGCAGAGTCAAAAGAAAAAAAAACTGATTTTAATGTTGAGAAGAGAAAATAAATTATTTTTATATTATGTTATTTTAGAAAAATTAAAAAATGTGAAGAGAACTCAATAGAAAGCAACAACAACTCCAACATTTAATTGAAGGCAACTAAATTGAAGCATTGAAGAGCATGATGAAATAATAAAGGTCCTGGTGACATAAATATTGCTACAATAATTGACCACCTATAGCATAAAAGCATTGGATGATAACATCCTAAAAAAAGACGGTAATTAAAACTCACAAAACACAAAATCAAACAACAAAATCAATCCAAAAATCAACAAAAAGAGATAAACAAATACAATTAAAATATATATCAATATTTGTTTCCTTTGTCATCACTAAAATTGAATTTGTTTATGTATTTGATGATAAAATAAAGGTTCGGCAGTAAGTGAGCATAAGTTATCTAATTCATGTAAATATCAAATTAAAGCTCTATATTTTCTAGTTTCCAAAGATTCAAACTATCATCAATTAGATTTTTATGAGCAAGTTATGACTAATTACTACTATTTAGTGCGAAAACGAGAAAATGGGGGAAACAAAATGTGTGTAATAATAAAAGAGAATGGTCAATAGAGGGGTTACAGTTATCCAAATTAAGCATATAATTTATAATTAACGCATCATCTATCCAGTTTCAATATTCAAATCTCTCATAATTGGATTTTTATTGAGCAAGTTATGGTCAATTTACTATGACTGTTTAGTGGAAACCAAATGTGTGTGATGATAAAATGAATGGTTTGACAGTGGGGTTAAGTTATCAAAATTAAGCGGTATATATTTAATTAAATCCTTATCTTCTAGTTTCTAAATATTCAAACTATCATCAATTTGGATTTTATCAAACAAGTTTGGTCAATTTATACTGACTGTTAAGTGGAAAACGAAATGTGTGTGTGATGATAATGAATTGTTCAACAGTGGGGCTACAGTTATCCAAATTATGTGTATAATATCAAATTAAAGCATATCTATCTAGTTTTCAAAGATTTAAAAACGCTCATTAATGATTTTATTGAGCAAGTTATGACTAATTTACTATTGACTGTTAGTAGAAATTAGAAAAGGGAAACCAAATGTTTATGATGATAAGAAATGGTTTGGAAGTGAGGCTACAGTTATCCAAATTAAGCGCATAATATATCAAATTAAATACTATCTGTCTAGTTTTCAAAGATTTAAACCACTCATCAATTGGATTTTATTGAGCAAGTTATTACTATTTTAACTAACTGTTTTGAAAATCGAGAAACAGAGAAACCAAAATGTGTATATGATAAAAGGAATGGTTTGGAAGTGGAGCTACAGTTATCCAAATTAAGGTATAATATATAAATTTGAAAAGTCATGTCTAGTTTAAATATTCAAACCTCTCTAATTGGATTTTATTAAGCAAGTTATGGTCAATTTACTATGAATGTTAGCAGAAAAGTCGAAATGTGTGTGATGATAAAAAATGGTTCAACAGGGGCTACGGTTATCTAAATTAAGCGTATAATATATATATAAATAAAGCACCTTTATTAATTTCTAAAGATTCTACTGCATCAATTAGATTTTTATTGAGCAAGTTAGGTCAATTTACTACTGATGTAGTGGAAATCGAAATGCGTGTGTTAAATAAATAAATAGTTATATTCAGCAACAACTCTTTTCATATATATAATATAACATAAAAAGATAGAACAATTACAATTTAAAAAAACATATCACACTTGTTTTCTTTTAAGAATAATAATAATGTTCACATATTATAAATGGTTTATAAACTACATGGTTTGGCAACAAACGTTAGATGATATTTGTGATACAAATAAAATTTGTAATTATAAAAATAACCTTTTATATATGTATGTAACATAAAAAAATATCAACAAAAAAGATAAACAATAAATAAAATACATATAAATTTTTCTTTTCATCACTAAAATTGAATTATTTTATGTGTGTGATGATAAAATGAATGTTCGGCCGTAGGTTTAATTATCCAAATTCATCGTATAACATATCAAATTAAAACTATTTTTTAGTTTCCAAAGATTCAAACCGCTCATCAATTGAATTTTTATATAAGTTATGACAATTTACTACTGGTTGTTATGAAAATAGAGAAATGGGAAACTGAAATGTGTGTGATGATAGGAATGTTCAGAAGTGAGGCTAGAGTTACCAAATAAGCGTATAATATACAAAATTAAATCTCTCTATATAGTTTTAAAGATTCAAACATTCATCAATTAGAGTTTTATGAGAGTTATGGTTAATTTACTAATAACTATTTAGTGAAACCGAAATGTGTGTGATGATAAAAGAATGATTCGGCAATGGGGTAGGTTATCCAAATTAAGCATATAATATATCAAATTAAAGCCTCATTGTTTAGTTTTCAAAGATTTAAACTGCTCATCAATTGGATTTTTATGCAAGTTATGGCTAATTTACTATGACTATTCAATGTGAATCGAAAACAGGGGAAAACAATGTGTGATGATAAAAAGAATGTTGGTAGGGGGTATAGTTATCCAAATTATAATTATCAATTTAAAACTTTGCTGTCTAGTTCTTAAAGATACAAACCCATCAATTGATTTTTTTTATTGAGCAAGTTATGATCAATTTATATAGACTGTTAAGTAAAGCCGAAATGTGTGTTGATGATGAAAGGAATGGTTGGGTGGGGCTATAGTTATCCAAATTAAGCGTATAATATATCAAATTAAAGCACTGTCTATCTAGTTTTAAAGATTCAATCCATCAATGGATTTTATTAGTTGAGAAGTTATGGTCAATTACTACTGATTTTAGTAGAAACGAAATGCGTATGATAATAAATAAATGGTTTATTGACCCAAAATTTAAGGGATTATATTAAGACTAGTAAGATATATTTCAAATACACACTATTAATTGGAAAGGAATCAGTCAAAATTAATTTATTTAACATATATTTCCAATTTTTTGGAACGCTACTGTGCGGTTCGGTTTCGGTTTTTACCCTCGGAGGAACCGGAACCGGAACCGAACCTGTAAAAAGGGGACCCTGTTGGAAACTGTAGGGGGTACCTTATTTGGAACCTGTTTGGAACCTGTTTGGAAACTGTTTGGAAAACTATTTTGAACTGTTTGAACCTGTTTTGGAATATTTGGAACTGTTTGGAACCTATATTGGAACACATGTTTTTGAAACCTGTTTACAAACCTATTTTGGAACCTGGACTATAATGAAATATTGTGAAATGTAAATAATGGGGGAGTTCTATTATTTACATATAAAAAATTAAAATAGAAAAAGTTAAATTTTTGAAAACCTAAGGAAAATAAATATAGATCAATTATACTTATTACCTAAATTACAACATATTAAAAGCTTAATATATTATAAACATTAATATTAAAGTTTGATCAATTAGGACGTGTAAAATTGGAATATGATCCAATTAAAAGTGTTTTACATTTTTAAATGTTATAAAAGAATTATTTTTGAATAAAATAGTATATTGATTGAGTAATAATATATTTAGTTATTTACTTCAATTATCAAGTTTCGTATATCTATAATAACTAGTAATTAAGTAATATATATGATAAATGGATAAAACATTATAAATTTATATTTCTTAAATATCATACTTAATCAATTATAACATTACATTATAGTTAAATGATTACGTAATTAATTATAATTTATAACATTAATTAATGATTTATAGTATAATTAATTATAGTATTACATTAATTGATTACTATTAATTAATGACTTTATCCTAAAACATTAGTACAAACTTAATTAAATGCTTAAAAATTTAATTAATTATAAATATTACATTAAAAATTTAAGTATGATTATTTAATAGTTTAACACTATAACATTACATTATAGTATGATTATATAATTAATTATAACATTACATAATTAAATATACTTAATTGATTATGAGTTATGAGATTAGTTTTAAACTTAGTAATACTAATTGCTACATAAAATTAGCACAATACTTAAGTAAATGATAAGAAATATTATAATTATAACATACCTTATAAACATTTCATTATAAAACCATAATGTAAACATACATTATAGTAAATAAGTACTCATTAAATTATAATATTATTATATACATTATAGTTATGATCACTACTTAATTATAGCATTACATAGTGTAATGTTATATAATTAAATAATTAGTTATGAATTTATAACTTACATTATAACATTAGTAATTACTAATGTACTAATTATTTATAACTTAATTAAATAATATAAAAATTAATTAATTATAACATTACCTTATATATTTATAATATAATTACTTAATCAATTATAACATTCTATTATAAACATTAGTATATGAATCAAATGATTGAAATTTAATTAATTATAATATTAAATTGTAGATTTATAGTATGATTATTTAATCATTATAACATTACATTATACTGTTATAGTATGATCATATAATTAATATAACATTACATAATTAAATAATTACTTAATGAGATAGAGTTATGATATTATATTTTAAAATATTAGTAATTACAATTTACTATATAAATATTAGACAATACTTATTGAATGATAAGAAATTTAATTTAATTATAACATATCTTATAAAAATTCTTATAAAAACAGTAATTAAGCATACATATAGTAACTAATTACTCAATAAATTATAATTATTATGAATTTAATTATATTATGATTACTTACTTAATTATAGCATTATATGTAAATGATTACATAATTACTAATAGTTAGAATTTATAACATTACATTAAAACATTAGTAATTTACTAATACTATTACATTACTTAATAAACGATTAAAAAATTAAAATTATAACATTACTTTAATTTGTAATATGATACTTAATCAATTATAAATTCATTATAAAACATAGTATATTAATTAAATGATTTGAAAAATTTAATTATATATATTAATATAGATTTGTAGTATGAGTACTTAATTCATATAACATTACATTATACTATTTATAGTATGAACATATAATTAATATAACATTACATAATTAAATAATTACTTAATTGATTATGAGTTTGATATTATATTTAAACATTGTAATATAATTTATCATAAACAATTAGCAAAATACTAATAAATGATAAGAAATTTAATTAATTATAAACATACCTTATAAATATTAATTCGATTACATTATAGTTAAATAATACTCAATTAAATATTATTATCTTATTAAATATTAATTATGATCACTTACTTAATTATAGCATTATATAGTAAATGATTCCATAATTACTTAATTAGTTAGAATTTATACATTGACATTATAAACATTAGTAATTACTATACTATTACATACTAAATAAACGATTAAAAATTTAATTAATTATAACATTACTTTAGATATTTGTAATAGATTACTTAATCAATATAACATTCTATTTAAACATAGTATTTAATTAAATGATTTGAAATTTAATTAATTATAATTAAATTGTAGATTTGTAGTATGATTACTTATTCATCATAACATTACATTATACTATTATAGTATGCTCATATAATTAATATAACATTACATAATTAATATATATTACTTAATAATATGAGTATGATATATATTTTAAACATTAGTAACTAAATTTACTACATAAAACATTAGGACAATACTTAATTAAAGATAAGAAATTTAATAATTTAACATACCTTATAAACATTAATTAAGCATTACATTATAGTTAAATAATTACTCAATTAAAGTAAATATTATATTACAGTATTATAATCACTTACTTAATTATAACATTATATAGTCTAAATGATTGCCATAATACTTAATTAGTTATGAATTTATAACATTACATTATAAACATAGTAATTACTATACATTCATCTACTTATAACGTTAAAAAGTTAATTAATTCATTAACATTATTATATATTGTAATATGATTACTGAATCAATTATAACATTTAATTATAACATTAGTATATTAATTAATGATTTGAAATTAATAATTATAAATTAAATATAGATTTGTAGTATGAGTAACTTAATTATAAACATTACATTATACTGTTATAGTATGATCATATAATTAATTAAAAATACTATAATTAAATTATTTTAATGATTATGACATTATATTATAAACATTAATAATTACTAATTTGCACAATATTTAACGAATTATTATAATTTTATTAATTATAACATTATATTATAAATTTATGGTATGTTATTAATAATTATAACATTCCTATATAAAAAATATTATAATACTAATTAAATGATTAGCAATTTAATAATTATAATTTACATTTATAATTAAAAGATCATATTTAATATACATTACATAATTAAATTATTACTAATTGATTATGCATTATATTATAAACATTAGTAATTTACTAATTTGCAAATATTTATTGAAGGTATTATAAATTTTATAATTATAACATTATATTATAAATTTATGGTATGATTATTTAAAATTATAACATTCTATTATAAAACAATATTATAATACTAATAATGATTAGCAATTTATTAATTTAATATTACATTTATAATAAATAATATATTACTTAATTTATTAACATTACAATTTACATTGTAGGATCACGTAATAATTATAACATTACAATTACATTGTAGTATGATCACTTATTTAATTATAATATTACTTGTTTTCTAATATTAAATTACTAAAATTATTTGGTATATTATAAATAACCAATTAACCAATATAAACATTAAATAATAAATATTATAATTTATTAATTATCAATAGACCTGGCAAATGGCAATGTTAGTAATTAGTATTAAGAATTGTGTTTGTGTTTATCTTTATATCAAGGCAGTCAATTTAACGTTAAGTACTAATACCACACAACAACCACAACAGAGCAGCCTCCTGGCAGCGCTGGATGAGCCAGACTTTAATGAGGATTTGGACCCACTACGAGATTAATATAAAAGAAGCTTTTACTGGTGAGAATGGGGGAGATCAGTTATAAATTTAGTGGTAGAGATCAAGTAGTTGGGAGGAAAAATTAGTTGAGCCTTTACTGAGCAAGTCCCCACACCAACTGCTTCCCGGTGATTTGTGGCAAAAAAATTATTACGTTTATATTAGAAATCAAACAAAACTCTGCTCCTTAAATTCGGAGCAATTCATTCTAAACTTTTATTATGCGGTGCTGTGATGTGGATCCTTAAAGGTTACAACAACCAGCATAATTACACTTTTTTTTTTTCTTAAATTTATAATGGGACTGTTCAGATCAATTTATATATATTTCAATTAATCTTTTAATGTCGTAAAGTAAACGACTGGATATATCCAGTGTAGCCATTAACTACCCTTATTAATAGATAAGAAAACTCGAACTTAAAAACTTATATTAGACCATTTTATTCTTTTACCTCCAAATCATCCTGTGATAGTTTATAATATCACAAATTTGCCGTCTTAACTACTATGCACGATTTGGATTTCGGATCCACATCCTACTGTATGCATGTTGCCTGAAGTAGGTGCAACTCCATTTAGTATTATTGACATTTGTCTCTTTAGCATTCGACCACCCACCGCTAGCATTTACATTTACGTATTCAATTATTCAAGCCCTTACTGTATGTATCTTTTGGGGAGGAAATTTAACTGGCCAACCTCCCAAGTTTACATTTAAAAAAATAACCCTGAAAATATTTTACAATTTTTTTTAAGTTAGAAAACTGACATGGCACACTTTGGATTCATTAAACATGTAAAACGGATTAAACTGAAAAAATTTAAACATATGTGGGTAACATATAATTAACAAAAGTTTGTTTAAATTTTGAAAATTAAAAACGACCCCCACCCTTCAAAATCGCTTAATCGAGCCATATACCCAAAAAAGACCGACGAACACCTTTGATTTCTCTACGATTTTCAGGGATAAAAGTGTCAAATTTTCGGCAAATATTCGATCCTAAAGCTTCCTTACACAAAATCATGGCTGATATTTACAAAGAGGAGGAAAACCCAACCCCACTCTAAATCCTAGACTCCGGCGGCGGCGACGGCTATTCAAAAGCTTCGAAGAAGACGATCCGATGGATCATTTGATGAATCAAGGTGGCCCAGAGGCAGAAGAGACAACGGCGACACAAGAACAGAGAGAAGAATCAAAAAATGGTTCTGAAGAGGAGGACGCCAGCGAAAATTCGGATGAGGAGAAGGATGTCGGTGAAGAAAGGGTACGTTTTTTACTTGCAGTTTTGAATTTGATGAGAAATTTGATTGATTATGCGACTTTGGGGGATATGTAGTTGGTTTTATTGTTATGGTGGTTGTGGCGTTTTGTCGAGTAGTTGGCGGGCATCGAGGGAGTGGCTTTGTTTGGATTCCAGAGGATGGAGGAAGGCAAAGGAGGTCGTAGGGAGGTTGTCTTTGGGAGGTTGGGGAGCTAGGGATGGCTTGCAGCCCTCTAGCGCCCCTATTCCGCCACCTCCTGCCATCCTCGGCCCTCCAACCTCATGGAACCTGCCACAACAACCTCTGTAGGGCTTGCACTGGCTTCCCCAATCCTCTCGAGGCCAAAAACACTCACTCCCCAATGCTCTCGAAGCCCATATCCCCCAAATTGGTAGCTTATTGGTTGTTTTAGTTCTTTTTTTTTTTCTGATATTTTGTATCGATGTGGCCTTTGGCCAAACACTAGTAACTACATATGACACTTTAATGAAAAAGGTCAATGGTAGAGGTGCAACAAGGGGAGGCAAGTGAAAAAGATTGGCCACAAATAACTTCAACGGTGTCCCTGATGATTTTCAGTTTGATGATAGGATGATGTAGTATGTAAGGGGGGAAAGGCCCAAACATGGCAACAGTTGGGCAAACGTTAAAAAAGTATACTGCATCATGAACATCAAGGATTTGCATTGGATAACCGTCGTCACACTACTAGAGGAGGGCTTGCTACAAATCCTTGACTGCAACCCAAGTATTTGTCGAGAGAGGCAATTGGAGACGGAGTTGCAACCGTTATGTATATTGTTCCCGCAGCTGTTGCGCAACAACGGGATGTTTCAGCACGTAGGTGATGAACTACTGACGGGAAAGTGGCCACTCAAGCGCCTTCCCATCTCGACAAATGACTCAAGGTAAATTTTGTATAAAACTTACATAATACAATTGTTCTATAAGCTGATTGTAAAGCTAATATCTTCCTCCTATTGTAGTACTGATTGCGGGGCATATGTGCTAAAATTTATTGAGTTTGACATGACCAACACCTCGATGGACAACTTGAATGACAAAACAATGAGAAACTATCAAGAACGTTGTACTGTTGAGTGCTTCCATGGGCATATGGATCCCTTTTGACTGACCAGAACCTAATCCAAGTCATTGTTGATGTTGTCTTATTTGGTTGTCTTGAATAATTGGATTGTCTTGAATTGGATCAGCCGGTGTTGTTAGGCGTCAGGTTATTAATACTTGAGTTGTGGTGTTATGCATGCTTTGTGGCCAAGTCCAAGGCTGGATAATGTTAGAAGGGGTGCTGTAGAAGAAGATGAAGATGCTATTGCTGCTGATGCTGAAGGTGTGCTGGATAATTCTGGAGGATGGGGAAGTGGCTGAAGAGAATGATGAAGAGGGGGGATGGAGGCTGCTAGCCCTGCTTTTGTTTTGGGTGTATATGGGACATTTATTTGTTGCATATAATGTTGTAATTTAATGTAATTGACACATTTCAGATTTGTACAAAAGTAATTCAGTATTTTTTTTTCCCTCTTTTGAGTTTGAGTTTATTTAGTATTCTTGTTACATGGCATTGATGTGTTGATGCAATTAGGTTGTCAAATTTAAGAGAAAATATGAAATTAATATGTGTTGGTGATTTTAGTTTGTCAAAATTCAGGAGAAAAGCTAGAAAAGATATGTATTGCCCATGATCACTTAAGCGATATTTAAGCGACTACATATATCGCTTAAGTGACCAAGGGTTTTCTATACAGGATCGCTTAAGCGAGAAAATAAATCGCTTAAGTGATCGTGCATCTAGGAACATCTAGATTCTTCCATGGACATGGTTGCTTAAGTGATTCATGATTGCTTAAGCAACCAAGGGTAAAAGTGAAGAATCGTTTAAACGAGACAATAAATCGCTTAAGCAATCGTGCATTTGGGCAGATCTTGATTCTACCTTGGACTTGATCGCTTAAGCGATCCCAAATTGCTTAAGCGATCCCAAATTGCTTAAACGACCAAGGGTAAAAGTGAAGAACCACTTAAGCGATCGTGCATCTAGGCAGATCTTGATTCTACCTTGGACTTGATCGCTTAAGCGATCCATGATCTCTTAAGCGACCAAGGGTAAAAGTGAACAATCACTTAAGCGAGACCATAAATCGTTTAAACGATCGTGCATCTGGGCAGATCTTGATTCTACCTTGGACTTGATCGTTTAAGCGATCCCAAATTGCTTAAGTGACCAAGGATAAAAGTGAAGAATTGCTTAAGCGATCGTGCATCTGAGCAAAACTTGATTCTGCCTTGGACTTGATCGCTTAAGCGATCCATGATCTCTTAAGCGACCAAGGGTAAAAGTGAAAAATCACTTAAGCGAGACCACAAATCGCTTAAACAATCGTGCATCTAGGCAAATCTTGATTCTACATTGGACTTGATCGCTTAAGCAACCATGGGTAAAAGCGAATGATCATTTAAGCGAGACCATAAATCGCTTAAGCGATCATGCATCTAAAATGATCTTGATTTAATCTTGATTTCGTCTTGCACGTGATCGCTTAAGCGACCAAGGATACAAGTGAAGTATTGCTTAAGTGATCTTGATTCTGCCTTGGACATGATTGCTTAAGCAACCAAGAGTAAAAGTGAAACATCGCTTAAGTGATCTTGATTTTGGCTTGTACGTGATTGCTTAAGCAACTGTACTAGATTGCTTAAGCAACTAAGGCTAAATATATAAGATCACTTAAGTGAGACATGAAATCTCTTAAGTGATCTAGTGTATTCGGATTACTTTTATTATGCCTTTCATAAGATCGTTTAAGCGATGAAAGCTTATGAACACTGGGTCGCTTAAGCGATTCCTTTTTTTTTTTTTTTTTTTTTTTTTGGAGTAGGTTGTCAAACCCACATAAAGTGATGTTAATGTGAACTTTGGACGTTCACAACATCACATGATTATTAACGTTAATGTTAAGCGATATCAGTTATTAACACTTATTAAGGCCAATTAAGAAGGATTATTTCCAACCTAATTCCATCAACACATATTAAGGTTACAATTGTATGATATATGGATGAATGTCATAGCGCACTAGCGTGACACGTTAGTAGAAACTTACCTCATTTCATAAATATGGATGATGTATTTGAGAATGATTAGATTGAAATAAGCTTCAATTTTGACTGTACAATTAGTTCAGTGGACCATGATCTGTTTTGTGTCAATTAATTTGATTATTTATATCACTTAATCAATTTTTTTTCAAAATTATATTTTAATTAAACTAATTTTTTTACGTCTATACATAAACATGGAAAATAAATATTAAAGTATAGAATGATTCTATGTAATACAAATTTTAATGTTTTTAAAGTACCAAAGTAAATTACCCTTAATCGCTTAAGCTGATGGGTGGATGCATGGAGAATCAAACATATCATACTATAATAAGTATAGTCATAGTTTAAAAAAAAAATTCAATCCAATTGAAATAAGTAAGGTAGAACATGTTACCTTAAACCCTTAGAAACCTTGGAGACTCTTAATTTTAAGAGAAATTTAGCAAAAGAGTATCCACACCAAAGGAAGAAGAAATTTGGCCAAGAGAGATTTAGGGTGCTTAGAGATTTTTATCTCCACACAAAAATTGATATATCATTTTCTTTATATAGGAATCCTTGTAAACAATTCAATAATTGTTTTGGACTTCCTTAAACAATTCCATAATTGTTATGAAGTTGTTAAACTTCTTTAAATTATAGCATGGGATTAACATTTAATCACAATTACTAATTTAACTCTTAAATTGTTTACATAACAATTTAACCTTTAATTGTTTACAATTACAACCCCTTATAAAATCCAATTTAATATAAAGAAAATGATTAATATAAATAACTTTATTACCCTTGGTAGGTGTTAGCCAACCTTGGATAATCAACTCTCTTAGGCTATTTCTCCTTTTTCCTTAGTTTTTATGTGTGATCTCTTAAGTTCACTGTGACCTAGCCGTAGGCCCAATATCACAGTCTATTTCAATATGTTTTGTCACAACCTATGAAATGTCCGGATGATACAAATCTTTAGAAGATCAAAATCATCAAAGTATTCCCTACATATGTAATATTAATTGGGCAATAACATTACATATTAGGCATGCTGAATGCCTCCGTAGAATATCATGTGATGGTATTAGTGTGCGTGATTATAAAAGTTATATCACTAGGGCTTAAATCCATCAGAATCATGCTAGCCATAACAGCACACTATGATTATGAAATTTAGCAAATGGATGTCAAGATCGCATTCCTCAATGGATTTATTGAGGAAAACATATATATGGAACAACCTGAAGGTTTTGTATCCAATGGTAAGAGACATAAAGTGTTCAAATTGCATAGGTCCATTTATGGATTAAAGTAAGCTTCCAAAAGCTGGAATATCCTATTTGATGAAACAATCAAAACTTTTGGTTTCATAAAGAATCTGGATGAACCGTATGTATACAAGTGGGTAAAAGATCTTATTTCACTTTCTTCTATTGATAAGATAAAATATATATACAAAACATATACATTAACATATATATAAAAAACATAATACCTTGGAACTGACAACACGATTAATTCCTAGGGCATACGCTAACATAAGCGATATATGGTTTCGCTTAAGCGATCATGTCTACTTAGCCTTGGTCGCTTAAGCGATAATAAATCGCTTACGTGATCTTGTCAAAGGCAGAATAATGGTCATCCAACTATACTGGATTGCTTAAGTGATTTTAGGTCTCTCTGAAGCGATCCAGTATATTTAGCCTTAGTCGCTTAAGCGATCCCATACAAGCCAGGATTAAAATCACTTAAGCGATACTTCACTTTTATCCTTGGTCGCTTAAACAATCATGTCCAAGGTAGAATCAAGTCACCCTAAGTGCACGATCGCTTAAGTGTTTTAAGGTCTCGCTTAAGTAATTCTTCACTTTTATCCTTGGTCCCTTAAACGATCATGTCAAAGGCAGCATTAAGATCATTTAAGCGATTCTTTACTTTTGGCCTTGGTCGCTTAAGCAATTCATGATTGCTTCAGCTACCAAAGCCATTTTGCTTCTTATCTCGCCGATCTTTTGATATTGTGTATGTTTGAATAAGAAATTATATTTCATATTATGGGTGAGCTCTATATTCAATCATAACCATCCATATTTGTGAGATGAGGTACGTTTTTACTAACGTGCCACACTCATGACTAATTCAATAAATTGATTGACTGATTGACTTGATATGACAATTATATCGATAATATTTATTTTGTCTGTCTTACTTCTTTGGGCAACAATCAGTGCCGTACATAGGTAATATGCGAAATTTTACTTACTTAGACCCTTTTTAAAATTAATGAAAATGAAAAATAATTAATTTGATTTAATACGTTATAAATGATGATTTATTGAAGGTAACAATTAAATTTAAAACATAAAAAATTGAAAACAACAACTCTTCAACGGTTGGCCTTGGCAACTCTCTTGATTTCATCATTCTTCTTAATGACAGAGCTAGAAATACAGGGACGTACAATCAGTTTAATGCGCCACAAAAGAGAAATATAATAACTTCATCAGATCGCTTAAGCGATCTGCTTGTTAGATCTGCATATAAGAAAAGATCACTTAAGTGATCTGGTGACCTGAGCAGTAGATCGCTTAAATGACCAAGGATTGCTTAAGCGATCTAGTGTTCACCAGATCTGATTTGAGCAGTAGATCGTATAAGTGATCTTAGGTCGCTTAAGTGATCTTCTGTTTAGAGCTACAGATAAGAGCAGATCGCTTAAGCAATCCTTGGTCACTTAAGTTATCCGATCTTATCTACAGATTGCTTGCTTTCTTGCTTCTGATCGATTCAAACCTAATTTTCTAAATCTGCATGTGATCGATTCTGGCAACTACTTCTCTTGTGGCCAAGTTGGTTGCAAATTGAGCACTTATTCATCCTCCGAGGAACCTCACAAGCTGATGGAATACGCTTAACTCTTTTTCTCCCCTTTTCTGTCTTCTTGAATGGCGAATGGATGATAATGTCAACCAACTCTAGTGACACCACCCATTGCTCTTCTGGAGGAACTGGATATATCATTTCCGAATAAGCAAGCATGTAGTGATTTGCCAAATATAGAAGGGAGCAAAGTTCCATGTAAATTCTTGAACCAAAATTCGGCTTCTGTTGGTGTTTCAGTGCTGCTAATGCATGAGCACAAGGTAAACGTTGAATGTCAAGCACTTTACAGCTACAAGTTTTACTAAGAATGTTAACTAGGGCATCCAGACCATAGCCGCGCACGGTGAACTCTTGATAATTAAAATATAGGCAAACAGTGCATTTGACTGTTCCATACGTTATCGCAATAATTTTTCAGCTGACGGAACAAGGGTTGTAGTAAAATTATCAAACTCTATACGACACTAATGGAACCACCATGACAATGTCCTCTGGATTGCATCAAAAAGGACAACTATTGGGAACTCTCTTTCTATTAACAACTTCAAATTTATGGACTCGGCTATGTTCGTAGTTATGACATCGAACCTTCTTTCGGGAAAGTAAGCTCTACTCCATCGCTCGAAACCAACATCATGCTCAAGATACTAAACAATTCTATCATCCTTGATTCGGATTTGTCAGAAGTGCTCCTCGAACTCATTAACTCGATAAGCTTTTACTACCATGCAGTATGTCTGAAGGAGACCAACACACTTAATTCTTGTTTTATGTTCTCAACAAGGTGTCCATGCAGAATCCGTGATGTGCTTGAAGGTAAATAGTGGCAATCCCCTTCTTTATAAAGTTGTGCCTATCAGATATTATGCACAACTCATCACTGTCAGGCATTATCGTACGTAATTGCTGAAAAAATCAAGTCCACCACTTGTCGTTCTCAAAGTCAACCACACACCATACAACAGGATATGTGTGATTCTCGCTGTCCTGTGCAATGGCCACCAACAATATACCTCCATACTTTCCTGTCAAAAAGCAACCATTAACAGCCAACAACTTTCTCATGTTTACAAAACCCACTATAGCAGCAACATAAATAACAAAAAAATATTTAGACCTCATATTCTTGTCCCACTTTAAAGTCGTCTTACTACCTTAGTTTATTAACTCAAGCATATAATGGTACGCTTTTAATACTGTGTACCCGTGCTTCGGCATGCCACTCACAAAATCTTGTTCATGTTGTCTCCCTTTCCAGCATTTCCAGTAACTAACAGCGCATCCCAATTCTGTGCACATAAGTCTTTGAATGTCCTTAGGAGATGGATCTTTCCCTTCAACAAACTGACTTTTGACAAATTATCCAACAACATCAGCGAAGGCTTGTCGATGCTCACCTGAAATATTTCTCAACCCACATGTGTGCTCACGAGTGTATCTGCTAACAATAAATTTTTCGGACTCCGCCAACTTTCTACAATAAAACCCCTACTTACACTTTCGGCCACGACATACAACCATCACTACCGATGAATTAGACTTTTTGGTGATGAACTCAAAATTACCTCTCACGGCAACAAGTTTTAGCTTCCTCACCGCTTCCTCTTTGTTATCAAATAAATACACTATGAGCAAGTCCGATCCATTAGTAAAAATATGAGCTGATTCACTACTACCTATAGTTGTCGTCTCTGAACCTGCATAAAAGACTATAGTGTTCTCTTCCTCACAAACTACACCTTCTACATTATCTGTATTTAAAGAAATCTCTACATCTACAGGAACATGTACGGGGTCCTCCTTGTCAACATTTTCATTATGTCGCAGATGACCAACCTCTTCTACAGTGTCCTCCTCACCACCCAAATCACCGCCTACTCTTGATTTTTCAACTAAGAAATCAATGCCCTGCCCTCGTAGTTCAAATTAAAACCAGCATTCTCTCCACCAACTTCCTCGTTATCTCCTTCCTTTGAACCAACTTCCATTGGTTTATCTACAAAAGAAACCCTTAAAATCGGCCTCGAACCATTATCGCCCACATCAATCATATATAACTTCACACCTTCATCTGACTTTAATATAGCAGGAGGTACCTTATAATATTTAGTAACTCTGCTTAAAACATACTTCACAACTATATCACTACGTGAGCAACTCAAATCACATCTTCTAATTATTTCATCAATCAACTCATCAAAACTAACCTCTGTGCTCACAGCAATTGGTATAACTTCTTTGCTCTTCCCAATCCACTTCCAACAACTTTTTTCCTCCCTCACCACAATATTCAACACCCAAAACAACTTGTCCCATGTCTAATAATAGCCAAATATCTATAATGCAAGAAAAAAAAATTATTAACTGATGTATTAAGGATTGACAGACTTTAAAAAGCATCTACAGAGTCGCTTGAGCGATCTGGTGTATCGCCTGAGCGATCTGGTATATTGCTTACTGGACCGCTTAAGCGATCTAGTATAAATAATTCTGAATCGCTTAAGCGATCTGTTGCCATATATTAGACTTATAGCAGATCGTTTAAGTGATTTTTTGTCATACACCTGATTACTTAAGCGATCTACGATCTGCTGCATTATACCAGACATACTAGATCGCTCAAGCGATACACTAGATCGCTCAAGTGATCCATCATATCCAAAACACTTTTTCAGTCATCTCCACTTACAATCGGTGCTATCACCCCCAACTACCCACAATGCAAGAAAATATTCAATAAATTTCACTCTTTTCAACTTGCATTACTTCAAACACAACCCAATAACCTAAACAACTAAATCAAAATCATAACCTAAACTCAATCCATCATTAAATCTTTGTAAATCGAAATATAAAATGCAAAGAGGAGATACACATACCTAAACGAAATATCAGAAGGAGGAGGAGGAGAAGGTGGATCTGTGGCAAAGAAGATGTTAATGGCGGAGGAAGAAGATGTCGACGAAGAAGAAAAAGAAGATGTAGACGAAGTTTAGAAGAAACAACAATTAGGGGAGGGATGTGTTAATGGCAAGAGGAAGAAGAAGAAGGTGTTTAGGTTTGTTTCTAAGAATTTCGGCTCTTTGAGGACATATTATAATTTTTAAAAGATTACACATTATTTTGTTAATCCTAATTAACCACTAATCATGTTTAATTAACCTTAATCAATAATAAGACTATTTACTTAAGACTTTCAAACTACATGACCTTTTAATTAAATTTGAAACTTGATTTGGCATTTTAATAAAATGCCCTTTCTTTCGGGGAGTGAACAGCTCAAAGATGACTTCCAATTTTAGTATTTATTTTGAAAAAGATTACACCGCATTTGGAAGGCTACTGCATCTATTCTCCAACCATAATTCGTTTGTTCATTTTCAACTTTGGTTGTTTCAGTTGTTTAATGTCTAGGATTGTCCAACGGAAAATTGCCACCAACAAACTTTCCCCCATTTGCTTGGTTTAATTTCCAGAGCGTCTTTTTCAAGCATTTACTTGAGCAGCGAAAAAGGAACACGGAAATGTCTACTTCATCAATCAAACAAGATCTACACATCACCCACTAGTAAAAGTCTTACAAAACACAAAGTATTGATTTTCTATGAGAACACAAACCTGGATAAAAGACATCTCCAGATTATAGAATATTAAGATGGCGCTTTAAACAATGACGGGCTTAACTCTTGCAAATGTTACCATTTGTCCCTCATGTTTACTCTGAGGGGACAGTATGATATCGCTACATTGGGAGCACACTCAACTTTCTTATACCAACAAAGTCTGCAAGTGACACGTTTGATGGCATTTTCACAAGCATGAGATACCGATTCAGGCAGTAAAATGACATCAACCGTGAAGTTTAAAATTCATATTTCATCACTATGTTGACCTTGGTATGTAAATCTAGGCATTTAGAATAACGTACATGATCTAGTGGTCAAACAATAGCTAATGAAATAAATTCGGATGAACTTCAACAGGGTATTGTCTAAATGTACAAGCTGAATGCCTGGATCCACAAACATGAAATACAAAATGCACCTGGTAAAGAGATAACAAACCACAACAAATAATGCAATCCATGCATACAAAATTAACCAACTCTTCCATCACCCAATTGATTCCTTGACTCACAGAAAAGTCTCACAGTTTGATAGATCAAAGACGGTTCAGCCATTGCACCATTTCCGTAATCCCCACAAGCCAGCCTTTTTGTGACAGGTGGTATAAGAGAAATTCCTAGCTCATCAATTGACATAAGGTGCCGCTCAGTGAAAGGATTGGTCCACATGAAAGTGTTCATAGCAGGTGCAACAAACAGTGGTTTGTCATAGTCCCATGCTCGTACAACGCATGTTAGCAAATTGTCGCACAATCCTCCAGCTATCTGCAATACACACAAGATATAAAACAAAATTTACGATGTGAAGAGAACACAAAATACATAAGACCGTCAAAGGAAGTCACTCCCAGCAGGTATAAAGGACAGTGACCCTAAATCATATTAACTTACTCAAAAAAGCAAACATGCTTATACATGACACTAGAGTGCTTCTAGATTTCACTTTATTTCTTAAACATAAGGAACCTGCACATGGTTCATTGCTTGAAAATAGAGAACACAAGGTAAAAATTTTCAATTATAAGTTTTAGTTCACTATGCCAACTTAATGATTGGAAGCAAAATAAGATGCCATGATAACAATCTGGCAATCAGGATGCATTCTATAAGACATTGATAAGCTCTCTGAGTCTGAATAGAGCATAAAAGAACACAGAAATCAGTTCCTAGTATAAAGGCATGCAGTTTGACTAAAATTATTGACATTGGAAATTAACACATGATTATTCACAAGTCAGGTCTTTGTCCCATACATTCTTTATTTTTATTGTCTTTACTCATTGACAAAATTAGCAAATAATAAGAAGCTAATGGCATCCTGCACTGGTATCAGACGGCCAAAAAAAATAATCTAGGTGGGCCAAATAACAAACGAACAAACTAGTGAATTTGTTACTGATTATTTTGTCAGAATCTATTTCAGAAAAATCTGTGTTCAATGATGTTTCCATCCAAAAAAATTTTTCCTCTTTCTGATTCTGACGATTGCGATATGCTCTCCTAACACATCTTACTGCCAATTAAAACATACTACATATTTTTTTTTTAGAAACAAGAATTCCAAGGTGCCAAAAGAATTACCTTGCCAAGTGTGTTCGCTGACAATGGGGCAATAACCATAATATCAGCCCATCGGCGGAGCTCAATGTGCAGTACACTATCACCTATTTTGTTCCAACTTGACCATTCATCCTCATCAGTGTAGAGAATCACATCCTTAGGAATTGATGCTCTATCAATGAAGTGAAGAGAGGGCTTTGTTGCCACTGCTCTTACTTCTGCCCACTCCGAAAAGCAATGGCAGAGATTCCCAAACTTTATGGCAGCTACACTTCCACTTGCAGCAAGTAAAATTCGGGGTCTCCTAGGAGCAGCATTCATTTGAATCGACTCACTCTCTGCATTTGTAGCTTCTGAGTATGCCATAACCTTTACCAAAAAGAATCACCAATGATATTAAAAGTTTCATAAAACCTTGCATTATCATACTTGCAAATAAATTCGCCAACACAAACTAAAAAACCTTCAAATAAAATTGATAATCTCTATAAAATAAAATTTAAATCTGCATATCCATTCCTTGAAGAACCTATCTTAAAATTAATGTCACCGGGAACTAACATTTGAGACTCCAATTGAGATGCAGGACAAGAAAAAAATCACATATAATACCGACATGCGTATAAAAATACTACAAACACGAGTGATCTTAGCAACTCTATCTTAAATTTTCATAATGTTCTAATTTTCCACTACAAATTGTATCAAAAAAAAATCCTCAGTTTTTTCATCATCCAAAATGGTCATGAAGAAAAAAGTTTGACAAAACGTAATTCGCCAGAAAATCATAGACAGGAAATAAAAATTGATAGTTAAGAACTTGGGCAAAATCAATGGTTGTTGTGAACTTACTGTAGAAAATGGTGTGAATTGAGTTAGGGTTCTGATGCAAAACTCCCGGGAGAAAAACAGGAGGAGGTTAAAGCTCAAAACGCGAAGTTTTTAGCTTCCCAACCACGGGCGACCTTGGAGGTCTCTCCAAAGAAAGTGCAGCTCTGAATTGTCTTGAGTCTCTGAGATTCGCTTTCAATTTTCATTTTGTGAAAAAGACCACTCCATTTCGGGATTTAAGTAAAAATAACCATAACATACTTAAAACTACAATAATAACCAACCTAATAATTGAAAGACCAACTTAACCTCAGAGCACGCCTAACTCGTTTTAGAGGCAATTTAAAACAAGAGAAATGCTAAATTTCAGAACACCCGTCCCCCTCGTTCGTTCAAACCGGAGAAACCAAAGCTACATTTCAAATTTCCTTCGCCGTGAGATAACTCATTAGGATTTATTTCTTAGGATTGGATTTTACCAAATTAGACAGATTTGGTTATGTTACATTTGGTGTAACATGGATTCGAATAAAAGAATATATCAAAAAAAATTAATTAAAAAACTTTTTAATGATTAAATATTAAAATACTTTATAACATTTTATTTACCAAATTATGTAAAAAAAATTATATTAGATAATTATTTATAATTATATAACATACAAAAAGTTTATACAAAATCTTGTATATAAAATAATATAACAGAATATTTGATTAAATGGATCAACATATAAAATTAAGTTAATAAATGCATATTAAATGATGGTGAATAACATATGACAATATTAAATTTATATCATATTAATTTGTATATAGTATTATTCGTAGATTAAATAAAAAATATAAAAAAAATACACATTTACTTAACATAACTATATGAATAAAGTCTAATATTTAAAAAAAAAAAATTAATATACAGGTAGGGGTAGTATTGAAAATATCCCTAGTTAGTAAATACGGGTACGGCAAAAAAATGGTACGGGAATTTTACGGGTATAATACGGCAAATGGTGAAAAATACGTTTATAAAAATTCGGCCATAAAATTCGGGTACGGAAAAAATACGATACGGTTATATACGGGTTTAATACGGTGTATTGTCAATAATACGTTTTGAAAAATACGGCAATATTAATCTTAGTTTTAATACTTTTATGGATTAACTGGTTAAATAAGCTTATTCTTTATGTTAAATAACCTTAAATAAGGTTAAATAATAATTATTATAAAAAATAACTGATATTCAAATTATAGGTTTTAGACTCAAACACAATATTTAGCCAATGATTCTTTACTAATTTAAAACTTGATAAGTTTGATATTAAATGCAACCAATTTTAACTTCCCATTAATCCATTAAATTATATTAAATCAAGAACTAAAATTTTATATCACAAATCTATATAAAATATTAGTGTTACAATACCCATAATATATGACTTTAATTGTTTATCATTTATTTATTTATTTTGATTCAATAAAAGTTAAGACTACTGGATTACTAGGTTGAATATCAGTTATTCTTTATAATAATTATTATTTAACCTTGTTTAAGGTTATTTAACATAAAGAATAAGATTATTTTAATATCATTAATTCAATCTAAAACCCCTTTTCCAATCTCTTCCCTTACAAAAGAAGACAATATAATTGTATTTTTATAATAATTATTATTAGGAAACCCATATATTTTTTGTTGGGTTAATTAGTATTTTATTTCGATTTCATAATCCCATGTTACTATACGTCACATATTGCTTTGGGATTCTAAATTTGGACAAAATAATTATATCTTGTCCCATTCCACTCTTCTTCTAACGGCTATTTAATTTCCACTGATTTTTATTTCTTCTTCCCCATCAAAACGACGTCGTTTCAATCAGCTCCATTTTTTTTCAATCATTCGCAAATAATTCGCGTATAATTCGCGAATTATACGGATGTCCCAAAAATTCACGAATAATTCAGCACCCATTTAAAAAATACGTAAATACACGTTTTATACGCGTATTTACTAACTAGGAAAATATCAACAGTTGTTTCAAAAACGAATCTTAAGAGGACAATCACACAATTTATAGAAAAACTAAAAGGGAACATTTAACAAACCAAATCCATTTCAAAGTTACCTTCACAGCAATTGGCTATTTGGCACTAGATATAATACATATTTTTGGATTTAGATGAAACTAGACATGGAGTCGCGTGTTGCACATGTATGTTTATTCAATATTTTTTAAATAGATTGTAAACAAATTTATTATAAAAAAATAAAATAATTAGATTAAGACATAATAATTGTTAAATTATACAAATTTTAAAGTAAATATAATTTTTTATATATACAAAATTGTGTTAAGATTAAAATAATAATTGTATCTGTATAATTATTAATATCAATTATAGGTAGATGTCATTAAATCATTCATCCAACTTGAGAAGATCACATAAATATTATATAGTCTAATTATATTTTCAGGATCATCACCTTGTACAATTGATATTATTTTTGTAGACATATCTTTAATATTCGATGTCAGTATTTTGTAGTGAATCGTGTATGATATTTAAAATCATCTAAATCTTATCAAGATCAACTATTTAAACTTAAAATTTATATTGACCTTCCGCAATTTCTGTAACTTATATTTATTTTCAAACTACGTTGCGCAGATATGTTTATTATATATATATATATATTTTTTTACATTATTATTGGTTTTTTTTGCCTTTTAAATATATATTTTCTATATTGAAGTTCATTTTATATTGAATTGATAATTAAAAATCAATAAATAAAATATCCACAAATTGAACTCAAAATCTATATCATCATGGTTCTTCTCAAACATGTCACCATTTGAAATCTACAACCAAAGTTTAAAACTTTGTCAAAAAAGCAAACAAATTTGCAGGATAACCCATTGGGTATTATTGATAAGTCTATAAATCAATCATAGAAAGAGAAACCTTGTTGAAAAATGTGAACTTTTAAGCAAGAGACCTGCAGAGTCAAAGGAAAAAAAACTGATTTTGATTGTTGAGAAGAGAAAATAAATTATTTTTATTATTATTGTTATTTTAGAAATTAAAAAAATTGAGAAGAGAACTCACATAGAAAGCAACAACAACTCCAACATTATAATCTGAAGGCAACTAAATTGAAGCATTGAAGAAGTCATGAAGATAAAGGTCCTGACGTCCTGTGACATAAATCTATTTACTGCAATTATAATTGATCACCACCTATAGCATAAAAAGCATTGGATGATAACATCCTAAAAAAGACGGTAACTGTAAAACTCACAAAACCCATAAATCAAACAACAAAATCAATCCAAAAATCAACAAAAAGAGATAGAACAAATACAATTAAAATTATATATCAATATTTGTTTTCCTTTGTCATCACTAAAATTGAATTTGTTTTATATATGTGATGATAAAATGAATGGTTCGGCAGTAGATCTATAGTTATCATAATTCATCGTATAATATATCAAATTAAAGCTCTATTTTTCTAGTTTCCAAAGATTCAAACTACTCATCAATTAGATTTTTATTGAGCAAGTTATGGCTAATTTACTACTAACTATTCAGTGCAAATCGAGAAATGGGGGAAACCGAAATGTGTATAATAATAAAAGGAATGGTTCAATAGAGGGGTTACAGTTATCCAAATTAAGCATATAATTTATCTAATTAAAGCCATATCTATCCAGTTTCTAAATATTCAAATCTCTCATAATTGGATTTTTATTGAGCAAGTTATGGTCAATTTACTATTGACTGTTTAGTGGAAACCAAAATGTGTGTGATGATAAAATGAATGGTTTGACAGTGGGGTTACAGTTATCAAAATTAAGCGTATATATATTTAATTAAATCCTTATCTATCTAGTTTCTAAATATTCAAACCTATCATCAATTGGATTTTTATCAACAAAGTTATGGTCAATTTAATACTGACTGTTAAGTGGAAACCGAAATGTGTGTGATGATAAAATGAATTGTTCAACAGTGGGGCTACAGTTATCCAAATTATGTGTATAATATATCAAATTAAAGTCATATCTATCTAGTTTTCAAAGATTTAAACCGCTCATCAATTGGATTTTTATTGAGCAAGTTATGACTAATTTACTATTGACTGTTTAGTAGAAATTGAGGAAACCAAAATATATATAATGATAAAAGAAATGGTTTGGAAGTGAGGCTACAGTTATCCAAATTAAGCGCATAATATATCAAATTAAATACCTATCTGTCTAGTTTTCAAAGATTTAAACCACTCATCAATTGGATTTTTATTGAGCAAGTTATTACTATTTTATTACTAACTGTTTAATGAAAATCGAGAAACAGAAGAAACCAAAATGTGTGTAATGATAAAAGGAATGGTTTGGAAGTGGAGCTACAGTTATCCAAATTAAGAGTATAATATATAAATTTGAAGTCATGTCTGTCTAGTTTCTAAATATTCAAACCTCTCATTAATTGGATTTTTATTAAGCAAGTTATGGTCAATTTACTACTGACTGTTTAGCAGAAGTCGAAATGTGTGTGATGATAAAAAAATGGTTCAACAATGGGGCTACGGTTATCTAAATTAAGCGTATAATATATAAAATTAAAGCACCATTTATCTAATTTCTAAAGATTCAATACTTGCATCAATTAGATTTTTATTGAGCAAGTTATGGTCAATTTACTACTGATTATTCAGTGGAAATCGAAATGCGTGTGTTAAATAAATTAAATTAGTTATATTCAGCAACAACCTCTTTTCATAATATATATATATATATATATATATAACATAAAAAGATATTAACAAAAGAGATAGAACAATTACAATTAAAACTACATATCAACACTTGTTTTCTTTTAAGAATAATAATAATAGTTCTACATATTATAAATGATTTAGTAAAACTACATGGTTTGACAACAAACGTTAGATGATATTTGTGATACAAATAAAATTTGTTATATTCAGAAATAACCTATTTTCTATATATGTATGTAACATAAAAAAATATCAACAAAAAAAGATAAAACAACTATAATTAAAACTACATATAAATATTTGTTTTCCTTTATCATCACTAAAATTGAATTTATTTTATGTGTGTGATGATAAAATGAATAGTTCGGCCGCAAGTTTATAGTTATCCAAATTCATCGTATAACATATCAAATTAAAGGTCTATCTTTTTAGTTTCCAAAGATTCAAACCGCTCATCAATTGAATTTTTATTAAGTTATGACCAATTTACTACTGATTGTTCAATGAAAATAGAGAAACATGGGAAACTGAAATGTATGTGATGATAGGAATGGTTCAGAAGTGAGGCTAGAGTTATCCCAATTAAGCGTATAATGTACCAAAATAAAACCGTATCTATATAGTTTCTAAAGATTCAAACATCTCATCAATTAGAGTTTTATTGAGCAAGTTATGGTTAATTTACTACTAACTATTCAGTGGAAACCGAAATGTGTGTGATAATAAAAAGAATGATTCGGCAATGGGGTTATGGTTATCCAAATTAAGCATATAATATATCAAATTAAAGCCCTATTTGTTTAGTTTTCAAAGATTTAAACTGCTCATCAATTGAATTTTTATTGAGCAAGTTATGGCTAATTTACTATTGACTATTCAATGTAAGTCGAGAAACAGGGGAAACCAAAATGTGTGATGATAAAAGGAATGGTTTGGTAGTGGGGCTATAGTTATCCAAATTAAGCGTATAATATATCAATTTAAAGCTTTGCCTGTCTAGTTTCTAAAGATACAAACCTCCCATCAATTTGATTTTTTATTGAGCAAGTTATGATCAATTTACTACTGACTGTTAAGTAAAAGCCGAAATGTGTGATATGATGAAAGGAATGGTTCGGCGGTGGGGCTATAGTTATCCAAATTAAGCGTATAATATATCAAATTAAAGCACTGTCTATCTAGTTTTTAAAGATTCAATCCTCCCATCAATTGGATTTTTATTGAGCAAGTTATGGTCAATTTACTACTGATTATTTAGTAGAAACTGAAATACGTGTGATAATAAAATAAATGGTTTACTTGACCCAAATTTAAGGGATTATCATATTAAGACTAGTAAGATATATTTCAAATAACACCTATTAATTGGAAAATGGAATCAGTCAAAATTAATTTATTTAACATATATACTTGCATATCAACAGGACATAAACAACTAATCATTCATATAACAAATTAAAATACATGAATGTTTTTACATAAAATATATTTAACACAAATGAACTCTTTCTACTAATATAGATTTGATACATACTCAAAGTTCGATTGACAATAAGATCATCCTCGATTTGATCTTCTAAAGCACATGAACATTTACTTCAAAACAAACATAACAAAATTTAATCTATTTTTATGTTAAGATTGTTAAGGAACAATTATTCATTCGTATAACAATTATTACTTGAAAACGAAATCAATAAAAGTTAATTAATCTTTATATTGAAATTGTTAAGGAATACACTTACCGTTCAGCATGACTAACACAATTAATTGTTCAAATAGATTGACCAAACAAAAACAATTATTCAACCACATAATAACCGTTAAAATAGTTAGAAGATATACTTACAATTTCTTATTAAAATAGTTAGAAAATATACTCACAGTTTAGAAGAACGAATAAAAATAACAACTCATTTGATAATGTCAATCAGACATCCTTCCTTTATTCTATGCTAATTTATGAATCTTTGACCTATAAACAACAACAAAAACATTAATAAATAAAAAATAATCGACTAACAAAATCTTGAAGAACAGACGTATTATTGACACAAATTAACAAGACTTATAAATAATTGACAAAAGACCAGACATATTGTTGACATCAACTAACATATTGCGATAATACACAACTGAACATATGCCCTTTTTACAACCCCTTATTCAGACATTTCGAATGCCAACACAATTAAATACGAATTGAATACGAAGAAAGGTTTGCAATGTCAATATAATGCACCTATATAATTACTAATAAACATGTTTGTTTTTACTACCAATGCAATGCACCTATGTAATCAAATCTTTACGTCTATTTATTTAGACTTTGGAATACCAATGTAGTAATTAATATTGTCTACATCATTACCAATAAAATTTAACCACATGGTAATCACAAATCCAATGTGTCATTATAGTTGAACCTTTAGAATGTCAATGCAATGCACCTATGTAATTAGTATTATTATTAATTATTAATATAACCATGCAATGCACTTATGTAATCCAATATTTATGTCTATTTATTTAGACTTTGGAATATCAATATAGCAATTAATGGCTTCGTTTGGTTGGTTTTTGGGAATACTACTTTCAGTATTCCCAAAAAAGTTAAACAGTAAAATACCTAAAAACTCACAATATTATTCAACTTTTTTTAAACCCATTAAATTTGTTAATTTAATTAAATACCCCTAAATATTTTTTTAAAAATTGTAAAAACACCCTAACAATCCACATTTACCAGATTCTGGCCACTACTGCCGGAAAATGGCCAAAATCTGGTAGGATGGCGCACTACCGGCTGAATCTGGCTGGTAGTGTGCCGATCTAGCCTTTTTCGACCAGATCCACGGTGGATCTGGCTGGAAAAGGCCAGATCTAAGGCCAAAGATCTGGCCGTTGACGGCAGATCTTTGGCCGTAACTAATCGGTAACAACGGCTAACAAACAGTCGTCGTTGACCATCAACGACGATCGTTTGTTGGTTGTCATTGACGAGCAAATACGGCTAGATCTAGTCGTCAATGGCCAGATCTAGCCGTAGATCTGGCATTTGCTGGCTAGATCCACTGTGGATCTGGCTGAAAAAGGCCATAGCAGCGCACGATCGGCAAGATCCAGTCGGTCATACGCCGATACGGCGACTCTGACCACCCTCTGGCTGTGGTGGCCGACTGTCCGTATTTGAGGGTGGGTTGGGGGTGTTTTTGTTAACTTTTAATGTTTTATTATAGGGGGTGTTTTGTAAAAAACAAACATAGGGGGTATTTTTAATTTGTAAATCCTACATCGTAATACCAGCCCAATTCAATTTTTTTTTAACTTTTAAAAAAAAAACTTTTCTCAAAAACACAATTGTGAACCAAACGAAGCCAATATTGTCTACATCATTACCAATAAAATTCAATCACATAGTAATTACAAATCGAAATTGTTATTATAGTTAGACTTTTAGAATGCTAATACAATACACCTGTATTATTATTATTATTAATAATAATTATTAATACATATTCTTTTTTTAATTAATTAATAATTATAGATGAAGTAATAAATACTAGTCAAATGTGTCAAGATAGTACAATTTGATTAGTTTGTTAATCTAATGTGTTAGAAAAATTTTCTTCATTTGAAAATTGTAGAAAATTTTCCTAACCATTTGAGAAGTCATCAATAAAGTTCAAATTGCTATATACTCTAATTCAAATAATTTCATCTATCTTTAAATGAATTGTGATTGATAGTTATTAAATGTAATAATTATTTGGCATGTATGTATTGTTTTGCGTAAAACCACTGTGGTTCCTAAACTTTCTCACTCTTCTAAATGATTTATTCAAAAAACATTTTGAACCAATCATGAAATTTTTTATCTCAGAGATTATTTTATTGGAAAGTTACAACCATCGATGCTTTACAAAGAAGAGAAATCAATTTAGCTTTTGCTTGATTACTTAGTTATAGCCTGCCTTATGATATGTTTTCTCCTTTAGAAAACTAGAACCGTATAAAGTTTAAAGATTTTAAAGCCTCGTTCATTAAAAGTGTATTCTCATATAAATGTTGTATTAAAAAGAATTGACAATTCGTATTAGGCTACATTTTACCAAGTTATAAGGCATCTTCATAAAGCTTATGAAATCATTATTCTAGTTTGGCCTAGGGAGGAAGTCAGTCAACACAAATGGTCTTTCCAAAGATAAAATTGGTATTTTCCGTAATTCCTTTGGACATCAGGAGATCAAACTTCCTTTCATGTTATTGTTGATATTAAAATTGTTAAGATGTGGGAACGACATTACAAACTAAAGATTTATCTATATTTTAGTCAGATTTAAGTATATATATATATATATTCTAAGATAAAGAAATTACCATAAAATTAAAACATCAGAGCTGAATGCCACCCAAAAGAGTTGATTTATGATGCACAAAGCGAGACTTTTAAATAGTTTAATTTTGTTGAAAGTGGCATCTTATCATGAAAAAGAAGATTGAATAATTCTTGATAAAGCTTTGGAAAAGTAAAAGTTGTTGAGTCAATTTAATTTAACCCATGTAAAGCTGCCATGTGTTTTTTTTTTTTAAATATTCTATAGATTTTAAATAACAATTTGAACCATATTCAACAGGGCAAGGCCACTTGTTCAATACACATGCACACTCTCAGGAATATACATGTTCATACAGCACATAATTAATAATTTTACACCTATTTTAAATATAAACAAATATTGTTGGATAAATATTCAAAACTATATTCAGCTCCATATTCTTAGGGTGTAAGTAATTTAATTTAAACGTTACGCGCATATTCTTAATTTTACGCGTATCAAAAGCCAAAAATTTCTTGTCACTAGATTCTCTCTGGAGGTTCTCAAAATAATCAATCAAACGTAGAGGACAAATCCGTTATTTCACATATGCCTCCATCCCACTTTACTTTTCCGGCGTTTCTTCTTTCTGTTTTATTTTGTATCAACCTTTAAACCTCATTTCGAAACTCCTTCCCCCCTTCGTTTTCCGGATTCAAGATTTAAAGGATTTTTTTTTTTTTCTTTCAAATCGTCGTCGATCTCACTCCGCGACGACTGACTGAGGGTCTTTTTTTAACATAACTAGGGTTTAAAACCCTCAGATTCGATGGCTAGGGTTCGCATGAATTGGGAGAGACTGGTGCGAGCCACCTTGAGCAGAGAGCAGCTGAGAAATGCTGGTCAAGGACCTGAGCGAATTGGAAGTGGCATCGCTGGTGCGGTCCCGGCATCCCTTGGTCGCTCCTCCAACATCGACGCAATTCTACAGGCCGCAGACGAGATTCAAGATGAGGACCCAAACGTTGCCAGAATATGTACGTATTTTTAGGTTTAGGGTTTTTATTTCCAAGTGTTAATATAATTAGGGTGTTTTGTGAAATTTGTTTTTGTTTGGGAGTATATGGTGAGTAGATTAGTTGATAGGTTACATGGATGGATTGGTGTCGTCATTGCCTTATGGAGCTGTTTTTAGCTAGTTGAGTTATGAAATATAGAGTTATGAGTATTTAAATTAGTATTTAGGTGATGAAAATTCCATAATGACTCGGTATTTTGCGACAAAGTTAGGTCAGTGATGCTCTTGGATTGATGTTGACTGAATTTAAGCTTATATCCTGTTATGCTTCATGTTTAAGAATGACTCGTCGGAGGTAGCAAGAAATAGTTTGAGATGCAATGTGCACTGTTGTGTCTACCTGGATCAGAATTGGATATTAATATAGGGGTATGAGTGTCAGACATAATTTAGGAGAAATGCTTGCCCTGGTTGGTGCAGGAGAAATGCTTGCCCAGGTTGCTGTAGGATTTAAGTCGGTTTAAATTCAATGTAGCTACCACTGGTTTTAATTAATGATGCATATGTCATTTGAATTTGATGATAGATTGAAAACAGTCTGCTTTATTCAAGCTGAATGTAGGTGTAGACATCTTAGTTCAATCTGTTAAAGTTTTTGTTGTATGTTATGTTGCTTGATATACGTATCCATGGACATGTCAATACGAGTATGTATTCATTCCTTGAACCTTCTAATTTGATTCATAATGAGTTTGCTTGCACCTGTAATCATAATGGATCTTGGATGTATTATTACATGATTATTTTTCTTCTAATCTTTTATTTTAATAAGTGAGAAAATGTTTGTGCAATAGAAAATAACTTGCTTAACTTGGAATAGCAGACCATACATCTAGTTCTATGAAATTTAATTCCAAACTCAGCATTTGAATCACTAAAATCAGCATGAAGCATATGAAAGATAGCTCTGAGCAGAGATTTCACACATTTCCTTTTTGGAGTTCACACTTGTTATACTTTTAGTCTTAAAATGTGATGACTTATATATACAAGTCCTTTTGTTGCAATCTTAGTGTGTGAACAGGCATATTCTATGGCTCAAAACTTGGACCCAAACAGTGATGGTAGAGGTGTTCTTCAGTTCAAGACTGGTTTGATGTCTATAATTCAGGTATTACATAATTTTTGCTGTATCATACTGATTGAAATAGAACTTTATGGTTTTGTCATTTTGAATCTTATCGTGTGCAGTATATATTTTGATGCATTGCTTTTTGAATACCAAGTTTGCTTATTAGGATTTGTCTGTTTGCTGTAGCAAAAACTTGCCAAAAAGGATCTCCATCAACTAGATCGTAGTCATGATACTGAACGGCTTTGGGAGTTTTATCAAAAATATAAGAGACGACATAGAGTGGATGATATCAGAAGCCAAGAACAAAATTTGCGGGAGTCTGGAATTTTTTCTACAAGCATGGGAGAGTATGGCCAACTTATGCTGCTATGTTAATTTCCTTTTGGTTTACTTTTTCATTCCTGCCAGGCCGTAGATTTGGCATCATTCAATCCTGTAACTAGGAGTGGGTTTCTCACTTTCCCTTTTTCAATGAAACTTGGTTATGCATTTTGAAACTAAGACCACAAGTACTTTTATTCGACATATGGTGTTTTTGAGGTCATCCTGTACTAGCATTAGGTGCTTGTATCTTGATTAAATATCGGTATATCTCAGAGCTCAAGCTATGTAAGCAAATGATAAACTCAACCAAACGGGAGGGTTTTGATTCATATCCTTGTATCAAAATAAATGTATAAGTATTTGGAATGTTTAGTTAGGACCCAATCTACATAAGCTGTTACTTTTGTGCCCTTCATTTTGGAATGATATACATCTATATATTCACCATAATGCGGTCTTTTCCTTCAGTGGAACAGAAATGAGAAAGGTGATTGCTACATTGAGGGCCTTGGTTGAAGTTTTGGAGGCTCTTAGCAAAGATGCAGATCCTTATGGGGTTGGAAGACAGATTATGGAGGAGGTACTTATCTGCTAACTATCCTGAATGTGACATTCTGTAATATCTGATATTGATGACTTAATTGTATCTAATAGATATTATTTGCATTTGTTATCACTGATCTCTAATATGTTTGTTCATAATTTGCTACGCTCATATCATTGTATGCCAAATTGATGCATTACTCTTTTGGTTTACATTCACTAAGTATCAACTGAACAGTGGCACAAATCTAGAATTTTTTCTTTAAAGAAAATTGTTACTGACTATTTTGGGCATTCTTTTCTTGTCTGCTGCCTATCTTGAATGAGTTGTTTGGGAATATATTATATCAACAACTTAATTGTATCTCGTAGATATTATTTGCGTTTGTTATTACTGATCTTTAATATTTTGTTTTCATAAGTTACTATGTTCAGATTATGGTATTCTAAATAGAATGCTTTGCTCTTTCAGTTTACATTCCTTTAATATCAGCTGAACTGTGGTTCAAATCACCTAGAATGTTTTTTTTTTTTTTAAAGAAAATTGTTACCAGCTATTTTGGGCATTCTTTTTTTAGTTTATAAGTATTTTTTTGTTTTACAATAAAACTAGATCTAAGAACTAAGAAAATATATGTTTTCTCATTATCAGTAAAGGTGTGGATTGCAATAATTTTTGTTCTTGTGTTCTTCAGTTACAAAGAATCAAAAAGGATGAGGCAACCTTGTCTGGGGAGCTCACACCCTACAATATTGTTCCTTTAGAAGCACCATCATTTACCAATGCTATTGGAATTTTCCCCGAGGTAAGTCCAGTTCAGGTTGAGAGTATTGCCTTCTCTTTGTCATCATGCTCTTTAGCAGTGCTGTTGCATAATTTAGCCAACTTTTACCTCTTCTTTGTTTAATAATTGATTACGTGAAAAGTTTCTAGTTAGATATTTATTGCTGCATTAACTACGATACCAATATGTTTTACTCCAAAAGCTGTATTAAGTATGATACCAGTATGTTTTACACTGAATTGCACAGCTTCTTCAGGTAGCATATTTAGAAAACTTTATGACTCAATCTTTAAGTTGGGATATATGTGCAGGTTAGGGGTGTAATATCTGCAATAAGATATACAGAACAGTTTCCTAGACTTCCTGCCAATCTGGAAATTTCTGGACAGCGGGATGCAGATATGTTTGATCTTCTGGAGTATGTGTTTGGTTTTCAGGTTTGACCTTCACTCTTGTTTCTCTTTTGTCAGTTATGTATATTTAACAGTGGGTAAAGATACACTTATCACAGAATTTAGTTCTTTTTCCTCTTCATATTGTAGTAAATTTAGTTTTTTGAAAAAATTAAACTCTTAGTTGTTATGTTATGGATACAATTAGCGTATGGAATATATAAGAAAGGTGGAGATTTGTCTGCGATTGATCTGTGTCCGAGCAAAACTTGTTTGGAGGGAAATATGTCCTTTAGTGTAATGCTCCTGTTAAACTAGAGTGATTACATTAATTACAGGTGCAATTATGAGGAGGGCTGAGGAAGATAGGTGTACATATTACTTCTTTATTTGCATCTTGATGCTAGAGATATTTAAATGTTGGCAGAGAGGAGGGAGGGGAAACAAAAGGAGTGGATGAGGAGTTTTACAAAATATGCAGTTTTAGCACCATAATTTTCAAAGACAATGAATGTTGTGACTATCTTCCTTGTGAAAGGAAATTCGGTTGATTATTGACCCAGTTTAGAGCCTCAATTATTGGTGACTTTTGGTGACTGACCATTGACCTTAGACCTCAGTAGTCTAGTGGTACTACTCCTGTGCCCACAGGGAATCGGTTTGTCTTTTCCAAAATCATACTTGAAAGTTGAAATGTGATATTGTTTGTCTGCTGCTAATGTAGTCTTAGGTACTTCTAATTTTTTCTTGCTGGAAAATTTCCTGGTTATTCACTTTGATTTTCTTCTTATGCAGAAAGACAACACAAGGAACCAGCGTGAGAATCTTGTTCTCTCAGTAGCAAATGCACAGGCTCGACTTGGCATACCTGTTGATCCCGAGCCGGTGAGTGTTTGGATTATCTAACTCCTTAATGGTTGTATTTGTTTATAGTTATTGGCTTTGTTGTACCCTTTATTTAGATTACATATATTCAGCTTTGTTATTATACTAAATCTGAATTAGTTTATAATTGTTGTTAAGTTACTTTTTAAACATTAATAAGGTTTTAAAAAATTGATCAATTTATGATTTTGTTTTTATTTATTTTAATTTTTGGTGTGAGTAGATCAATTTTTGTTCTGTACTTCTTATGGACCAAAGTTAGAACTTCTGATTGGCTATATAAGCTTCCACAAATGTTATAGAAATTCATATAGTAATCTGTGAATATAGTGCTTATATTATCTGTAAATGTTTGCTTGTCTTCACCAATGGGATTAAAGCTTGAACCTCGCTGATTTGGTTTAAAAGTTGTAAAAATACTATTTTTCTCTTACAGAAAGTTCTAGAAACTCTTATTAGTTCTCTTCTGAGTCAGGTATCTAAAAGCATTGATAGAAAGGGGTATTTCAGGATGAGGTTGAATGCATATATATCGTTTGTTTGCATGTGATCCATTGTAGTGGTTTTGCGTTATTTAGAATACCTGATTCATTACGCTCAGTTTTTGTGTGTTTGTTTTTAAATTCACTTCTTTTGGGTGGTGGGTGACTTCTGGTGTTTTGGTTGCATTTAGTTTCTAATTGTGCATAACAGGTGGGTTTCTTAAGGATGTAGAGTTGACAAACAATTCTATAAAAAAGTTACAGATAATCTCTTTTTTTCTTGTTTTTATGACATGTACAGAAAATTGATGAGAAAGCAATCAATGAAGTTTTCTTAAAGGTGCTAGATAACTATATCAAGTGGTGCAAATATTTACGGATACGCCTTGCATGGAACAGGTCACTTACAACGTGCCCTTATTGAAACACTTGTTTACCTTGTACACGAGCACTTGAAACTTACATATTTTTTCTACAGTATGCAAGCAATCAATAGGGACAGGAAGCTTTTTCTGGTCTCTTTGTACTTTCTTGTATGGGGAGAAGCTGCAAATGTCCGTTTTCTTCCTGAGTGTCTTTGCTACATATTTCACCATGTAAGCATCCAGCCATCATAAATGTTTAAATTTAGTTGGCAGTTGTATCTTTCTGCTTGCTGTGTTCAGACATGATATTTTATATTTTTAAGAGGCCATGCTTTCTAGACAACTGCCTCCCCACTGCTTAACAGCATTTAAAATATTCCTTTCTGCTGAATCTTGCATGTGGAGGCTGTATTGATAGTATGCCATGATCCAGTTCTTTGTTGGTGTTTCTGTTTTGTGTCAAGTACAAGCAACAATTTGCTATAAAATAGTTTATTATTTGATGTGTAGTTTTTAGTCATGGATAATAATGATATCAATTATGGTCTTGCAGATGGCAAAAGAGTTGGATGCTGTATTGGACCATGGAGAAGCTAATACTGCTCCCAGTTGTATGACCGAAAATGGTTCTGTGTCCTTCCTTGAGAAAATTATTTGTCCTATTTATGAGACAATGGCAGCGGTCAGTTTTCTTTCTTTCTTTTTGTTTTATAATTTTAAATCTCACTCTCATTCCTATGTCTGCAAATAATCAGAATTCATTTCTATGTTTGAACTGTTAAAGTAATTTCTGGATTAAAGATGTAATTTTCTTTTGATGCTTGCTTATCATCTGGGATGCCTGTTCATAACTGCTGATCTGGGGCTCATTAAGTGAATTCTGGTTTGGATATTTTTAGTTTATGTATTCCTGTTAAAACAATTAGATATCATACAATATTACTCTTGCAGATTGGTGATATTTTCTTTTTGACAATTAAATGGCTGGCTATTGATTATTAATTTCAGCTAATCTTAGAGATGGGGTTATGTTTCTATCTATCACCCCTTGCAAATAGGCCTCAATCTTGTAATGTGGTAGTATTTTGAACTTGTGAAATGGGGTTCAATTCATCTTGGACTTTTATTTCCTTTCCTATTTCCGACATGCCTAGCTACCTCTTTTAATTCAACCCTTGGATCTCCCAGAACCAAGTCCCTCTCTCTCTAATAAGTAATGAGGTTCTTCATGAGATTTAATATCTCAAGGCCTTGTTTAAATTAAAAAATAAAAAAAATCCTGTTATCACAAAGTATTTACCTAATATGTCAAATTTGTCTTTCCATTAAAATGGTCTTCGGTCCATTCTATGTAGCGTATTTATACCAGTCCTTATTGATAGCAACATGATCTTGATTGCCATCAAGTGATTGCTATCTTCATCTGCAATCCAGTGAAAATTATTATGTTGTTCTTCTGTATCTTTGATATAAGCATGCCCATTAACCAGAAATTATTTTAGGGAATTTACTTGTCTAAAACAATTGACATTATAGAACGTGTTAAATTCCTTACCTGTTTATGAAAGTCATACACTGTTTTTAATCAGTTCTATCTGATATTCGTTCTGATCTATTCTTGTTTTTGACTATGTATTGGTGTTGTGGATGCAAACAGGAAGCTGCTAGAAACAACAATGGAAAAGCATCACATTCTGCATGGCGGAATTATGATGACTTTAATGAATATTTTTGGTATGCTTCTTACAAAGTTTTATAATTTTCATGTTTAATGTATAGTCTTCAATATGGTTGTTTCATTTGCAATATATGTAGGTCACCTGCTTGCTTTGAACTGAGATGGCCCATGAGGACAGACTCGCCATTTCTGCTGAAGCCTAGAAAGGGGAAAAGGGTTAGTTTTTCTGATGACTTCTGGCAAAATATTAGCTTTCTCTTAAGTTATTTTTAATTTTTAAATATTATGCAAGACACATGGAATCTTCTCTCTCTCTCTCTCTCTTTTAATTTTAAAATGAGGATAGTATGATGTTTAACCTGGCTGTTACACGCTTGACTGGCCAAACATTTAAAAACTTGAATCTTGATTTTTGTGGACGGCAAACTTAGGTGGTTATGACTTCCTGTTTTCATAGAGTAGGCATTTTTGTTGTCCCCACCCCGCTCCCCCCCCCCCCCCCCCCCCCCCCCAAAAAAAAAAAAAAAGTTATCACACAGTAGTTTTTTTATTTTACCATGTTTAATTTATGTGGGTTTTTTTATGAGAGTTATATCTCTGTTTTTCATATATAAGTGGACTGTTGTTGATGCATATATGCCAGTGGAATCATAATTGGGTAGAGCTTGAATTGAAGTTTCATTTATGAGTTGGGTTAATGATTATTTTCTCTCCAAGGATACCTTAAAGAACAATATGTCAATATCACTCTTGTGGTACTCAGTATAATCATTCCTTCCTTGCCATTAGTGGTCATTCGTTAAATTTAATTAAGAAATAGCTTTTTCATCCTTTAGGTTTAACAGAAATACATTACGGCTCAATAGTTTATGAAAGTGACACTTTTATCCTTAAATTTAAAAATTAGTAGTCAAGTCAATTTGTGACATTATAATCTCTTATGAAAAGGGTTTATTTTATTAACACCCTTGTGAGATCGCTTAGTATTAAATTCACCCGCTTCGTTAAGAAAATATAAAAAACATCCTTGTTGTTAATGATATGTTAAGGTTCTATCCAATTTTAAATTCAGAAGTCTTTTTTACCCCTCCCATTGCTTACCTACTTAAAAACTATTTTTTTATTCCTCATTATTTTTTAAAAATCATTAAAATGCTAGAATAGTTTTCACATAATTTATTATTCATTTATAAATTTTATTTTAGTTATTTTGGAGGAAAACACTTATTACCAAAATACCGTTAACTTGATTTTGTCTTATTAATAATTATTTTAAGGTTGATTATAATTTTTCAGCCTATGTTTATCTCATAATATAAATGTCAAAACATTTGACTTCAAAAAATTTGTTTTAAATAAACGTTTGTCTTTACTCGTTTTATTAAATTTTTATCTTAACAAAATTCATTTTTTAATTGAATTTTTTTTTTTATTAAATGTTTGTCTAGATTTGTTATGTAAATGTGTAACCTTGACAAGTAAAATTGTAAGTTCAATGTTGATATTGTAGATTTGGATATTTGAGTGAAGGATTTAAGAAATTGGTTTAAGTTGGTAAGTGATGGGAAGAGGCAAAACAGACTTTGAAATTTAAAATTGCATGGAACCCTAATATATCACTAACAACTGGGGTGTTTTTAGTACTTCCTGAATAAAGGGGATGAGTTTAATATTAAGCGATCTCACAAGGGTGTAAATTGAATAAACCCCTTATGAAAATATGCACTACCCTTGTATTGTCTTGTTGCATTAAGTATAATAATTACTTGGATGTTTAAGTGGGGTAATTACTATTTTTCCCTTAATGGTTCCTTAAATAACAACTTTCCCTTGTGATGTTTAATATAACAACTTTCCCAATGCAGTTAGTGTCCATCAGTTGGTTCCATCCAGATTCACAGGATAATACCATTTTGCTTTTATTGTTTCTAAAAGCAATATTTTATCTAGTTTCACGAGATTTCTTTTCTTTCTCCGTGTAAGTTTTTCTTTAAATTTAAATTAATTTTTTAAATTTATTTATTAATTAAAAGAATATATATATATACAAGTTTTCTTTAAATTATAAAATATTTAATATAACAAGTGATATGAAAGAATAAAGCAATTATTTATTAATTAAGTTATTTTATTTTATAATATGTGAGTCCTGTAATTTTCTTTTAAAAAGAGTATTTTTCTTTTTCTTCAAAAAAAAGTTATTTTTTTTTATAAGTTTTATTTAAATTTAAATATCAAATAAAAACTAACAATTTTATCTTACTTTAAAAATAATTATTTATAATTACTTTTTGTTTTATTTTAAATATCAAATAAATTATTTTGCTTATTATAATGTGACAATATAAGCGTGTACAGTAATTTTGGAAGAGATTATGATTTCAATAAGCAGACTTGATGAACAGTTGTTAAATCTAGGATAAAAGTGTCGCTTTTAAAAACTATTGGGCTTAGATGTATTTACGTCAAATCTGAACGATGAAAAAGTTATTCCTCTGTCAAAGTTAACAGATGGACACTAATGGTGAGGGGGAAATTGTTATATTGAATATTTCATGGGGGAAATTGTTATTTAAGGAAGCCTCAGGAGGGAAATGGTCATTAACTCTTATGAGTTTCTAGTATTGATGTGAAGTGTTTTTTTTGGGTTAATTTTTTAAATTTTGGTTCAATCATTTATATGGAGACAGTTGTTTTTGACAATGTGTTTATCTTCTTATGGGCATTGGCAGACCGGGAAAAGTACTTTTGTTGAGCATCGCACATTTCTTCACTTGTATCGAAGTTTTCATCGTCTGTGGATCTTTCTGCTTCTGATGTTTCAGGTTAATTTTTGTCCTCCCACATATTACTGCTGTATTGTTTTGAGGTAACTTATTTACTTTATACGGAATGTGTCTTCCACTTTGCGTTTTTGGTTTGGCCTACAGGCTTTGTCAATAATAGCCTTCAAAGATGGGCATATCAATTTAGATACCTTTAAGACTGTACTTAGCATTGGACCAACATTTACCATCATGAACTTCATAGAGAGTAAGTTTTCTATTTCTTGAGGATAGCTTTTTAGTTATTACTTTAGCATAAAATTGCAGAGCTTAGTTTTGATTATATTTTCATTGTCCACTCAATAATGTAATAATTTTCCCCTTATGTAGGTTGTCTAGATGTGTTGCTTATGTTTGGGGCTTACACCACGGCAAGAGGCATGGCTATCTCAAGGGTAGTCATTAGGTTCTTCTGGTGTGGCTTGGCTGCTGCGTTCATAACTTATGTTTACTTGTGAGTCTTATTGTGTTTTCCTATATCTTGTATTTGTTTTTTAACTCTATCTATGTCTTTACATTCAAATTACATATGTTTATGAATTTCACAAAATATTGCAGGAAGGTTCTGGAGGAACAAAACCAGCGGAACTCAAATTCGTATTATTTTCGAATATATGTACTTGTATTGGGTGTTTATGCTGCCGTGCGTGTGGTCTTTGCATTGTTGCTTAAATGTCCAGCTTGTCACACACTGTCTGCAATGTCTGATCAATCGTTTTTTCAATTTTTCAAGTGGATTTATCAGGTATTGTTTTGTTTAATTTTTCTTAAAAATAAATATTGGTCGAATAATTTGTAGATGGTGATAAACAATTCATTTTTTCAATATATCTTGCATATTTCAGGAGCGATACTATGTTGGTAGAGGTCTTTATGAGAGGATTAGTGACTACTGCAGGTTTGTTATATTGTGGAATTAAAAAAAAAAAAAAATAATAATAAAAGAACTTTTTTTGTATGTTAGTTTGTGATCGTAAAGTGTTCTTAACCATTGTTACTAGTGTGCCTTATCTGTGGATGTGGTTAGAGATGCAAGTGTTTTGTATGTTTTCTCTGCATTGTCTGCAGCTAGAGAATTTCATGGCTGCATCTCAGAATAACTTGTGACGTGTTGTTTTGGGTCTTCATATATATGAATTATTTGTTCACGATTATCCATATTAGTGTTTATTTTGATGAAAATAGTATGTGCTTGGAGACATACGATTGGTTGCCAGTGGTTTTGTTTTTAATCGGAAATAGTAGAATTTTATTTAACAAATTGAGGTGTACAAAAAGTGCATTCGTAATCTGTTCAAATTCATTTGGAATTTGCAACATGAACCCTGAATTTACTTTTAAATTTTCTCTTATAGTATTTCATTTCTAGATCTGATAATATGGAGTATAATATGTTGTATACTTGTTAGGATATTAAATATGTAACCATATAATCTGACCTTACTACAGTTGAATTTTGAAAAGGCTTCTATTTATTGATTTTTCGTTCTGTTTCAAATACTGCAGGTATGTGCTGTTTTGGTTGGTGATCTTTGTTTGCAAGTTCTTATTTGCATACTTTCTTGAGGCAAGGATTACTCTGTGATGTTCATTTACATTTTTAACTGTTAGAATAGGTTACTTGCCGATTTGTCGTTTGAAAATATGCCGATAGTTTTTACATATCTGAATATTATTAACATTTGCTATTATCCTGTTGCAGATCAGACCTCTTGTTAAACCCACGAGGATTATCGTTGACCTGCCATCTCTTCAGTATTCATGGCATGATTTGATCTCAAAGAGTAAGCCTTGCTATCCATCTATCGATTTTATGTTGTTGTTTATCTTTTGATAGGTTGTTTGGTTGTTCAATACCATTTGATTAATCAATTTCGAACTATATTTAGAATTTTTTGTACTGTACATAAGAAACCTTGACTTGTACATATGATATATGAAGAGTGCCCAATTTTCCTGGAATCTTGAGATATGCAGCCGCAATAAAGTCACCTCTTCTTAGGTCTCATTTTCAAAAGTGATAGCTTTTGGGAGTTTTTGACATTGATTATTTGAAACTCAAAAATAAAATAAAATAAAATAAAATCCCAGGATTATGAAACCAGCAAAATGTTATGGTACTAGGGTTAATTTGAAGAAATGACGTGAAAGCAATCAGATTGAAGAAAAACAGCTCAAAGTCAGCTCTTGAAATCTAAGTACAATAGACTAATGAAGAGGATAATGATAGGGGTGTCAGTAAAGCCGAGCCGTTCGCGAGTCGGCTCGGCTCGAGTAAGACTCGAATTAGGTACCGAGTTGAGTTCGAGTCTACCCCGGCTTGGCTCGATTCGGCTTGTGAGTCAATAGTGGCTCATTTAGGGTTTTTCTAAAAAAAATATGAGTTTTAGGTCTGTCTTGTAATTTGACATGCAAAAGGTTTAAAAAATTGTAAATTAACCCTTAACCCCAATTAACCCAAATCGCATAAACGATTTCCCCAAAATCATAAACTCTATTTTCACATTACTAATTATCAAGAAACCCCGATTTCCCCAAAATCACACCCAGCCACCCACAAACACAAGAACTATCCAATCGTCGACAACTGCAAACACAAAAACCCTTTTTTTTTTTTTTTTTTTTTTGTCTCGGATTGTATAATTTGTTGTGTAATACATTGTTTATATTGATTTGGATGCAAATTTACCAAAAATTGGATATGATTTGTGTAAAACAAGATCTGCAGGTTATATAAAAAAAAGGTCAAACGAGCCGTAATCAAGGCATAATCGAGCCAATTCGAGCTTGAGTTAATCGAGTCATAATCGAACTTTTCGAGTTGAGTTAAACGAGCTCGAGTTGAGTCACGAGCCGACTCGATTATAAACGAGTCGAGTCATGAGTCGAATTTTCTTGACTCTGCTAACTCGTGACTCGACTCGAACTTGTCTAATGCTTAACCGAGTCAAGCTCGTTTAGAGTGATACTCGGCTAGGGTCGTTTACACCCCTAAATAATGATACCTTAAACATTTAAGTGTAAAAGACAAACCTTGTTGTTAACATTTTTTGCAGGTTGAGAGCTTGATATATCAATGTAATGTGTGAGTTAAGAGTCTTTATTTATTTGTTTTTATTTTAGGAAATAATAAACTTTGTACTAAAGCTTAATTTTTTAAAGTATGCAAAGAAACGTCTATGGACTAGGTGTTTATGAAGAATAAACAAACAAGGGGAAACATCTCTATATATAATAAAACCTCCCTTGTACAAAAGCCAAAAAACTATTAAAATCTACCCAAAACTCCTTCCCTAGTAAGATGAATAAGGAAAAAAGGTGACATTTAATCTTCTTGGCAATTGAAGCTCAGAGAAATAGTAAACTCTAGCCCACAAGTCTCCACTGTTTTCTTCACTTTCTCACCAAAAAACCAATGATTTATTTCAAGCAAATCACCTAAAAAGTAGCTGAAACAACACACACAAGGAGTTATATGTTGTTGTATCAGGTGACTTAAGGTTATTTCGGATGTTCTGTACCTCCTCCTGCGTCACATCTCAATATTTCAAAATTTTGTTTGGAGTTGGTGGAAGTTATAGTTAGTGTCACACTTCAACGTTCCTTTATTACATATTTGAGCTTTTCTTTGAATTTTATGTCTCTTTCAAATTATTGTTATTATCATTATTATTATTGTACTGTCATAATCATTTCTTCTTCTTCTACTACTACTACTACTACTACTACTACTACTACTACTACTACTACTACTTCTTCTTCTTGTTCTTGGTTCCTTTTTCTTGAAGAAAAGTTGGTATTTATTATTGATTGTGTGTGATTTTGCAGATAATAACAATGTTTTGACTGTAGCTAGTCTATGGGCTCCTGTTATTGCGGTGAGTACATTCAATTTTGTTCTGATTATGCCTATAGGAATGACTTTAGATTAGCTTTTCAGCTGATATTTATCATGTAATATCCATTTGAAGTTCTAAAACAAGTGCATGGAATGGAGGGTATTGATGTACTGATTGGATACATGGTTGCTTAGTTCAGATGTCTAACACGGAACCTATCTTTATTTTTGGCTTTGTTACCTTGATTGGAACAAAAGACAATATGTCTATGCAAATATTAAACGTCAGTCAGTATTCTTACATTACTTTGCAACTTCGAAGTTTCCTTACATTTTGTATTATTCTATAGATCTATCTCATGGATATTCACATATGGTACACTGTCTTGTCTGCAATTATTGGTGGTGTAATGGGTGCACGGGCTCGATTAGGCGAGGTATTGATATCCTTCATACTGTTCATGAGTATCTTATATGAGTTTTGTACAATCCATTTTATTTTGTTTTCTTTACTAATTATTCTTTCTCCTGATATCTGAGTGAAAATCTCCCTTCATCAGTATCCTTGTCATGCCAATTGCTTAATGTTGATTTATGACAGATACGTTCAATTGAAATGGTGCACAAACGTTTTGAGAGCTTTCCAGAAGCCTTTGTCAAGAACCTTGTTTCTCCACAGGCAAAAAGGTATTTGGATTGTGATGCTTACAGGTCTTAATTTTATCTAATATTCCTGTAGAAGTATTAATCCATTTTAAAGTTTTATCCAAATGCCTACCCTACTTATTTCCTAAGTCAAATTGTAATCTCATTTAAAATGTTAGCACCCATAACTTTTCAATTGGTGGAGGCTTTGATGAAATAAATAGTGGCTTAGCAAGCATATGCCAGAATGGGATTAATTTAGTTGGACTTGGAAAGTGGGGACATGGCTTTGTTTAATTGAGTGTCCTAAGTATACTTATCCGAGATCCTATTTCTTTCCAATGAAAATGTTTATGGACTGTTTTCTTATTTCAATCCGCTTGATAGCTGTTGATAATTGGGTGGGGCCTGTGAAGTTAACTGAGTAATTTGTGATGTTGAAATTTATGGTATTGTATGTATGCTTTTTCTTGTACATCTCATTTGTATTGCTTTTTCTTGTACATCTCATTTGTATTGCTTTTTCTATTATATCTTGCAAGTAACTTCTCTACCATTGTACTCTTCCAGGATGACATTTGACGAACAAGCACCTCAGGTGTGTGATTTATTTTAAGTTGCTCCCTCTAACTTAATCTTCAATGATGTCTATATTTGTTGCAGTGTTGAAACCAACACATAAACTCTGTTATACACTAACTTCCTAGTTCCCGGTAACAGGAAATGGTAATGTTATACGTGATGTTTCACTTTAGTTGAATTTATCTAAATTTATGTACTCGTTAATTTATACCTGGGAGGTTTCACGTTGACTTGTGTTTTCATTACGGCTTCCAACTGCATTTAGGAACAGCCAAGGATTATATGAGCCTTGTACAAATTCTTAAAGACAAAATAGCTAAGTTACTTCAGTAAACACATAATGTTTTTGAATAATTTAAGTCTGGTTTCTTATGTCAGGACATAGGAGATTTATCATTTTAAGGTTTTATTTATATGTGTGTACTCATATGCGTGCTTGTGGGTGCAAGTATGGGTTTGTGTTTTATCTTCTTCTTTTTTGGGTGCCTGGCTGCGTTTCACTGTGTTTGTGCGTTTGTGTGTAGGTTGCTGCCTTTTTTTAATTCACTATTTGTGTAACAAATGTTACACAAATCTGCCTGTTTTTTTTTTGGGACAGGAGATATTTCAACTTGATAAATACGTAATACTATGAACAATATTTGATTTGGATGATTAACTTGTGGTCGGTCCTTTGTGTGGTTCGTGCAGGTTGCTCAAGAATTGAACAGGGAATATGCATCTATTTTTTCTCCATTTTGGAATGAGATTATCAAAAGTTTGCGTGAGGAAGATTTTATTAGTAATAGGTAATGTTGGAGCCTGCTTTATTGTGTTTCTTTCATGGTTTTAAAAGCTGTGGGTGGTATTCGCAGACTGTCATATGTTTTTTCTGCCATTTCAGGGAGATGGACTTGCTTTCCATCCCTAGCAATGCAGGAAGTCTACGATTAGTTCAATGGCCTTTGTTTCTTCTCAGCAGTAAGGTTAAACCTCTCAAACATTAACTGGAACTTGTTCGAGCCTACAATATTACGCAGTGCACAGCACTAAAAATTTCACATTTTTGTTGGACAATATGATTTTCCAGATATTTTTAGCAATCGATTTGGCTTTGGACTGCAAAGATACGCCGGCTGATCTTTGGAATAGAATATGTAGGGATGAATACATGGCATATGCTGTTCAGGAGTGCTACTACAGTGTTGAAAAGATTTTACATTCGTTGGTTGATGGTGAAGGGAGACTTTGGTATGAATTGTTCAGGCAGCTGTTATTGTTTTGGTTTTGACCGTAAAAGATTTAGCGTAGTTTCTTAATATGTCATGAATTTCTAATCATTGGTTTTTTTCTTATCCACAAAAAAATCTCTTTGATGAGGGCTGACACATGACTTTTTTTCGTTGTAACAGGGTTGAAAGGATTTTCCGAGAAATTAATAACAGTATATCGGATGGTTCACTTTTTACAACCTTGACTCTGAAGAAGATTCCACTTGTGTTGACAAGATTTTCTGCTTTGTTTGGGCTTCTGGTATATGTTTTATGAAATTCAGTCGTCATTTATTTTATTGGAAAATAAATTTGAAATTAATACTGTATAATATCTGAGCTTTCTTTCATTTTCTGCTGCATATTTTCAATTGAAAGAATTGAAGCTTATAAATTTGTGGGTAATCCTTTTACCCATCTTTTCTAATTTCCTGCTAAGTGTTTCCTTAGTTAGGGTGAACTCATCTTCCTTTATTTTCCTTTTTGCAAAATGATGTGTATTAAGAATTCAGAAACAAGCTAAACACATTGGCAGCAGTTTTCCAATTAAGTGCTCAGAAAATAGAAAATTTATAAAGGAATTGGAAAGAGTTGCTTTCATTTTTTTTCTTTGGTGAAGTTCCTTTCTTAGAAACAAAATATACTTTTGAGTTATTTGATATTCTTATTAATTCTTTGTAAGGGCTTTTAACTTATTTTTATAAATTTTTCTGAGAATTTTTATAATGCATTACAATAATTAATATTAATTACATTTTTTTTTTTTATTATCAATGTTTTCATAACATGATACCAAACCGATTATCAACTCTTGAGATTCAAAATTCAATTTTGTATTTCCAAATTTGGAAGCTAATTTTTCAAAAGAAGACCAAAATATGTCCTTAGTTTATCATGCATATATTTATGTGAATAACGTTTTGGAATATTTCTTGTGAATATAAGCTAATTGGTTGAGTAGTTATCTCTGTTATTATTTTACCATTAGGAAAGTCATAAAACTAGTTTTTGTCACTGTTTTGTATGCATTTGTTTTCCCCTTCTTTGATATTGTTGTGGATATACAATCCATTGATTTACCTGTCTCATTATTATTTTCTAATGTAGTTTAACAGTTTTTGATAAAAATTAGAATATTGATTTCTCTGTTATTGGATTTTTTTTAAAAACTTCTATTCAATGTTTCTGTCTCCATTATATGGTAAATGTATGGATAACTTACTTGCATGTTGCTTTTCCCTTATGCTAAATGATGTATGGATAATTTAGTTGGTCTATATATCATAGTTATCATACTGTTATTGACAAATTGTGTGATACACCCTTGATCATTATTTACAATTGAGTTTTTTTTATTTACCCCCCTGGGAATGGTTAAGTCTCAAACGCTCCCATGGTTTTGGAAATATTAGAAGAGACCCCTGGCTGTGAATATGTGATAGTGTCGCTGTGCCACTGCACCTTGCAGAGTGATGTTGCGGCACCACCACCTCTAATTATTTTTTTTTTATTTTTTACTTTTTTTGGTGACAAGTTTCTCCATGGGTTCAAGCAATCTGGGTTGGTTTATGGGTTTTTTTAGCTATCAATTTGATTTGTGTTTGGGTTTTAGATTTGGGGTTGATTTATGCTGATTGAGCTTTGATTTGGTTTGTGTAAGGATTTTGATTTGTTCTTTTAGGTTAAAATATTTTATGTCAGGATATTGTGTGTTTTATATATATGCTGTTGTTGTAGCTTCATATTCATAATAAAAACTGAACTGTGTCAGAGGAATGAAAATCCGGATCTTGCAAACGGTGCTGCAAAAGCTTTATTTGACATATACGAGGTTGTTACACATGACCTGCTGTCATCTGATTTAAGGTTTGTGGCTGGCTATGTGTGTTTGTCGAACATTTTTTTGAGTACTAGTTCAGTTTAATGTTTATCTTTTTACTTCTTCTCTTCAGGGAGCAGCTTGACACATGGAACATTTTGGCTAGAGCAAGAAATGAACGTCGCTTGTTTTCTAGTATAGAATGGCCTAGAGACCCGGAAATTGTAAGCATATTCAAATTTGCCCCCAATAAACTGCTTTCTAGAAAAATATTTTGGCTTGGTTTTTTGTGTTTGCATTTACATTATCCACTTTATTCTGTTTATTATCACAGAAGGAGCAGGTGAAGCGATTGTATCTTCTTCTTACTGTAAAGGATTCTGCTGCTAATATTCCAAAGAATCTTGAAGCAAGAAGAAGATTAGAATTTTTCGCCAATTCTTTATTTATGGACATGCCACCAGCAACGCCAGTTTCTGAAATGATACCATTCTGGTATATACAAATTTTTATATCATATACATGAATTAATAATTTTAGTGAGAAATGCATCTTATTCGTCTGTATTTATGTTTTACTTGTTTGTTTGTTTGTTTTGTTCGAGAATAGTGTCTTCACCCCATACTACAGTGAGACTGTACTTTACAGTATCTCTGATCTACAGAAAGAAAATGAGGATGGAATATCAATTCTTTTCTATCTTCAGAAAATATTTCCAGGTATTTTTTTGACTTCCTCCTCTTCAAGGTTCCTTTTTCTTTTTCTTTTACTAGCATGTTTTGTAGTGCTAGATTCTAGTTTTCAATATTCAATATCCTATAAAAAAATTTCAATATTCAGCAGTAGTACAAGTTTGTATAACTGTTTGTTTTTTATTCTTAAAATCAATAATAGTTTTGTTTTCCTTGTCATGAATGTTTATAAATTGCGTTGTTTGAAGGATTATGTTCTCAACATTATATGTGGATTACCTACATCTTGTGTCTGTTAGAATGCCAACATGCTGCTACTCAAACTGTGCCTAATTCTTCATCTTTGGATAGCGTCCAGGAATTGCATTATTCTAGATTAGTTAAAATATAGCAAGTTTTTCCACCATTCACTTGACAGATTATGTGCTATCGAGTCTGTAATTTGTATCTTGAAGCATCTGTGATGAGTCTATATGCTTTTGAGGTGACTATTACAGATGTTTGCCTTTGTCTGTAAAGGTTTGGGTTTCTTTTCTTCAGTTTTTATTTTATTTTATTTATTTATTTTTTTGTTAGGAAAGAAAAAAAATCCCCTTGTCTTCCACTTTCTTGATAAATTTTCCTTCAAGGCGTATATTATTTATTGGTTAAGATGTGATCATTGGTCTTTTAATCTCATTTAGGTGGTGCTATTTTATATTTTATGCGGTTATTTCTTTTAAAAACTTGGTTGTGGATTTTTTTTTTCTATTTTAGATGAATGGGAGAATTTCTTGGAACGCATTGGTCAAAGCGAGTCTGGTGGAGAGGTAGATCTTCAAGAAAATTCAAGTGATTCTTTGGAACTTCGATTTTGGGTATCTTATCGAGGGCAAACTTTGGCCAGGACTGGTTAGAATTCTCTTGTTACTAGTCTCATATTTTACTTCTTTGTAAAGTTTTTGACAAAATCTAGTTCTCTCTTGTGTGAAAAGTGATGGTTTTTTTCTTCCTATTATTGTTCTGGGGTTGTTTTCCCATTATTTGATGTAACTGTGTAGACATTATTTGAATTTCAAAATTTTGATAGTTGATTCATTGTTGTATTGTCTGGTTGTCTTAATGAAATGTGCATTTTTGTCAAAAATATTTTTTGTTTCGGAGATTATATGGTTCTCATATTATGTTGGTAAGCACAAAATGAAACTATATATATTATGTGCAGTTGGTTGGTTTCTATTATGAAAGTAATTGGTTATTATGGAAATGCAGTGCGTGGTATGATGTATTACAGAAGAGCTTTAATGCTACAGAGTTATTTGGAAAGGAGATCACTGGGAGGTATTTGCTGCAACATATGTAACACTGGCCTATTCTTGTCTAAGTGAGAGGCATGGATACACTTACACAGTTTCTTTTTTTGTTAATAGTGGATTATACTCAAAATAGCTTGCCTCTGACCCAAGGTTTTGAGTTATCACGTGAGTCACGGGCTCAAGCAGATTTGAAGTTTACTTATGTTGTCTCATGCCAAATTTATGGGCAACAAAAGCAGCGAAAGGCACCAGAAGCTGCTGATATTTCTCTTCTCTTGCAGAGGTGTGAATTTCATTTTGAGTATTTATCTTCTCAGTCAACATTTCTTGTTCCTTTTGTAGCCTGACTCTTTTGTTATGTTGAGGTAGAATATATAAACATATATGTAAACTGATAAAACCCCAGGATTAACAAGCAACAAGCAACCAATAATTCAGACAATGCACCAGTTCTCAAGTGTTTTCACAAGACAAGTTGGGATGGATTTAATCAGATTGATATTAAGAACTGAAAATGGTAAATAACAGAGTAGTATTCCAGGAATGAAACGAAAGAAATTACAGCAGATAAATCCCAGCAGTTCGAGGAGCTGGGGACCTCCCTGATTCACACTTTTACAAAATCCTCCTTTTCAACCAAAGGCTCTCCCTTTTATACATGAATCAGCTAACAACTTTTATTCCCTCTAACTAATTGCTTCACATGTCACCTGCCTCCTGCTTCTCTCCACTCAAGCAGTTTTCTTCAATTTTGTTAGTCTCTCTCCATTGATACATGCTTCTCCAATTCCAACCAAATCTGTTGGTGGCTTTTTACCCTTGTGCCCTCTGTGCTGGTAAACCTTCTTGATGGGTGGTCTATCAATACACCCCCCACCCCCCCTCTTTTTCCCTTGAAGAGCCACCTTGTCTTCAAGGTGAAAGTGAGGAAATTGAAGAGTGATAGTGTCGGCTAATTCCCAGGTTGCTTCAAATGGGGCTAAATCCTTCCACTTGATAAGGACTTCTTGAGAGCCATTCACTAGAGTGCGGACAACCAGGACAGATTTCGGCTGAACTTGTAGCTCCATGTCCTCTGTGAGGCCGGGTGGTAGAGGTTGGATAGGAACTGAGCTGTGCAAACTACGCTTGAGCTGAGAGACGTGAAAAAGGGGATGAATTTTGACTGTTGAAGGCAGCTCCAGCTTATATGCAACCTGTCCAATTTTTTCCAAAATGGAAAATGGTCCATAAGAACGAGGACTCAACTTTTCATTGAGTTTGAAGTCAAGGACCTGAAGCGGTAAGGCTGAAGCTTCAAAAACACCTGGTCTCCTGGCTAAAAGTTAACATCCCGACGATGGGCATGTGCCTGTGATTTCATATGGTTTTGGGCATTACTCAGGTTATTTTTCAGTGTGTCCAACATGGCATTACGATCAGCCATTTGTTGATTGACTTCTTCAACCAATGAAGGGTAGTCGGTGAAGCGGAGAAGAGTGGGCGGGTCGCGGCCGTATAGTGCTCTGAAAGTGGTCATCTTGGCGGCACTATGACAAGTAGAATTATACCAAAATTCGGCCCAGGCTACCGACCGTGGCCATTGCTTAGGCTGGTTGTTGCAAAAACAACAGAGATAGGCTTCTAAACAACGGTTAACTACCTCCGTTTGGCNGAAATGCAGTGCGTGGTATGATGTATTACAGAAGAGCTTTAATGCTACAGAGTTATTTGGAAAGGAGATCACTGGGAGGTATTTGCTGCAACATATGTAACACTGGCCTATTCTTGTCTAAGTGAGAGGCATGGATACACTTACACAGTTTCTTTTTTTGTTAATAGTGGATTATACTCAAAATAGCTTGCCTCTGACCCAAGGTTTTGAGTTATCACGTGAGTCACGGGCTCAAGCAGATTTGAAGTTTACTTATGTTGTCTCATGCCAAATTTATGGGCAACAAAAGCAGCGAAAGGCACCAGAAGCTGCTGATATTTCTCTTCTCTTGCAGAGGTGTGAATTTCATTTTGAGTATTTATCTTCTCAGTCAACATTTCTTGTTCCTTTTGTAGCCTGACTCTTTTGTTATGTTGAGGTAGAATATATAAACATATATGTAAACTGATAAAACCCCAGGATTAACAAGCAACAAGCAACCAATAATTCAGACAATGCACCAGTTCTCAAGTGTTTTCACAAGACAAATTGGGATGGATTTAATCAGATTGATATTAAGAACTGAAAATGGTAAATAACAGAGTAGTATTCCAGGAATGAAACGAAAGAAATTACAGCAGATATCCCAGCAGTTCGAGGAGCTGGGGACCTCCCTGATTCACACTTTTACAAAATCCTCCTTTTCAACCAAAGGCTTTCCCTTTTATACATGAATCAGCTAACAACTTTTATTCCCTCTAACTAATTGCTTCACATGTCACCTGCCTCCTGCTTCTCTCCACTCAAGCAGTTTTCTTCAATTTTGTTAGTCTCTCTCCATTGATACATGCTTCTCCAATTCCAACCAAATCTGTTGGTGGCTTTTTACCCTTGTGCCCTCTGTGCTGGTAAACCTTCTTGATGGGTGGTCTATCAATACACCCCCCACCCCCCCTCTTTTTCCCTTGAAGAGCCACCTTGTCTTCAAGGTGAAAGTGAGGAAATTGAAGAGTGATAGTGTCGGCTAATTCCCAGGTTGCTTCAAATGGGGCTAAATCCTTCCACTTGATAAGGACTTCTTGAGAGCCATTCACTAGAGTGCGGACAACCAGGACAGATTTCGGCTGAACTTGTAGCTCCATGTCCTCTGTGAGGCCGGGTGGTAGAGGTTGGATAGGAACTGAGCTGTGCAAACTACGCTTGAGCTGAGAGACGTGAAAAAGGGGATGAATTTTGACTGTTGAAGGCAGCTCCAGCTTATATGCAACCTGTCCAATTTTTTCCAAAATGGAAAATGGTCCATAAGAACGAGGACTCAACTTTTCATTGAGTTTGAAGTCAAGGACCTGAAGCGGTAAGGCTGAAGCTTCAAAAACACCTGGTCTCCTGGCTAAAAGTTAACATCCCGACGATGGGCATGTGCCTGTGATTTCATATGGTTTTGGGCATTACTCAGGTTATTTTTCAGTGTGTCCAACATGGCATTACGATCAGCCATTTGTTGATTGACTTCTTCAACCAATGAAGGGTAGTCGGTGAAGCGGAGAAGAGTGGGCGGGTCGCGGCCGTATAGTGCTCTGAAAGTGGTCATCTTGGCGGCACTATGACAAGTAGAATTATACCAAAATTCGGCCCAGGCTACCGACCGTGGCCATTGCTTAGGCTGGTTGTTGCAAAAACAACAGAGATAGGCTTCTAAACAACGGTTAACTACCTCCGTTTGGCCATCGGTTTGAGGATGGTACGCGAAACTGAATTTCAGCTTGGTACCTGCGGCCTTAAACAATTCTTGCCAAAATTGACTGACAAACACTCAGTCTCTGTCGGATACAATTGAGTTTGGAAACCCATGCAGGCGGACAACCTCCAAAACAAACAGATCAGCCACTTCCTTGGCCGTGTATGGGTGACATGAGGGGAGGAAGTGACCCTACTTAGTTAATCGATCCACCATTACCAATATCGTGTCGTATCCTTTGGCTTTGGGCAGCCCCTCGATAAAATCCATACTAATGTCTTCGAATACCTGGGTGGGAATGGGTAAAGGTTGGAGAAGACCCGCAGGCTTAAGAGCTGAATGTTTATTCAGTTGACAAGTGGCACGCCGTTGAACAAAAGTCTGAACATCTCTTTTAATTCCCTCCCAAAAAACCAGATTCGTCACCCGTTTGTAGGTTCTAAAAAATCTAGAATGGCCACCGGTAGGACTGTTGTGGAATTCTTCCAACAACCGCGGAATAAATTTAGAAGATTTGGGAACCACCAACCTGTTTTTGTAGAGCAGACAACTGCGGTGTAGATTGTAATTTGGGTGACTCTGGGGATCGAAAAGCAAACTTGGATGATAGTTCGAAGCTTCGCATCTTGCTGTGCTTCAGCCGCCAGATCATCGAATTCTGAGAAGTTAACTATCGAGACAGCAGTGAATTCCATGTCTTCTCTGCGGGAGAGGGCATCAGCCACATGGTTTGAACTACCTGGTTGATACACGATCTCAAACGAGTACCCGAGAAGCTTAGAAAGCCATTTTTGCTGTTCAGGTGTTTTCACCCTCTGATCGATCAAGAACTGCAAACTACGCTGGTCCGTTTTGGTAGTAAACTTTTGTTCGCTGAGGTAGTGACTCCATTTTTGAACTGCGAATACTATGGCCATTAACTCTCTTTCATATACTGATTTTTGCCTTGACTGATGGGAAAATGCTTTGCTGATGAATGCTATGGGATGCTGGTTTTGAAGTAAGACAGCTCCCAATCCTTGGCCCGATGCGTCGGTGTGGACTTCAAAAGGGAGACTGAAATTAGGTACAGCCAAGAGAGGAACATATGACATGGCTTTTTTCAGGTTATCAAAGGCTTGTTGGGCCTGTTCATTCCACCCGAAGGCGTCTTTCTGAAGTAGTTTAGTCAACGGTTGAGCTATCGACCCATAATCTTTCACGAATCGACGGTAATACCCTGTTAATCCCACGAATCCCCACAACCCTTTGATAGTTTGTGGAACAGACCAAGATAGCATTGATTCAACTTTGGTTGGGTCTGCTTCCACCCTATTCGCAGAAATCAAATGTCCCAAATATTCTAACTTCAATTGACCAAATATATATTTCTTTTGGTTGACAACCAACTCATTGTCGGTCAAGATTTGGAAGGTGTATCGCAAGTGAGTGAGGTGGGCTTCTAGGTTAGGGTTGTAGACTAGGATGTCGTCAAAAAATATCAGTACAAACTTCCTTAAAACTGGTCTGAAAATGGTGTTCATCAAAGCCTGGAAAGTGGAGAGGGCGTTAGTCAACCCAACTGGCATGACCAGGAATTCGTAATGCCCCTCGTGAGTTTGGAAAGCTGTTTTTGGCACATCCTCGGGCCTAACTCTGATCTGGTGATGTCCGGATTTCAAATCCAGCTTAGAAAAAACTGTTGCTCCAGCCAACTTATCTAACAACTCATCAATTGAAGATATGGGAAATTTGTCAGGTATGGTTATGTTGTTAAGGGCGTGGTAGTCAACACAAAATCGCTAGCTTCCATCTTTCTTTTTAACTAACAACACCGGGCTTGCAAATGGACTAGTACTCGGTTGAATTATTCCGAACATCAGCATTTCACCCACCAGCCTTTCCATCTCAATTCTTTTGAGTGTAGGAATATTTGTAGGGGTGTAGATTAGGGGGTTTGGAGGATTGTTGGATGGTTATGGCATGGTCAGTTGGTCTCCTTGGTGGGAGACAAGGGTGTTGGTCAAACAGTTGGTGGAATTCTTTAAGTAATGCAACAACTTCTGGCTCCATGGGTTCACTCTGCTCTTTGACTTTCCTCTCAATGGAACAAAACTCTACTACATACCCTGCACCCTCACTCTGTAGTGTCTTGAGCATGGCTTTTAGAGAGACTACAGTCTTAACTAACGAAGGATCACCTTGCAACACAATCCTCCTCCTGTTACTATCGAACGCCATGGTTAAATTTTTCCAGTTAGAGTACACATCTCCTAACGTGCTCAACCAAGATATCCCTAACACCACATTAGCTCCACCTAAATTAAAGGGGAAAAAATCCTGTGTCAACTCCACCTCCTGGATCCTCATACTCACATTTCTACAAATCCCTTCTCCCCTGACGGTAAAACCATTTCCTACCATTATTCCAAATTGTTTCCCCTTCTCCAAGTTCAAGCCTAGCTTCCGTACCAGCTCCTTTGAGATGAAATTGTGGGATGCCCCACTATCAACCAATACAATCACTGTCTCATCTCCAATCATTACCAGGATCTTCAAAGTTTTATCCATCGTCATACCTACAATCAAGTTTATAGACAAAGCCAATGGATTACCTGTTGGGTTGGCATCATCATCGTTGTCAGAGCTGGGTTCTTCCTTTTCCGACGAGTCTTCATCAGTTACTAAAAGGATCTGTAGTGATCTTGCCCTACAATGGTGCGTGGGACTGTATTTTTCGTCACATTTGAAGCACAGTCCTCACTCCCTCTTGCTCTGAATCTCGGCGTTAGTCAATCGTTAGAAGCTGTCGCCGCGAAATCCCTACATGGGTGTGTCCGCTGGCCTTTGTCGTTCATTTCCTTTGCTTGAAATCAGATCTGGAATGCGTGAAAAAGAGTTGGGTGACCATGCATTTGTGCGCCAGTTTTCTGGGTTGGGTGTGACCCGCTGGTATGGCTCCATTTTAGGTGGTTGGGTCTTAAAGGGTTTGGGCTTATGTTTTTCTAAAGCCCAGTTTTTTTCCTCAATTATGTGGGCCTGCTCAATAAGTGAAAAAAGTGTATTTTGTTGGGCCAAACGCAGTTCAGCCCGAATTTCTTCTTTGAGTCCCTTTAAAAAAATTCCCATTAGCAAATCTTCTCCTACCTCATGCAAGGGAGCTGAATGTTCTTCAAAATTTTCTCTGAATTCTGTTACTGTTCCCGTTTGTTTTAAGGCTACTAGTGCCTCATATGTTGATCCTTTGAAAGATGGACAAAATCTCGCAACCACGGTAGTTTTAAAAGCTTCCCATGAACTGATTGGTGCCCTTGATTCGACCCACTGATACCAATTCATTGCCCGTCCCTCCATGCAAACCGCAATTGCCTCTACTTTTTTCCCTTCTGTGTAACGATTGACTGAAAAATAGCAATTCGCTCTAAAAGTCCATCCGTGGGGATCTTCTCCATTAAATATTGGTAATTCTAATTTTTTTCCCTTTTTTTCCTCCTTAAGGCTCTCGGTTTCCTTATTCTAACCCATTCCACCATTGTCGTTACTGTTGGAGTTTTCCCCCAGCTTTGACTTGCCCCTATCTCTACTATTTTGTGCTTCCTTCTCCTCTTTCAATCTCATCCATTCCCTCATTTCTAGGAGATACCTTTTGATGCTACATAACTCCTCCTTCATCCCTCCTGACTCCTTCTCCATGTTACCCATTTCTTTTTCTAATCCCTCAACCTTCTGCTCCATTCTCGATTTAGGCATTACCCACGCCAAGCTTTGATACCAGTTGATAAAACCCCAGGATTAGCAAGCAACCAATAATTCAAACAATGCACCAATTCTCAAGTGTTTTCACAAGACAAATTGGGATGGATTTAATCAGATCAATATTAAGAACTGAAAATTGTAAATAACCGAGTAGTATTCCTGGAATGAAACGAAAGAAATTACAACAGATAAATTCCAGCAGTTCGAGGAGCTGGGGACCTCCCTTATTTACACTTTTACAAAATCCTCCTTTTCAACCAAAGGCTCTCCCTTTTATACATGAGTCAGCTAACAACTTTTATTCCCTCTAACTAATTGCTTCACACGTCACCTGCCTCCAGCTTCTTTCCACTTAAGCAGTTTTCTTCAATTCTGTTAGTCTCTCTCCACTGACGCATGCTTCTCCAATTCCAACCAAATCTGTTAGTGGCTTTTTACCCTTATGCCCTCTGTGCTAGTAAACCTTCTTGATGGGTGGTCTATCATAAACACGTATAATGAAGTGTCACTTGTCTGTCGTAATTTGCTATGGATGATTTGGCCTTATTTTAGCATTTCTGATGTTTGCTTTTCTGACATTATTTTGCTCATTGGGACTGGTTAAGAAAGTATAGTTGGGAATATATATAAGAGACACCGAAAATAATTAAGCTGTAAACATTATGAAGTGCTTATGTAGCCCTGAAGAAGTGGGGAAGGGAAACAACTTTGTTCTACAAGAATGGGACTGTGGAATTCCTCCGTTCTGTGTTACATATAATGTTCTAAATTGCATCAAATAAGTGTGATGTTTGTATCATTATATTAAGTTGAAACAAAATTGTGGTCAACTGTGTTTTCTTGGCATTTTCTATTTTGTTGGTAAGTCCTTGATGAAGTTTCCATGTCTGTAAGTCCTACCATTAAGTTCTATGCTATAATCATAATACTTAGTTATACATGTCATAAGCTCAGTGCAAACTTACTTCTTGTAGTTTTTGTTATTAGGAATGAGGCACTTCGAGTTGCCTTCATACACGTGGAGGAGACTGGTACAACTGATAAAGTTTCAAGGGAATTTTATTCAAAGCTTGTTAAAGCTGATATACATGGAAAAGATCAGGTATATTGTTTTTTTGACCTATTGTTTGTCCATTGATTTTGAACTTTCTGGTGGACAAGTTTCTGATCATGAATCAAAGCAGCTGATGAGTCTGGTTGATTGTTACTCTTTGTTGATGTGTTTGGTTGAATTTTGTTTAGCTTGACTAAAAGTAGATAACAGGTCTCTGCTTTAGGGACATTTCTCTTTCCTCGTTTGGGAAGGATGACCTAGTTTACTGCTTAATTTCAGATCACCCATTTGCCATATTTGAAAGACATGAATGTCTATTTAGTTGTAAGCTATTGCCTTCCTACTGGTTTGTTATTAAAAACTTTTGTGTCTCACGCACTCAAGAATTTTTCAAGATGCTCAAGAAGAGGCTTGATATGCTTTGGGAGAGTCTGTGGGATGACATCTTTGTGGTTTTTGTCATTAAGCAATTCCAAGGGACATCTTTTTCCTTCATTTGTAAAGATTAGAGTGCTGTTCTTAAGTTTTATTTCGGTCTCTCTGGTGGATTTCTGGCTCACCTGATTTTCTGATATACCAATGCTTTTCCCTTTTAGTAATATTGTTGATTCCTATTAAAAAAAAAAAAAAAAAAAAAAGGAGTTTGATGTCCTTGAAAAAAAAAAAAAAAAAAAGGAGTTTGATGTCCTTGTGGTTTTGCACGTATTAACCTTATTGCACCTGTAAATTTAGAAGGGATTCTATTTTAACATTTAATGTGATAAGATGAACATATATATATATATTTTTTTTTTTTTTAAAAAAGAAAAAGATGCGATTTTATTTTTGGTCGGTGGTTAAAGCATGAAAAGTTTTTACTCAGAACTTGGTGTTTTAGATTGTTGGTAGAAGCTTCAAAGAATGACTTGGATGGATATCAACTTTGGGACAGTTGTACACTATTGCTACATTACTTATATGATGCTGACATTTGTTTTTTTATATCTAAAATGTCAAGTTATTAATCTTGACCTTTTAAGTGTACTAATATTTCTGTCGTTTATTGTAATAGTGTGAAATATGAAATAGTTTAACTCTACTCTTTCTTCAAATGCTTTTCTTCTTGTTTATTTTTCTAAGAAATTCCTACCCCTCTGCTGTAGAGATTTTCTTTATTTTAGTGGGGGACTGGTTATAAGATTTTTATGACTGCAATCTGCTATATTTTTCTTATTCCAATTAATGGGTTTTTGTGTTCATTATGGTTCCTGTTCAGCAGATGTACCTTAAGCATAGCAATTTGTGTGCGTTTGTTTAATTATGTTCACCTTTTTAATATGCTAAATTTAGCTGTTCTAGCACTCGAATTCCATATCATACCGAGTAAGTTTTCTTCTTTTGTAATAATTTCTTGCTTTGCAATTTATTTCATAGAGCATCAAAAGTTTGTTTTTCACCACATGTTGTTCCTCGTGCGGGGAGAAACTACGATTTTTTTACAAGTTATCTGTTGTTTTCATAGAATAAATAAGTTGTGTAAATATGCTTATGTTTCAATTTTCTGAGTTAACTATTGTTTGGATGATAGATGTTTCTTATGTTATGTTCATGTTTTCGTAGGAAATATATTCAATCAAACTTCCTGGGGATCCAAAGCTTGGTGAAGGGAAGCCTGAAAATCAAAACCATGCCATAATATTTACACGTGGAGAAGCTATTCAAACTATAGACATGAATCAGGTTTTTTTCAGTCTCTCCTAAGTTTTCAACTATTGTTTGGTAGACTGGAGGTTATTTTGATTTTTTTGTTCTTGTAAAAAGACAAGCAATGAAAATTTACGAGACCTAAACAATATTTGGAGCTAGTGGAAAATTTATGTTTCTTTCTATATGACTTAATCTGGTTTATGGGGACCATTGGCTCTAGTTTTGTTCATTATATTTTAACACTGTTAATTGAAATGTGGGTAACTCTTTCCTAATTTCTTCTTAAGTACTGATCTAAATAGCTTCAGATTCATGGTTAGGATAGTTAACTTTTGCTTTTGGAGTGTTGAGTCGTCAATTATAGATAGTTTGGTGGTTTTTTAATGTGTCTCTTCATCAAGGTTTGGGGCATATTTTGGAAACGGACACTAAAGGAAATATTTCTAGTGTGTTTTGTCCTTATTTTATTGACCAACTATTTGTTTCTGGACATTATGTAATCTAAATGCTGACACCATAACTTAAAGGATAAGTTTTTAACATATTCTTGTGTTTATCAGCATAAGTTGTGTGCTATGGATGTTATGTTTTGTTGGCGCTACTCTGAAGAGTAGCTAGCCATGTACTTTTTGATAAAGATATGAAATAATGCATCTTTTAAAGCTGAGGTAAAATTATCGTTTTAGATGCTGATGTAATGTTCTGGAATCCCATGGCTTGTATTTTTACAAGTATGCTTATCTTGTTTGCAGTTTAGTTTTTTATGCTTTTGATATAGAAACGCCGAATTGTATAGCTATGATGTGTGCACTTCTTTGTCTAATTTTTTTAAAACCAATTGTAGGATGGTGGACATAGAGTCATCGATTATAGGTTTCAGTAGCTTTGTCTTTGCTGTCATAGTGATTGTTTGTGTCCAATCATTTGGATATAGTTTTCAGTAAATTTGTCCTTTCTATGGACTGCTGCTTGAAAATACAGGCTTAATAACTTCAGGTCTATTATTCTGTGGTCTGATTGATTAAATTGCTGTACAGATTTTAATAGTTACATATTTGATGGTTTATGTCTATTTGCAGTTATGTTTCACACAGAATTCATTTGCCAACTGCTTAGATGTTTCAATTCTATGTTCTTTTAGTTGCTGGATGTACCTTTTCTTTGCTGCATCTTTCCCCGTAGACTTCTAGATTTGTTTGACATTATTGGTCTGAGACCTGGAAATTCGGAATCATTAATAACATCTTATTATAATATGCTTAGTGAAGAATGATATGGTAATAATCTTCATTTGGATTGACTTTGTTCTGTTGAATTCATTTGCCAACTGCTTAGATGTTTCAATTCTATTTTCTTTTAGCTACTGGATAAACTTTTTTGGCATCTTTCTATCTAGACTTCTAGACTTCTTTAACATTATTGTTCTGAAATCTTGAAATTTGGAATTGTGAATAACATCATATAATAATATGCTTAGTGAAGAATGATGGTGATAATCTGCATTTGGATTGAATTTTTTTTTTTTTTTTTTTTTTTTTTTTGTTCTTTAGGACAATTACCTTGAGGAGGCAATGAAAATGAGAAATCTTCTTGAGGAATTCCGAAGAGATCATGGCATTAGACATCCAACTATTCTTGGTGTGAGGGAGCATGTTTTTACCGGAAGGTCTGGAACGCCTTTTCTTTGAACAATGGCTGCTGTGGTTTGGTTGTTCTGCTAATTTTCTTACTTATTATGTTTTGGTCCTATCCATGCAGTGTCTCATCTTTGGCCTGGTTCATGTCCAATCAAGAGACGAGCTTTGTGACCTTGGGCCAACGTGTGCTAGCATACCCTCTCAAGTGAGTAGTTATCTACTTATACCTTTGAAATGACTAAGGTATACACTGATAAAGTTCTTACATAAAAAGATCAAGATCTGTCCCCTCCCTCTTTTTCTTTGACAAGAAATAAAATGACTATTGTTTTTTAAAAAACGAAGTCTCCCTCCCCCTATTTGGGTGGATATTTTATGAGATTTAAAATAAGTTCAGTGGTGGTGACATTCACCAAATTCAATGTTGGGGCAGGGACAGGTTTAAGGTAGCTTCTCTGCCATGTAACTGTTATACCCTATTAAAAATTTGTTTTCAACACATTCTCACATGAGGGGGAGAGGACGAGATTGATATTTTTATGAGCTTCTCCTTCTTGTGATTTGTGGGACATGATGCCACGGGAACTTGATGATTAGAGATTTTTATTGGGATGGGAAGCATCCACGCTGAGATCTTAATAAAGTGGGATGGGAAGGGGGCTTTGGTTCTGATTATGACTGCTGGCTGTTATTTGTTTTGAGTATAAGAGTCTATTTAGCTTCACCAATGCATTTAAATTATCTCTTTTAATTCTTGTGTTATTTTAATCATTCAACATTGAGATAAAGGAATGCTTCTTGTATAACAGTATGGTGAGCTTTGAACTATGAGTGCAGTATCGGAAACTAATATCTCAATCATAGTTCAGACGATAGTCTGACTCATTATGAGGTTGTCGTAACTTCCCCCTTTAGGACTGTCACAATTAGTACTATGAGCTCTGGTTAAAACCCTTGTGCCTTCAGCATTCTGCTGTAGTTCTGTCGGTGACCTGGCAGATTTTAGGGCTTTTTCTTTTTGGTTTTAGATTGAAGAAAAGTTCTTAATATCATAAGTGGAAAATATTGTGAGAATTCCTTGTTACTCTATCCTTCTCCTATTCAAAGTTTCCCATAAGTTAGATCCATCTTCTCCATGTTCCTCTCAGTTTATATTTCCTAAACAAAGTGGCTGATACCTCTTTTAAATGGGCTACCTTAACTTTGATCTTTTGGTTGAGCAATTTATGTATGTTGTTGACTTATATTCAGGGTTCAAATTCTCTTCTTAACAAAAGGAAAAAAAAATTGATGGCTTAATTTCATTTTCATGTAAAATATCTTGCAGAGTCCGCATGCACTATGGACATCCAGATGTGTTCGACCGAGTTTTTCATATAACTCGAGGTGGCATTAGTAAGGCATCACGTGTCATTAATATTAGTGAAGATATATATGCAGGCTAGTGAAAATCTCTCTCTCTTTCTCCCCACATCTTTCTTTTAGTTAATTTTGCATTGATTTAATTTTTTGGTTTTTGGAAACTTTCATCTTCATTCCTTATGATTGGTTATGATAAAGACTGAATATTTTTAATTCATTGGGTATCTTCCTTTTAATTCTTAAATTAGGAATGATTAGTCTTAAAGTTATCAAAGACCTTCCCTGAGTTTCCTTAAAATTTATTAAAAATCTCCCTTCCAACAAATGTTTTGATATATTTTTCAAACCAGGCCAGTGTGCCTTTGTGACCTGATATTATGAAAAAAGTCAGCCTATATCATTCTATTATTGTACAACTATCTCATATTATGAAACAGGCACAAGTCACTCCTTGGAATGGTGAAGGTTTTGTTTTCCATTAGTTTCATTGTGTCGATTTTTGCTTTAAAATGCAATCTTACTGGAATAATGTCTCTTTTATCTGTTAAGAATTTCATGTTTGTTATGTATGTGTCGACTGTTAAATATTGAGGCACATTCTTCAAGTTAGATTCCTGAGGGCTGAGCCATTGCTTTCTTCTGGCTTAACTTTATGATTTTGATCTTATGCTTATTCCTTACTGGCTATGTGGTAATACATTTTGTTGACTTAACTGTTGGCAACTTATATAATGATATAAAAATGAATTTGCTGCAGGATTTAACTCCACATTGAGACAGGGTAACATTACTCACCACGAATATATTCAGGTTTGATATGCTCATTTGTATATTTCTTTCTGTTTAGGTCACAGAGATATCTATTAAGATAGTATATTTCCTCCAATTTCTTGAGATTGCTTCTCTATGTAGGTTGGAAAGGGAAGAGATGTGGGGTTAAATCAGATTGCCCTATTTGAAGGGAAAGTTGCAGGAGGGAATGGAGAGCAAGTCCTAAGCAGGGACGTGTACAGGCTTGGTCAACTTTTTGATTTCTTTAGAATGCTCTCTTTCTACTTCACAACTGTCGGTTACTATGTTTGCACGATGGTGTGGTTACTTCCATGACTTGTTCTAAGTGCATTTTTTATCTATCTTTTTCTAGTGATTTATGCAGTTAGCTGGTTTTCCCATTGCACTAAAGAGTGTTTCTTTTTCTTTCTACCCCCCAATTGCAGATGACTGTCCTTACAGTGTATATATTCTTATACGGAAGAGCTTACCTGGTAATTTAGCATACCAAGCACTGTGTCTTATTTCTCCCTTCTATTCATGTAGATAAAGTTATATCAAATTTCTTGTACAAAAGTGTAGAGTTATGTTTTATTTATCACACCTGAAAGTTAGATTGAAGAGGATATGAACTTGGTATTGTCTCTTACCCAAATTAAGTGTTTTTGCTTATTTACATCACTTGCAGTTTTAGATTCTGCAAAAGGTGAGAATATTGTCAAAATAAAGAGTTGAAAACCTATATTTTTGGTTATTTGATTACTCGCATACTGGACTTAGTTCATACATGTGTACTTTATAGGTTGGGCACTCAAGGCCCTTGGTTATGTTTCATGCAGCGGTTGTTATACATTAATATGTTAAAACTGGACTGCCTGAATATCATAGTATTATTACATCATGTCTTTTTGCTAAATAAATCATCCAATGACTGCATTTATTATTTCATGTTTTGTGTTTCATTTTATTACAATGGAAAGTGTCAAGTCTAGGAATTCTTAGGCACCATGTTTTATTACTTTATTATGAAGCCAATTAATTTGGTGGAAATATGAAATTATGTGTAAAAATGCTGAGCTCAGCCTCAGTTAATGCATCTTGTCAATAAGCTGTATGCTGTTTCAGGCTTTCTCTGGACTTGATCGAGGAATTTCAAGGTATGCAAAGTTGACAGGAAATACATCGTTGAATGCGGTTTTGAATGCACAGTTCCTAGTACAGATTGGAGTTTTTACTGCAGTCCCAATGATAATGGGTTTTATACTTGAAATGGGATTGTTGAAGGTCAGTCCATCTAACACTCTGCAGTGTCATGTTCAAATTACTTTTCCTTGGAGAGATGTTTTAGAACTCATTTGGCTTGTGATGTGAAAATAATTTTCAAAATATATAATAAAAAATAATAATTTAGTTGTATCTCAATATACTTAATATCTGAAAAATGTATATAAAATGTTTTCAGAGTAATTGAAAATAAAATAATATAATATAAAAAACCCAAACCTATTTTATCTAAGAAAACAAATTTTTTTTTTTGAATTTCCTAATTTTACACTAGTTTTTAGGCTTATATGCAAATTCTTAAAAGAATTGTATTAAATTCTAAACAAACGGCTGTTTTAGCCCATAATGCTAAAAAATTGCAGACTTTTCTTGGTTCCCATTGTATAAGACTTTGTCCTCATTGTATTATGATCCTGGGATAACATTATATTTTAGGATCCGTTTGGTATGGTTTCTTCAAGTAGAGCTTATTAGAGTAGAGTTTTGATGAAAAAATTGCTGGTTATTTGGTTAAAATAATGTAAATGAAAGGATTTAAGATACATTGAAAAGATAAAGTCAAATTTCTAAGATGCAGAAGTTTTAATATTTCTAATTAGCTCGAAAAGAGCTTATGGAAGAATCTCAAATTTTGAGCTTCTTCTAGTAGACATAAAATAGTGTATCTAAGATACTATAAGCACTTTTCAGGTATAATCAAACAACCTTAGAAAATTTTAAAATAATGCTTTAAATTTATATAAGCTCTTTCCACTTGTAGATTAGTCCAACCAAACAGGCTTATAGTCAGCTGTGCCTATTAGAGCATATTTTTGAAATTTATGTTATTAATGTTATTGTTTTGAAAAATTTATTGCTTTTTAACTACAATTTTAATTGTTTTTGCAGGCTGTATTTAGCTTCATTACTATGCAACTTCAGTTATGTTCTGTGTTCTTCACATTCTCATTAGGAACCCGAACTCATTACTTTGGACGTACTATTCTCCATGGGGGTGCAAAAGTATGTATGCTATTTTCTGGTCTTCCTTGTTTTGAAGGCCTTTTTTTTTCTCCTTTTCTTTTCTTTTGATCGGGGATAAGTTTTTGTAACAAGTGTACAAATAGTCGAGGAAATCTTTATATCACTCTAGTGTAGTTTTTCTGACAACATATCAAGTTCTTTTGTATTGATTGAGGCCATCTGGTCCACCTGTTCTTTTATTATCTTAATAGTTTCTCTATTTTTTTATTTTTTTTATTTTTATTTTTTTAAAAGGAGTTAACAGCATTCGTTTTGAATTTTATTAACAGTACAGAGCAACTGGCAGAGGCTTTGTTGTCCAACACATAAAATTTGCGGAGAATTACCGTCTTTACTCAAGAAGTCATTTTGTAAAAGCGTGAGTAAATTTTTTTAATTAATTCTGTTCTTTTAACTGGGAGAAAGGAGGTCAGTTATTTTGATGTTTTCTATATATGCAAGTTGAATGGCTTTTGTTTTAAAACCTTCAAACTTGATTTTTACAGGCTTGAAGTGGCACTTCTTCTAATAGTTTACTTGGCATACGGATACATAGAAGGCGGTGGTTTTTCTGCTGTTTTGCTAACTCTTAGCAGTTGGTTCCTTGTCATCTCGTGGCTCTTTGCTCCTTATATCTTCAATCCATCAGGTTTTGAATGGCAAAAGTAAGTTTAGTGGAACTTATCTGCTTCCTCCCAATTTCAAATTAGAATTTGTGCTAGTTGAGCTTTGTATATTTCATATATCACTGCGTTGGTCTGCTCTTTAACGATTAAGCTATCTGCTAAGTCTTATTTACTGCATTGTTCAATGAACAGGACTGTAGAAGATTTTGATGATTGGACCAGTTGGCTCTTATACAAAGGTGGAGTAGGAGTGAAGGGAGACAATAGCTGGGAAGCTTGGTGGGAGGAAGAACAGGTTAATTACTATTATCATTTTCTTTTATAAAAAAACTTTTAAACTAACTAAACGTGACATAATGAGATAGGTGCATAGCTGGACTACATTTTCCAGAAACAGATCAAAAAATCAGAGAAAGTGACAAATTCTCTGTCATTGATAGTCTTCCTCTTAACCAAAGAAAAGCAAACTATACAAAAAATTAGCCCCGAAAAAAGTTCTCGCCAGTTGAGATGTAATAAAGAAGTTTGCTACTCCTTCGAAGTTAAAGCCCAAAGAGAAGCAATTGAAATAAGATTTTATTATGACATAATTTTGTTTTATTCATTTATTACAATAAACATGGTTTTTCATCTATTTTACCATATGAATACGAGTATACTTGCGAATTTATCCATCTTATGTCTTGTAAAATATCAGTTTGTATGAAAAAAGTTGGTATATGTGGTCTACTGCATACTACTATTTTTTTTAATATGAGGAGAGGATGGATATTTTAATATTTTCTCATTGCTAACATTTCCTTGTTTCATTAACATCCTTTGATAAAAATGAATAGCATTCCATATTTTGATATGGAGAAAAGTTTGGTTTTATGTCACTACCAAATTTGAAATTAGTGAAGGTAAACCGCAAATAACATGGTGCTTCTTCTAGTCTTTTAGTAGAAGACTACAAGACTTAAATATTGTACTAGAGGAAACTTTTTCTTTTGAAAGACTTAAATATTGTTTGGGCATGTTTTTCTATTCTCAGCTGCTTTTTATTTATTTATTTTTTGTTGATTTATGCTTTTATTTTTTAGGCGCATATCCAAACTTTGAGAGGTCGTATACTGGAAACAATACTAAGTTTGAGGTTCTTAATATTTCAATATGGCATTGTGTACAAACTCCATCTCACTGGAAAGGATACATCAGTTGCGGTAAGCTTCTTTTCTGTATATTTTTTATTTTTGGCTCACACATATTTTAAGCAAAAAAGGAATCACTGCTTTTTGGAAGGCACTCCTAGCCTAAGCTGGGACATCACTACTGCTGAAAGTTAATTTAATTTTTTTTTTTTTTTTGAATTTTACTGATGTAAATATTATTTTTCCTTAATTGCTCCTTTATGATTAATAATATGTTTGGATAGTAGAGGTTTGCCCTGATGATATTGAACTACGGAGATATGAATTCAAGTAATTTAGGGTTTCAGAACATATGTACTTTGGCTAGTCGATCTTTTTTTCTTCTTGATCCTGACAATCGTTTTTTTGGTCTAGATTTATGGCTTCTCCTGGGTTATATTGGTGTTCATTGTCATGATATTTAAGGTTTGTACCAGTTCTTGTTTAAGTTCCTCCTTCATTACCTGGGTTTGGTGCTTGGGTTTGCATTAACACCTTGTGTCTTTTCTTATTTATTTTCATTGGATTGCAGATATTTACCCTTAGTCCGAAAAGGTCAGGCAACTTCCAGCTAATGTTGCGGTTCGTGCAGGGAGTGACATCCATAGGACTTGTACTAGCAGTTGCTCTTGTTGTGTTCTTCACTGATTTATCAATTGCAGACCTTTTCGCAAGCATTCTTGCATTTATACCTACTGGTTGGCTTATTATATGTGTAAGTTACAAATACTTTACGTGGCATTTTTTTTTATTGGGCATAAAGTTGATTCGTAATCCATAATAATTTTTTGAGAAAAGCCTTGGTACCACATGGTTCTATGCAGTATTCTTTGCCCGACTAAATTTTTATAATCTGTGAGGATTTATTATGGGGAAATTGGCATAAATAACCCCCCACTAGAGAGATTTAATGAAAAGTAGTTGGGCATAAAATCTGACAAAAAGGCCCTCTTGATGTTGTTCTTCTTCTTCAACTAAATTATGGAGGACTTTCTTCCTGGTTATGAAATCCAAGGTCTGCTCATGGAGGTTGCATCTTTGTACCTCTGTTATATTTCTCCTTTAGCTAGTTGTCCCTTAAAAAATTTTGATTGTGATGGGTTGTTGGAGTAACATTTCAATATCTCCTCGATGGAAGCCTAATCTCAGTGTTTTATCAAAGCTGTATCTTGTTCTTGTGATTGGAATATTTTCTAACACTCTCCAAACCTGTTTTGTTTTTATGAATACAGCTATCTATCACATGGAAGAAGATAGTCAGGAGACTGGGCTTGTGGGATTCAGTGCGTGAATTCTCCAGAATGTATGATGCTGGGATGGGTATGATACTCTTTGCTCCAGTGGCATTGATGTCTTGGTTTCCATTTATTTCTACCTTCCAGTCTCGTCTTCTTTTCAATCAAGCATTTAGCCGCGGACTGGAGATCTCCCTCATTCTTGCTGGAAACAAAGCTAATGTTGACACTTGATTGTTTTCTTGCATTTTGAAACATGCACGGCTTCTGTAACTTAGTGAGTATAGATTTTAGTTAGAAATTCTGATGTATGATATTGCATTATGCTAGGATCCAACATGCAGTGATATGTAAAAAAATTTAGCGGTGTAAGTTGAAACTTGCTTCACTTGGTGTGGTTGAGTTGTAAATTAGGATGAGTAGGAGATTTGAAACTATTATTTCAATTTACGTCCCTACGTTTTTTGCCTAATTGAAATGTAATGGTTGTTGTGCCAACTTTTTGGTTCAGTAAATTAATTATTTAATTTTCTATTTGTTCTTGTGACTATTTTCTCAAGGTTACGCTTGTTAGAAGAACTTGATAAAATAATTTTATTGGTTAGTCTTCAAATTAATATCTATCTTGTCTTGTGTGCAAGTGCTGGAGAATGAGCAATGTTGTACGTTTTAATTACTTTTAGAGAGAAATGTAGTGGGAATATAATATATCATGTCCAGAAATTATGTTGTTAATACTTAATAAAGGAAAATCATTTAAGAAATCAAGCAAATCAAGTTTTAATCTTAAATCTAATATAAATTTCGGTAGGGGTGAGCACGGGTAGCGGGTAGAATCGAAACCTATGGGTAGAATCGGAACTAGAATTGGAACTGGAATCGGCATTGTGTGGGTGGGTAGGTTCCGGTTCTATTTTATTGGAAGTGCGGGTTTGGTTCTGGTTCTTATGTGTGGAGGAACCGAAACCAGAATCGAAACTTAGAAAAAGAACCTGAAACAAGTACCCTGTTTGGAAGCTATAGCGGGTATCCGGTTTAGAACCTGTTTGGAATCGATTTTTGGAACCTGTTTTGAAACTGATTTTGAAATCTGTTTTGGAACTTGCGTTGTAATGGAATATTTGTGAATAATGGGGGGTTTCATTATTCTACATATAAAAAAATTTAAGATAGAAAAAAGTTAAATTTTTAGAATAATCTAATTAAATAAATATACAATCATACTTATTAGTTATTACATATAAACTACATTATATTAAAAACTTTAATATATTATAATATATTAATATTAAAGTTTTGATTAATTAAGTGTATAATTGGAATTAAGATTCAATAAAAAGTGTTTTAATGTTATTAAAAGAATTATTTTTGAATAAAATAATATATTTGATTGAATAATAATATATTTAGTTATTTACTTTAATTATCAAGTTCTAAGTATATCTATAGTAAATTAGCAGTTAATTAATTGTATATGATAAATTGATAAATATTAATAAATTTAATTACTAGTTAAATATCATACTTAATCAATTATAACATTATATTATAATTAAATGATTACTTAATTAATTATATTTTTATAACATTACTTAATTGATTTATAGTATAATTAATATAGCATTACATTAATTGATTACTACTTAATTAATTAACTTATAACATTCAGTATACTACTTAATTAAATAATTAGAAATTTAATTAATTATAGTATTACATTATAAATTTATAGTATAATTACTTAATCAATTATAACATTTCATCATAAACATTAGTATAAAACTTAATTAAATGATTAAAAAATTAATTAATTATAATATTATATTAAAGATTTATAATATGATTATTTAATTTACTATAACATTACATTATATCACATAATTAATTATAACATTACATAATTAAATGATTACTTAATTGATTATGACATTATATTATAAATATTAGTGATAACTAATTTACTACATAAACATTGGCACAATACTTAATTAAATGATTAGAAATTTAATTAATTATAACATTATATTATAAATTTATAGTACGATTACTTAATTAATTATAACATTTTATTATAAACAAATTAATTATAATATTATATTAAAGATTTATAGTATGATTACTTAATTCATTATAACATTTCATTATAGTATGATTACATAATTAATTATAATATTACATAATTAGATGATTATTTAATTGAATGTGACATTATATTATAAATATTAATTATAACATTACATTATAAACAAATGATTACTTAATTAAATGATTAAAAATTTAATTAATTAAACATTACATTATAGTTAAATAATTACTTAATTAAATTATGACAATAGTACATTATATTATATTATAATCACTTAATTAATTATAGCATTACATAGTTAAATAATTATTTAATTAGTTATAAATTTATAATATTACATTATAAACATTAGTAATTTATTACATTATTACATTACTTACTTAAATGATTAAAAATTTAATTAATTATAACATTACATTATAGATTTATAATATAATTACTTAATCAATTACAACATTCTATTATAAATATTAGTATATTAATTAAATGATCATAAATTTAATTAATTATAATATTAAATTATAGATTTATAGTATGATTACTTAATTCATTATAACATTACATTATAATATGATCATATAATTAATTATAACATTACATAATAAAATAATTATTTAATTGATTATGACATTATATTATAAACATTAGTAATTTACACAATACTTAATTAAATGATTAGAATTTTAATTAATTATAACATTACATTATAAATTTATAGTATGATTACTTAATTAATTATAACATTCTATTATAAACATTAATACAATACTTAATTAAATAATTAGAAATTTAATTAATTATAATATTACATTATAGTTATATAGTATATTACTTAATTAATTATAACATTACAATTTACATTGTAGTATGATCACTTAATTAATTATAACATTACATAATTAAATGATTACTTAATTAATTATGACATTATATTATAAACATTAAACATTAGTAATTAATTAAATGATTAAAAATTTAATTGATTATAACATTACATTATTTTTAAATAATTACTTAATTAATTATAACATTCCATTATAGTATGATCACTTAATTATGTATAACATTACACAGTTAAATGATTACTTAATTAATTATAACATTACATTATAAACATTAGCACAATATTTAATTAAATAATTAGAAATTTAATTAATTATAACATTATATTATAAAATGTATAGTATGATTACTTAATTAATTATAACATTATATTATAATTATATAATTACTTAATTAATTACAACATTACTATATTACATTATAAACATTAATAATTTATAACAATAAATTTACTACATTAGTATTTAGTAGTGGGAGAATCAAAGATGTTGGTGACAGTTTCTAACTTTCTATATTGTTGTTTATTTGAATGATTTTGGTAAAGTTATTTGATGTGAATTGTGATAAATAATTGTTTGTGTTTTGGTTTTGATTGAGGAATTTTATGTGAATTACGATGAATTGATTGAATTCAAATGTTGCATAGAGATTAGAGGATTTATGAGTTATATTGAACACAAATGAATGAGTAATCAAAATTTTTGTTAGGGGTGTATTTATAAACTTTTAAGGTATTTTTGTCATTTTTTAAACTAATAGGGGGATAATTGATTTTTTATAGGATACCCGGGAAAGGAATCGGAACCTGCATTTTAGGTTCCGGTTTCTTTTTTTGGAAACCTGTACTATGCGATTTCGATTCTCCTGAAAAATACAGGGTACCTGGAACCGCTCACCTTTAAATTTCGGTGTAACATTGATGTGGTAATGCCATTCTGATTGAATATTATCTCAACTACAAAATTGTAATTGAGTTGAAATAAATAAATTAGCTACTTTAGGAACTCTTCTGTTAATCTGTTTAACAAACAAAATATCAAAATAAATAAATTTAAAAAAAAAAAATTAGGGCTACAACACTAGCTGTCAGGGCTCTGTAAATCCTAGAGCGTGTTCATTTTTCACTGGTTCGGTGCCAACAGAAAGATGAAAATGAGAGAGAGAGAGAGAGAGAGGATTTTAAATTGTAATTCTAGTTTGAAATAGCGTAGATTACGGACGTGCCTAGGTTCTATGAAAACAGCGGTAAGAGTGAGTGCCGCGTAAAAGGACGTGTTTACTTGTATTATAAATAAAACCTTCTCTATTTGCCTATCAAACTCTTCATTACCAGACCTCCTCTCATTTCTCAAGCTTCTGTCTCTCACTCATGGCATCTGTATTGTTCATATCTTTTTCTTTTATTTATTTTTTATGTCCAACAAATTGTATAACTATTATGCTCTCTTATATCGCTCTAATTTAATACAAAATTTCGATGATAGTTATTTATTTTTATTAGAAGTTGAACAGCTGCAAGTCTTTTATTTCCTTAATTGTTGGAAAGCATATAGTTTCGTCGTGTAAATTGGGATATTTTTACAGGATCTTCATCTAAATTATTGATTCTGTTATTTCAGCAAGATAGAGGGCGTGCATTGCCCAAGTTTGGAGAGTGGGATGTAAATAACCCAGCAACAGCCGAAGGATTTAGTGTAATATTCAACAGGGCTCGAGATGAGAAGAAGGCCAGCAGTGATGGTGGGAAAACTTCGACCCCCCCAAGAAATGACAGTGTGTACAAAACAAGTGATTACTCTCAGTATTCTCCAAAGGTATGTGTTAGAGATTGATTTAAATTTGATTTACTTGGAGTTTAATTTTCTGATTTTAGAGTTCTTTTTCACTATGGTTTTATGCAGAGAAAGTGGCTATGCTGTGGTTGAAGCCACTTTCATCTTTCAGAGACTTGATATTAGGTGGACCATTGCAATTTCTTGCTTTGTATTTTCTTTTCAAAAATTTCTTTGATTAGTATCAGTAAATGGAAATTTGACATAAATTTTTCGTGGGAGTTATTAACAAACTCAGGCGGTCATTGGTTTTATGAGTTCTTTTGTTGGGTCGTATAAGCTCAAACATCATTTCTCTTAATATACTATGCTGTTATCTTCATTTCATGTATGGCAATAAAATGAGGAAGCCTCAAATTCAGCTAAATGCTATATTTCAACTATAAAATTTCCGCCAACAGACTGTCGTTGACTATTGGTCTAAGAATCTGTTGTAGCAGAAAGCGGGAACTCTCAAAACTCTACAAGAATTAAAACATACAAAGTAAAAAACCCTTTTACGACGCGCTGAGGGAATTCTTAAATCAACATTTATGTGAGTTGATTGAGACATATTCAACAGAAAACAAGAGAAATAGAGACAATTTCTGTATCCTGACTCGCTTTGGCTTTGTAGTAACACAACATGATATAAATATACCTAGAGCCACCCTCTGAAAAGCATGTGGCAACTTAACTAAAAATGGTTAATCAGAATTTTCCATGTCAAAGAGAACTAAAATCCTCAAAGGTGTGAATCCTAAACACTAGAGAGCCCTTGAAGCAAAATTTTTTACACTGGCTGATAATTTAATTATCACTTCCATTTCCAGCCACTCCTGTCTCTTCCACCATTGCAGAATTGCCAAAGTGAGGAAGGGAATCGAGTCCAGATTCAGTCGGAGAAGCAGCCGGCTGTACTGGATGGTCAAATTTACAAGCAGGCCCAAACTTGCAAATGCCATAGCGGCTGTAATGCGAACAGATATTTTGATCCTGGTTTTCAGACAACAAATTATGAGTCAGAGTCATAAAAGAAAGCAGTTGCTGGAATGTGATCAAACTGATGATTAGATTCTCATAGCTGAAAGATTAGAAAAAAATAGCAGGAGTCTCAAAATGTTATAGGAAGCAAGCATATTGCAACACCTGTACGGCCAGTGTCATTTAGGGAGGTACTTTGCAGAGTTTTTTGCAAGATTAATTTTATATAGTCATCCTGTTTCTATTATCAGCTGTATGAATAAATTTCTAAATCTATTTGGTAGCTTCATCATCAACTGCTTTCTGGGATCATGTTACATTCAGAATATTTTCTTACAATGAGGTAGTTCCAAGCAATTTGCACTCTTTAGTTCCTAATGTAAAGTATGAGAGCACCTAGGTGGTCCTAAAGAAATTAAAAAAACAAATAGACAAATAGAGAAATAAAATTTCCATATCTTGAACGCATAGAGAATTGTTTTTTTAGCAGCCTGCCATTTCACATCACTCCATACATGAGAATAGTGTGACCTTTTGAATTTTTTTTACATATATATATCATCATAAGAAGCAAAGCTCAAAAGAAAGGGAAAAAAAAACTTACAGGTCTTAGTGGTAAACCCTTATCGCTGAGAGCACATGGCTGCGACTTTGAGATACGATTCTTTGGATGATGATATTTGCAGTTAGATTTAAACTTACAGTCCCCAGTTTTTAGGAAGAAACTGCAATCAGGTTGGCCAGGTCGTTCCGGGAATTCATCAACTAGCATATGTTGCTGTTGCTGTTGATGTGTATACACATTTGTTTCAATCACTGGGGGTTTCATGGCATATGGTGGGGTTGGATTTATACTCCTTTCTGGTGGATATAGAGGACCCTTGACAAGCCATAAACAGATAAAATCAATGGGAAAAAGTACTGAAAGGTACTTGACTGAACTTTAGAGACAACAGTAAGCAGAATTACTTCTAGTAATATAAACAATAGGATCAACATCAGGGTTATTATAAATAGGATTCAAAAATAAGCAGAAAGGAAATCTGCAAGGACTATGTATGATATCAGATGGTTTAGAAAATGGAAATGAAAATATTAAAAAAAGGATAAACACAGAATAAATGTTACAGCTAGATTTAAGTAATATAAACTGACAAGGAAAAGAGCAATGTTAGTACCTGATACCCATTCCATTCAGCCTTTTGTGATGCAGCCACTTGGCTTGGTGGATACATCAATTGCAGAAAGGGTGCAGTCTCATTTAAAGCCCTTGGAGATGACCAGGATCCTACACTTGTTTGTGATGCAGCTTGAGAAGAGACGGATCCACCATTACCATATCCTGAAGGAGAGTCAGAACCACCTACAGCTGTGGGATCAGGATGGTTAAATCTGCAATTAGATCCATACTTGCAGGAGCCATTACGCATGTAATAGGGGCACTCCTTCTCGCCCTGCAATGATTAAAATTTTAAAATTAGGATGACTTGATCTCAAGCAAGTTTGTGATTTTCACATATGATTAAAGGTAACTCATAAATAGCCAGGATGAGCAAAGATTTGTAAAATTCTTTACACAAACTAGCGACGTCATACCGGCCGAATAGGCAGACCCAGAAAATTGAGCTCTAAAATTGGGATGACCGGTGATTTTGCTCTTGTGTGACTGTATCTGCATGCCTTCCCAAACTTACAACCTCCTGTCTTCAGGTAATACTGCAGATACCTCAACAGAAAAATTATAACACCAAAAAATTGCTACCACACAGCAATTCCATAAAATCATCACCTTCCTACCTCCTCCAAAAGCACAAAAGTGTTCTATAGCAAATAATCACATGATCCTAGAATCACTCAAGAGACAATAAAAAGGGCAAATGATTTACATCAACACATAATTTCGATAGAACAACAATAAAACAATTTGGAAGGTGAAACAATGTGGGAGCTTTTATTTAGTATACAATTCAATTATTATTTCCTCAGCAAGAGAAATAAAAATATTTACATTTTTACCAAGTTTTGAAAAAGAAAAAATACAAGATATTGAACACCAAATATTTAAGATCGGCCACAGCAGCACTCTATGCATTCTATATTGACAGGCCCTTCCAGAGCCATGGCTCTCAAAGAGACGGGAGATAAATAGGATGTCCATGGACCACCTCTATTGGGCCATAACAATAATTCAATAATTTACGACAACCAATAGAAATGAAATGTATTTTCATGTAATACTGTTATTATATTTAACTGAAACTGAAACTGAAACTATAGTTTCATTTTCAGATGATTTCTTCCCGGATGAAACCCAAAGCTACCAGAAATTCTAGAACTGTATTACATGATAAAGACAGTCACCTAAAATCTGCTATAGCAATCAGAAAAGATTCATACAACACATTCGGATGCTTGAACTTGATCGTGTAAAACTAATTAAACCAAAGTAACCAACCCAACCCAAATCATTAATTAATTGAAATTTTCTTTCTTGAAAAAGCTAATGGTCTTATAAGAAGTTAAACCTTAGTTTCACAATTCAGTTTCTTAAAAGAAAAAAGTATATTAACCTTGCATTCTATCTGGCTCTGTCCTGGCTTCTCCATTAACTCTTCCCTTTCCTTCACCTTCTCTTTAGCACCCTTTAGAACAACAGAAATCACAGAGTGAGAATAACTACACATTCCTAATCAGACACTACCATAAATATAACAATTATCTTTTAACTACTCACTATATCACAATCATATTTCAGTTAATCAGCAAAACTGGTTAGCATAAAACGAATTAATTAAGTTCACTAAATTCTCCCACAAACATAGGTTGATGAAAGAACCATAAAGTAATCACCTGGTTTTTTGTACGAGCAGGATGATTAAACTTGCAATTAGATCCAAATTTGCAACTTCCATTCTTCATATAATACGGGCAATCTTCTGCATCTGGTCTAACTGGGTATGGGTACTTTTTTATCATTTGATTTCCATTCTCATTCTCGTTGTCGTTCTCATTCCCATTCTCAACTTCACTTATATTCTTATTATTATCATCACTGTCGCTCCCTTCTTCCTCCTCTTCTTCTTTATTTGAACTCTTCTCTTCGGCCTCTCCCAAATCCAGATTCTCCAGCTTCTGACACTCTTCCACGAGCTCTGGCGTGTGATCAAGATCAGAGGGTGAAGGATCGAGATCAGATTTAGTAGGAGAAGATGGTAACCCTAATTGAGGGTTTGTGTTATCATTACAAAGATTTGGTACAGGAATTGGTTCAGAGACCTCCATTATTTTTACAACATTTCAAACCCTAATTAGGGTAGAGTAGAAAGGGTGTGAAATCGAAGAAATGAACTGAAAAGTAAGTGGAGGGTTTCAGGATATGTATTTATTTGTACACACGTTCTAATAGTTAAATAAAAACAAATGTAGCCATAATTTTTATTTTATTTTATTTTATTTAGCCGGTACAGTTTTTGGTAAATTTATTACAAGTTGGGCAGTTGGAAGCACTTTTGGTCGCTGACAACTTACCTGTTCAACTCCTTACCAGTAACAACACGTGACTTATGACTTTAGTCTTAGACTAAAGAATTCTTTCTCGCCCAAATAATAGTTAAATGGCACTTTCTTACCCATTGTTTTTAAAATACTATATTATTGCCCAAATTTATGTTCCCTTTTTAATTCTCACATCATTGCAACTCCACATTACCATTATTCTCTTTTTCGATCATCCCTCACCAAAACCCCTCAAACCCTACTCCAGTCAATCACCAGCAATCAAACGATTAGAGTTTACATAACCGTCTCTCTCAAGTCAAATTCAGATCAATCCCAACAACTAAAATGCAAGCTTTCACCACCAAAAGACTCAACGATCCAACCTCTTCAAAAACCCTAATAGTTGGATTGAATTTGCTCTCTATTGTCGTAAAATATAAATTTAAATGATAAAATGGCATTTAAAAAATATGTAGATAAAAAAATTGTCATTAAGTGTGGGAAAAAATCGTTAACTCTTAGTCTTAGGTGTAACTTATTTCACAATCAACTCTTTTTCCTGTAAATTTATAATTCTAAAATAAAAAAAAAATAAATAAAGATTAATGGACAATATAAAATAATGTAATCTAATGGATGGAATACAGTAGCTGAATTTTTACGCTCCGATTTTATTCCTGCTTCAAAAAGATGTCTCAATCAAGGAAATTGGTCTACCTCACGGTCAGTAGCGACATGAAGACTTTGATAGAAGGCAGACAGGCAGTCAAAACGACAGAAACACCCATCATCTAAGACTAAAACATCACCTTGACACAAATGGTTAAGAAGGTAACAATGATTGCATGAGAATCTGTTTCAAGATCAAAGCAATTGATAATTAAATTGGCCCAATGAAGCACCAGGGCAACACAAATTTAATCGTTGCTCTGAATGACAATTCACAATTACAACGAAATCCTAACCCACTAACTTACGTTCATTAGCAATGGTTAACACCTTTTTTACACTATCCTCTGGTTTTCTTTGTGGAATGACCAGTCTTCCGCTTGTGACGACTGAAATCTGACACAAACCGGAATGTCTGCCCACAGCCAGCCTCACCGCACACATAAGGACGAGCACCTGTGTGAACCCTTATGTGTTCAGTACGTGCCCATGCCCACTTGAATGCCATCTTGCAACCCTTCCAAGGGCATTTAAGTGGCCGATCATCCAAATGAACTCGCCGGTGCTGTACTAAGTACTTGTGTGAGAAAAACTTCTTACCTCATCCCTTCACTGGACATATGTTTCTTTTGTGCAGGACCAGCTCTGGTTTTGACCCAAAAGTCATGTTGCAACCCTCCAAGTCACACTGGTATTCTGCTTCCTCCTCCTTAATTTTTGCATTGCTGAAACCACCGGAAGCCTTCCCAGCTGAAGCATTCTTCCCTTTCTTTTTGCTAGTTTGCTTTTTATCCTTTGATTTGGATTCTGACTGTTTCATAGGTTTTGGTATTCTTTTTCGAAGACGAGTGCTAGGTCCGCCTTCAGTCTCCTCTTCAACATATGAATCAAATTGTTTGGCATTCTGCACACTTTTATTATTGCGCTGCCTAGTAGTCCCTTGTTTCATTTGCCGAGGGGTCTCTAGCTTCGTCAAATTTCGTTTTCCAGGCTTCATAGTCCAAGGGGTCTCTTGTTTCATTTTCCGAAGCATTTCTGTTTTCACTTGCTTACTTCTAAGAATCCTCCCAGGTTGCCGATGAGAATTATCCACTACAGAATCATATAACATAGCATCTTCCCTCTCAATAAGCTTGGTCTTTTTGCCTCTAGGATTCCTCCTAAGCTGTTGACTATCATCCTCAGCTGAATCATACGAAGCAGTATCTTCCACCTCCATGCATTTGGCTTGCTTGTCTCTAGGAGTCCTCCTGTTCTGCTTATGAAATTTATGCTCCAGAGAATCTTCTGAAACTGCATCTTCTCTCTCAATCCACTTGGCTTGCTTACTTTTTGGAATTCTCCCATACAGACGATGAGAATTATCCTCCATTGAATCATCTGAAACTGCATCTTCTCTCTCAATCCATTTGGCTAACTTGCTATTCAGAATCCTCCTATGCAACTGACGAGAATTATCCTCCAGTGAATCATCTGAAACTGCATCTTCTCTCTCCATACATTCGGTTTGCTTGCTTTTTGGGATCCTTTTACGCTGCAACTGAGATTTATCCTCCAGTGAATCATCTGAAACTGCATCTTCTCTCCCAATATATTTTGCCTGCTTGCTCTTCGAAATCCTTCTATGCTGCAACTTATGAGAACCATCCTCCACTGAACCATCTGAAACTGCTTCTTCTCTCCCAATACGTTTGGCTTGCTTGGTTCTAGGATTTCTTTTATGTTGCTTACGAGCAATATCTTCAAGGTAGTCATCTGAAACCACATCCTCTCTCTCAATATATTTGGCTTGCTTGCTCCTTGGAATCCTCCTATACTGCTTAAGAGAAGTCTCCTCAGGTAAATCATCTCTAGCAATAAATTTGGCTTGCTTGCTCTTAGGAAGCCTCCTATACTGCTTAAGAGAGTTCTTCAGTAAATCATTCAAGACTTCAACTTCTCTGTCAATACGTTTGGCTTGCTTTCTTCTAGGAAAAGTCTGTTTCTGTTGATGAGTATTATCCTCCGGTGAATCATATGAGCTTCCATCTTCTCCTTCCATAATACTGGTTTGCTTTCTTCTGAGAACCCTTCTCTGCTGTAAATGAGAGTCATCATCCTGTGAATCATCTGAACCTGCATCTTCCGTATCAATACATTTTACCTTCTTCATTGACCTGCTCTGTGCTAGAATTTTCCTCTTCTTACTTAGCTTTCTTGTCACCGATGTAAATTCAGTTGGGCAAGTACTTTCAGATTTTCTCTCAAAATTCTCATCCACCGTTGCCCAACCGCGGAAGCTTCTTTCCTTCTCTTGTTCTTGATCCTCAGACTCCTGTTGTGTTAGAAAGGGGTGAACCTGATTTGACATCCAAACTTTTCCACACCATTTCCCTGCCACAAACTTTCTCTGCCTGCCAGATCGTCTCCCATAACTGCATGTTGTGGGCGAGCTAGCTGGAGAATTACGGCCAAATGCATTATATATAACAGAATTGTATGGCATCTGTTTAGTGTAAAGAGGAGAGCGACTGAGGTTGGCACTATAAAAGAGATTAATTCCCAGCTTTACAGCCCAGTCCCCATTCCCAGGCAATGCATCCTCACTATCCAGAGCCAAATGGATCCTCTCCTCATCCTCTTTGGTGGCATTCCTGAATGAGATATCATTCCAGAGAAAATTAATTCCCAATTCTTCAGCCACTAACTTTGCTTTAGCCACTATCTTGGGATACTCTGCAAGTGTTTTTACAGATAAATCATGAATTATTAAAGGAAATAGAATCCAAAACTGCTCTTTTAAGAACTACTGACTACTTAAGTGGAACATAAAACATGCACAGGGGGTTATCTTGGTAGGAAAAAATAAATACCCTCTTCAGTAATAAAGAGAAGTAATATATTCATTGTAATCAAATATTAATCATGGCCTATCCTGCATATGGTAGAAAATTCAAGGAACACACATTTCAAGTGGGAGTGGCTGCTACATGAGACCAGTAATTCCATACCACAGAGTGATACTACAAAATAAAATGTAACGAATCCTGTTAATTCACAGCATATTGCAACTTTCTTCCTAAGCATCATCTCTACTTCTGTGTGATGGATCATTCTTGCTTCCATGTGCTCACAAATTCCAGATCACACAGGGTTAACTACGAAACTAAACTGTCAACTAATCAATAAGAGTGTTAGAATCTTAATCTTAAAGTGGTCCTATCATTCCACAAACTAGTGCAGACCCAGCCCTTTAATAAGACAACATTAGTGAAACGAACACAAAATTTGCCTTATCACTATGGAATCACTAATATAATTTGAAACTTTACATACTAAATATTCATAAATAACTGCTCTTCATTCTATCACCATTAAATGATTTTTTAAAATAAGAGTGGGAAGGGGGGCAAGGTTCATAATAAGCTACACCACAACACACCTGGATGACAAAGAAGCATTATATGCACCCCTCCAATTGAACGAAGTTGCTGCTCTACTTCCACAGCATGCTCAAGACAGAAGACATGCATTCGAGAAGAATCTTCATCAGATCTTGGCGTAAAAGGCATATCTGTGTTCTTCACTGGTACAATGGCCTTGCTAAATTCCATATTATCAGCACCATGGAAATCTGGAGAGAAATTTGAAGCATGTGACACTGTCATTGTACCTCCAAATAGGCCATTCAAATCATTTGATTTGGAGAAATCGGGATTATCAGTTTCAAATTCTACAGAGCAGACAGAACCTTGAGGACTTCTATCTTTGAAATTGTCTCTTCTAAATCCAGGTACCCCGAAGCAGTCAATAGCCTGGAGAGGAGCTTCATCCTGACCATCAACTCTTGTTAACGAGAGACTGTGACACCCAGTTGCATCACCATGAAAATCTTGCTCATATTTTTGTTCCGGTGATCACTTTGTCATGCTAGTTTCATCAATATCAACAGAAACATCTGGTTTGACCTGATCTTCCTCAGAATCAGATGAATTTCCATAAGTCATAGCTAACAGGCCAAGGGCAGAAGTTTCTCTCTTTATTTCTGTATCAGAAACCATTCCATTACTTTGATCTACCATTTGAATTTGGTGAAAAGATCGAACAGGAACATCATATAAGCTATGTGCAGTACTCTTTCCCGTCCATCCTGAATATTTCAACAAAGAAAACAAAATGTCCAAAACTAAGACTTGCAGCAAGGGAAAGTGGAATCATTTATAGAAAAAGAGCCTTCACAAGAGAAAAGAACAGAATGATATCTAGGTCAACTGTAGAATTAAGCGGCTTCCATGACTGAGTCACACCCATGTATATATCTATATAACTTATTGCAATGCAGTAAGCAATCTGTTTCAAAAGAAGACAAAACCCTTGATCATACCCATGTATAAAAAGTTAAATGGTTCTATTTTTATTTTTCTTATAGGAAAACAAGCAATATGTTCAAAGAAATTTCTAAAGCCCAGACCAAAAATCACTGATACAACTAATAATTATAATTATGTGTATGTGTATTGATCAACATGATAAGTCTTTTATGTGAGGATAAGTGTGTGCCTGCAGGTGTGCATGTTGGAAAGAGGCATTCCAGGACAATCTTCGATGTAAATAACAATTTAAGCCACCAACTAATGTAGAGGACCGGTAACCACTCCCAGGTTTTCTCATACCAAAAACCTTTCATGTATAACAGGAAAGAAATTTTACATAGGACAAGTCTTCTTTTCCTTAATGCTTTCTTAAGTTACATATCTATCATATGTCAACCACTATGTAAGATCGTAAGAGAGGAAACAAAAAAAGAAGAATTGCAACAGATAACCTACTTGGACGAGAATTCAGCTCAGAAGTAATTGCATCCACACCAGCTACATTGCACCCATCACTAGTTACTCCAGAACCAACAATCCAATCATTAAAGAAGCTACAATCAGATGACATGAGATATCTAGCAGTCGGTTCTCGAGGTTGAATGACAGCAACACAAGAAAAGCTCAAAATTCCACATGTGGCACAAGAAAACAGTCTCTGATCTGACAACCGATCACCTTGAATAGTTTCTTCTCCTTCATTCTTTGTGGACAGCATGTGAGAAGTCCAAGTGCATATATTATCAGCTCCATTTAATAAGGAGTTTCTTTCGCACAAAGCAGTGAATTTTCCTTTCACGGAATAGAAACCTTTCCCAGGCTTGATTCCATTATTTTTGCCTAGCATGAAATCACTAGAAACTAAATCTCTAGAGGTTTTAACTGCTTCTTTGTAACTGCATAGACCAAGAGCCATCCTGGGATTTACTCCTAAAATATCTGAAGAACTTTCAGGTAGAAGAACTATAGAAGATCCTTTCCCGAGAATATGAAGAAGTTCACTATTGTGTGCTACATCCTGCACAAATAGTTCTTTAACCAATGTTTCTCCTTCATCCTTTTTCTTATCTTTTAGTCGAGAACTCCGCGGTTTAGCACTAATGGCTATAGGAACTCTGCATTTAAGAAAATAAGACAATTGAGAAGGACTGTGATTAGTTGCAAACTCTATATTCATATGTGCAGTACTTCCAACATTTGAACAAACAATTTTAGCAGAATTTTTAACTCGTTAAAGAACTACTGCTCTGCAAATTTCTATCCTTTATAGGGCGTAAAGAATACCTTTTTGTCATTGATACAAAGAAAAGCATATACCAAAGGCAGGCTAATAACAAGAAGGAAACAAAGGAATCAAATTTCATAAGCAAGTTCAATAAATTGTAACAATCTCCTCCAGCAAGTATAGCAAAGCATATCAAATCCACCAACTCTAGGTCTGAATTAGACCAGTCTGAGACCGGCAAAATGCACACTAAAAGGCAATGGCAAAGGTGGTAGAAAAATACAGCCAGCAAAGTAGTCAGGAGAAAAGTTAGAAATTAATACAGAACATACCTTGAATGCAATGCTATAGCAAGATCATAGAGTAACTGAAAATGAGAAACCATAGGTGGATAATTGATTGAAGCTCTTCGAATAGCAGCAGCTTTAGCAATGTTTAACCATTCAGGAGTTGCAATATTGGCTGCCTCCCCACAATTAAATCCTTAAGCCAGAAATTCAAAGAAATGAAATAAGATTCTTCATTTAATAAAAAAAAAAATTACTTTAACCTAAAAGTAACTTCTGGAAATTTTCAAATGCGCCTTACCATGACTAAACCCCATATGATAGGCCCTTGGAAAAGTGACAACAAACTCTCCAGCATTTTGCACTAACCTGATTTGAAGAAACTGATGCAGTAAGAACTAAATAGATGCATTCATGCCTCAAATCAAGACATTAAGGGCTTGCTATAAGAAACTTTGTGTAATATAATTGTAATGGGTTGAAAGATCATTCCCAAGTTGTAATTTGAGATCTTCTACTATTCAACAGAAGAAAAGAGATCACAGATGAATTCAAGGGAAATCAGAAAGAAATTTTTCTCTTTAGACTGAAACTTTTGCTTGATTATTTCTCTTACAAACTATCATTTCAACTTATACCAATAATTTGATTGAAATTATTCTTAAATAAATATGATCGAACTGACTTTTAAGCTAATAAGCATCAAAGACTCTGCAGGTAACTATTTATGCTACAAATGCAACTCAAGGAAAACAGCTAAATGCCAAAAGATAGCAATGAGAAGCAAAAAGCAGGGAGAAAGAAGTACCTGCAGCATGGAACCCCTGCACTAACAAATACTTCAGGAGACATCATCGTTGTTTTTTCACCAAGAGTAGCAAAAGTAACTGATCAAACAAAATAAAAAATATAAGTAAGTTGATCAGCACATCTAAAAAAAAAACATAAAGTTTTAGTATCATGCCCTAATTGTTAGTAAGTTGCTTCTCTGTTGAACTAAAGTAACACATTTATAGTTATAAACATGAACAGAGCCCTCCAAGCCTTTAAAATCTACCCCCATCAGCAATGCAAGGTATTCTCAAGAAACAGAGCACACTCTGACAATATTTAACAATGCTCTAAACCTAGAATATGAAATTTAAGCATTTAGAAAATAAAAATTTAACTGAAAGCAGTAACAAACTCACCAAGAGGATTGATTTCTCCTCCATAACCCTGAACTCTAACCACCTCCTCAAACGCATTGGCAGCGTCCATGGGCACACCATACCAAGTCTTACTAGCACCCATATGCAAGTAATTCAAGCTATGCAAGTCATGATCCTCCGCGTGCCAAGCGAACCAACTAAACATCATGGCGATATAAACCATAGGTGAAGTAACTCCCGGAATTTCCTCCTTCATAAACCTCAACAATGACCCTTTTGCCCTAGAAACTCCCCTCATATTCCACGCCGTCTCACCAACCGTCACACCTTCCCCAACCGCCTCCCGGTTCTTCCGAACCGGCATGAAAGCCGAACCCGGCATGTCGTTAGCATATTCCACAGAAAACGGTTTGTCCACTGTGGCTTTCCAGTACAAGCTTTCGATTTCCAGAGCAGAAAGTGGAGTCTTCTTGCTGCTGCATTTCTTCAAGTAAGTTTTTTCAAAATTCTTAGCTTTGGTTTCAAATTGTTGGAAAGTATAATACTCGCCACTCTGCCAAACCGGTTTCTGAACCGGGCGTGGTTTTCGCGGGCAAAACCCGATCTGTTGCTGGCGGGTAGTAAATGTGGGACCGGAGGTCGAACTAGAAGTTGAACTAGAACCAGTAGCTGCAGCACGCTCGGCTAAGGACCGATTAAGGTTAGAAATAGCGGTTTTTTTGGGAGCAGGCGGCACCGGTGGTACGATTTTGCAGATGCCATATTGAGAAGCTTCTCTCTCGATCTTGAAAATGTATGCAATTGGATCTTGAAACTCGGCCAAAGTAGGGTGAAATTCAGGGGCTAAAGGTAGGGTTTTGAGCCACGGAAGTACATCGTGTTGCTGAGTTGGCTCAACCATTTTTTGGGGGATTAGTTGTTGGTTTGGGGATGAATAATCATGGGAAAGTCTCCTCCATTGTGGAGACTAAAAGAGAGATTCTTAGCTACTGCTTCATCTTAAGAAATGAATAAAAAGATGAGTTTTTTTATTTATATCTATATATATGATGGAATATTATATAAGGTCTCTCCTCTGTTTTGTTTTTTGGGTTGTTATTACAGAGGAGATGAAATGGTGAAAATGAATGGGCGAGTGTGAGTGTAGTAGAGTAGACATGTGAGTGGGGTTTTAATCTGGGTTTGGACACGCTTATATAAATGACAGTTTTTTTTTACTTATTTACGGTTCTGCCATTTTCTTTTTATTTTATTTTATTTTATTAAACAGCTGGAAATTTTATTTTATTTTTTTTCGCGCTTTCTATTTCTGGATAATGAGCATTTAATTTTGGGTGTGTTTTACGGAGATGAATTATTATTTTTGCAGTTCTACCCTTGAAATCTGGTTAAATTACAAAGTAATTTTTTACTATGTTAAAAAGTGGTGGTCAAATGAAGTCAATGGAGAAACCGGCGGATTGATTTTGATCTGACCCAACGACAGATAGAGATGTCTGTGTCTGTATAGTGTATACTTTATAGAACACGTGTCAAATGCGTAATTGGATGACTTCTCATAAAAGTGGGCCAGAGTTTAAATCCAAATTATAATTATTAATAGAAAAAAGAAGTAGTGTGCACATAGTACCACCATTAATTCCTGTTCCTTCCTATAGAATCAATATCATCACAATCTGCAGTTGCTCAGGCAGAAAGAAGTTACAAGACATGTTTTATATTAATTTTTTTAAGATCAATTAAAAAAATGATAAAAAGAAAGCATAACTTAGAGCATGTAAATCAGTGCGGGGATTAAGGGTAAGGCCCCATGAAAAAAGTATAGAGTAAAGAGATCAATTGGATTTTATTTCTTCTTTTGGGTGGTAATCAATTAATGTAATTTTGAGGGTGGGTTGATGGGCTTGATCTTGAAATTCAAGTGTAGGCAACAAACAACAATTTGAAGTCAAAATGGCGGAGGTTGACATGACCATTCATACAGATACAGATCCAGAGACAGAGACAGTCTCACAGCTGAGTTTGTTTATGTTTTTCCAATTTTATTACAAGCTTAATATTTGCTGCAATTGCCGGCCTGCCCTGCCCATGCTAAGCCTCGTGGAACCAACCTACTCTAGTGGTACGTACCCATTCTTAACCCTATTACTTATCTCTAGGTCGCCTACATAACTCGGGAGAACGATTTTTACCCATCCGGCGAAACTATACTTGTTCGCCTATCAAGCTTTAAAATATTATTTAATCATCATTCTATTAATATTTAATTAAAAAGATAAAAATATCTTTAAATAGTTTATTATAAATTAAAATTTAATTAAATTAAAATCTTTATTTAATTATTTATTATTTCAAACATAAATATATCTTTTTCTTTATTTATTTAATTAATTAAGAATATTAATTTTTCATGTTAATTAGTAAAATAAAAAACATTATATTATGAAAAAACATTATAAATTTAATAAATTATTGAATAATAAAGATGTGATATTGATGACATTATAAATAAATTATTATTAAAGTTATTTAACTTTAAATAATTTCATAACATTACTCCTAACTTTTTAGGTGGGATTAATTATTTTTTTTTGACTTTTTAGCTAATAAAAAAAATTATAAAGTCAAATATTTAAAGATATTTTTGTCTTTTTAGTAAAATATTAACGAAAAATATAACAGAATTTAACAAATGGTAGGAAAATGTCAATTTAAAACTTGAAGGATGAGAAAATGTCATTTCTCCAAACTTTGGGTGGGAAAATTCGTTCTCCCTTCCTTAAAATATAATTTTTGGGTTTTAAAAATAAGAAATAAAAAAAAACTCAAAAAATAATATTTAAATCGTGTTTTAGTTATTGGAAACCATTTTCATCCAATTTGTCTTAGCATAACATAATACGTTGGTAATTTGGAAAATGGTTAAATTTGATGTAATACTGAATTATTAGATATTTCTTTATTTGTTTTATGAGTAATAAAACAATAATTTTATAAAAGGAATAAAGATATGAACAAAATAGAGCATAGATTCATTAGGCTCCACTGCAGCTGCAGTTGGTAAATCATTAATATGTATTATTAACAATATGCCGTTTCTTTAAACAAGGTCAAGTGGCAGTTCAAAAGTACAAACAACAACAATCCAAGATTTCTTTTTTAATTCCAAGAACAAAAAAATAAATAAAGTTCCAATCATTAATCATCCACATGCACTACATGCAACATTTGACAGCCAACCAAATACATAATTAATAATAATAATAATAATAATAAGGATAATATATATTATGTACAACTCACATTTGCATAATACAGTATACATAAACAGCCACGTAGTTTTTTTTTAATATATGGCCTCTCCTAAACCCTAAACCGTTGCATTTACATGAACGAATCAAGAAGCCTTTTTTAACCCATCAATGGAATTGTATGCGTTATGTCTGGGAACATAGGGTTGACGTGGCACTCAGTTAAGTGCGTAAGGTCAGACTTCAGAAAGAGTCTACTGCCATTCTGACACAGCTACTTCATGTGATCATGGTGGCACCCACAGCTTGCTTCTGTCAGAGTAATGGGTACACGTCAGGCCAGTAAGGAGTTGTGATGATCCCGCGTACCCAACCCCTGCAGCAAATCACGTGAATTACTCTAAACGAAGGATTTGCACGGATCATCCCACCAACTTACAGATTCAGTGATCATTACCTCAAGGCATCTCACTATAAAATGGGAGCTCCTCCCTCATTAAGGGGATTTGCACATTTTACTCTTGACAAAGCTCTCTCTCTCTCTAGAATAGACAGTCTTTGATACCTTATATCATCAGTGTAAAGTTAGTCGTCTAAAGCGACCTGACCTTTATCATTAATAAAAACATCAGTGGATGTAGGATTTGCTTCCTTAGCATCCGAACCACTTTAAAACTCCTTCCTCACTGCATTTACTTTCATTTTTCCAAACCATTCACGTGTGTCTTTTGGGGTCAACTCAACATTTTAAACGTGCGTTTTGTTGGTGTCAAAATCACGCATCAACAGTATGTATTGGTATATAGTTTTCAGGGTTCATCGATTTATTTTGCTTTGAATTTTGTTGATTGGAGTCGATGTTCTTGCGTTCTGAAATTTATGCATGCCAAATGGGCGGTTCGTGCACAATTTCAACAACTAATGTGCATCATTTTCAATTAATTAATGATATTTAGTGGTTTCTTTTGGACGGTTAAGTGCAATATTAATGTTGAGTTTTAGCTTATATGTAATGGGGCAATATTGTCTGTGTCAAGAAGAATGTTTAGGAGAGGTAGCTTGGCCATCAAGAAAGTTTATCTTCTTTATTGACTTCTTATATTCAAACTACCTTGGGACCACATATTACAATTATGGCTAATCTTGAAACTTTTTAGGTTCAAATTACCTTGGGACCACGTATTACAATTATGGTTAATCTTGAAACATTAAACTTGTAGAGTATTCAATAGACCCTAAAGATTAATTGAAGTGTTCGTAAACTGGCTCAAACATCCCGGTTATTTGAAAAAAAAAAAAAAACACTATTTTTATAATATAATTCGAGAGGAAATCATTAACTACCCCTAAAATTTTAAAAATTGTGAGGCGGATGATAAGTTTAATGTTTTTAATTAATCTTCCCCTAAAGTTTAAGAAATCACCTTACTTATATATTTCGTTAACTAAATGATTTGAAATTTTTATCCTCTTTTTTGCCATTTAATAAAGAAAAAAATTGTACCTTAACTAATAATATTCCAAAAACTCATTTTATATATATTAGTCTAATAAAACAAACCAAAAACTTTTTTCTTTCTTTTTTTTGATAATCAAAGTATCCGGGTCAGCTTGTGCGTATCTCAATTAATCTCCAGAGTCTATTGAACACCCTACAAATTCAATGTTTCAGGTAAGCTACAAATGGGATAGGTGACCCCAAGGTAATTGGCATGGCCCATCCTCAAATTTAAAAAAAATAAATATTAATATGTACAATTTCTGGATTTTAGCCCACCTTAACAAAAATATTAATAGAAAAAAATATTAATGTACAATTAGTTTTTATTTTGGTGCACCCTAACAGAAATTTCTGGATCCGCCCCTGGAAATTGGATATTATTTAGGGTGTGTTTGGTTGGGGGTAATGGGGGATTATTGAGGTAATGTCATATTATATTACTTAATTATCACGTTTGGTTGTCAAGTAATATAAGATTTCGATAATCTTTCAAACTAATAGTGATTACTGTTGGTAATATAGGAGGTAATTACCTCTATTTTCTTAAGTATTTTAAGATTACTTGGTAAATAATCTTAATTTTGTTATAATTTTACCCCTTAGGGTGCATTTGGATCAGGGCATATAAAATAACAAGAGTAATCTTCGTTTATTTTGTAAGATTCTGATGTTTGGTGTGCAAGTAGTGTTTACTGTTGGCAATGTAGTAGGTAATCCGATACCCTCTCCCACCCCAACTGGGATTAAAAGATTACCTAGTAATTTGATTTTTATGCTTATTTTGCCCTTAATTAAATACCATTTTGGACTCAATTGCCCTCAAATGTCTACCAAATAACAATCATCCAGCCCCCCTACATTTAGCTAAAACACTCTAACCATAAAAAAGTTAATAAAATACCCACAGCCACCCAAGACCACTGTCGACCATTACTCACTATAGCTGCCTGTTGGTGTCAATCGCTGTAATGGTAAATGACTGGTGGGATTTGGCTAGTTGTGCACTAGTAAGGCCTTTTCCAGCTAGATTTGGCAGTGAAATGGTCATAGATCTTGCTGTAAAACAAATCCATAGCCATAAATGGCTTTGTTAGCGCACAGTTGGCCATATATGGCCAGTCGTGCGCCATTCCATCGACTGTCAGTGGCGGCCGACAATGGTGGCAGGCTACCAGCAATGGCTTGGGGTGGGTGAGGGTGATTTTGCTACAAATTAAAGTTTTATATGGTTGGGGTGTTTTAGCGAAATTTCAAATGTAGAGAGTTAAAAGGAATGATTAAAAAAATAATAATAAATTAATATTTAAAAATGAGGACAATTTAGTAATCTATCTAACTTACGCTCCCATTTATCTTCCTAACCAAACATATTATTCACTAATTTATTCGAATCAACCAAACACATTTTCTAAACATTTCCAGTAATCTTCAAGGTGATCTATCTTTTGGTTAATATAACATCCTCCTTTAATAAAACATTATATGATTCAAACGCCCCCTTAGTAATAAAATTTTTGGACAAAAATACCCTTATTTTGAAATTAATTCACAAATATATTCATGGACTATTTTATTCTTATATAAATTTTTTAGGACATAAATACCCCTGTACTTTAAAAAAATTACCCAAGGATGGTGGCAAGATCTAGCCACCACCACCAACAACTAGCGGTGGCGGTGGGTGGGGGTGACTTTGTTACAAATTAAAATTTTATATAAGCTGGGATGTTTTAACAAAATTTCAAATGTAGGAGGTTAAATAAAATCATTCAAAAAATAATATTAAATTAGTATACTAATAGGAGGGCAATTTAACAATCTTTATAATATATCTACCAACTTATCTTCCAACCACACAGATTAATAAAACATGCCTACTAATTTATTCAAACCCAACCAAAAACATTTTCCTAAACAATAGCAAGAGAAAGAGATGAGACTATGCCAATGCATGCATGTAGCATTTTGCCAGAATGCATGCATGTAGCATGTTGCTAGAGACGAATTCTTCTCTTATCTTCAACTAACTATATCTATACAATTTCATGAATATATAAAGATGATGAACGATGAGATGACCATGTAAGAAGAAAGAGAGTAAAATAGTTAAATAATTGGTGGAGCAGTAAATAGAAAATGCAGATGCAGATGCTTGAGACGCATGCAGTTGGGAGCTAAAGGTACTAACGTGTTTAATATTTGTGATTTACAAAGAGCTTCAAAGTTAAACAGGATGTATTTCGTAGATATTACTCCCAACGTGCATAGATCACCCCATTGGAATCTCACAGGTGCCAGATTATTTGGATCGCGATTCCAGAAGGTCAACCGTTTCTATGTTTTTAACAAATCCAGAAGATCCCCTTATTTTTTCAATAATTTAATGAAATACTTGGTAGGTTCTTTGTTTAACACGTTCACAAACACAAACACAAACACAAAAACGAAATACTAATTTTTCACCCACGACATTGGCTCCAATATATTTTTATCTTGAAATTATTTCCACCATTTTCGCCGCTTTATGCAGGTGTACAAGAGTGCTTCCAAAGAATCCAGCGACGCATTAACTAGTGGTAGGTTTTTTAATGATCATGTGTTGTGATTGCTGATAATTAATTTGAGTTTTACTAAGACGGTTTAGATTTTTCAGAATTTCTTCATCCTATATATTGACTGCACATTCATGGCTTGTATAATATCAACCAAAATCTGTTTACCCATTGTTGTTCTTATCTGCTAATAGCTTTGCAATTTGAGACAACAATATGGAAATCCAAATCATTTCTACACAAACAATCAAACCATCTTCTCCAACCCCTGACCATTTAAGAAACTATAAGCTTTCTGTTCTAGATCAGTTATGTCCTGAAGTTCACTTCCCCATCATTCTCTTTTACTCTTCACCAGGCAAAGATGCCACCAAAACTTCTCACCACCTCAAGATCTCCCTCGCGGAAATACTCACCCTCTACTACCCTTTAGCAGGACGCGTGAAAGATGATTATACTGTTAACTGTAACGATAAAGGCGCCCTCTTCATTGAAGCCAAAGTCAGCAGCCAGATGTCTGACATCCTTAAACAACCGGAAAAGGATGTGATCACGCAGCTGCTACCATACAAAGCTCATCAAAAGATAGTTGGTGATCCCGTCAATCTGAGTGTGCAGGTCAATTACTTTGCCTGCGGCGGCGTTGCAATTGCAGTTGGGTTTAACCATAGGATTGCTGATGCAACAGCCGCGGCAAACTTCGTTAAAAACTGGGCTAAGCTTGCTAATCCCAATATCAATGAGGAAATCAAGAATGTGATATTTGATAGCACTTCTTTCTTCCCTCCGCAAGATTTAGTAGAATTAAGGAAGAGTAGTCTTTTCCAAGGTCAATATGCATCGACGGACGCAAACGTTATATCAAAGAGGTTTACATTTGAAGCTACTAAGATAGCCGCTCTAAAAGAAGAGATTGGTAAAATCGCAGACTCAGTGGATCGTCCAACACGTTTTGAGGCAGTGTCCGCAGTTATGTTGAATGCTATAACCGCAATGGCTAAAGATCCAACACATTTTGTGGGATTGATTCCAGTGAATCTGAGAAACAGAATGAAGCCAGAAATTCCGGGGGATTGTATAGGGTGCGTGAGTCAAATGACAATGACAAGTTGGTCGAACATGGAGACCGGAGTTGGTAGTAATAGTATAGCGGGAGATCTTCACGAAGCTATAAATATGATGGATGATAATTTTGTTAGAGAGTTTCATGCATCTGGAGGGTACTTGAATTTCGTGAGAAGTTTACCAGTAGTTGAAATGGTAAACAATAATATTAAAATGAAGTCGTTTGTGATAACTTCATGGTGCAGACTTCCATGGTATGAAACAGATTTTGGTTTGGGAAAGCCATTGTGGATGTGGGTAACCTCTGCGGCGAGGAATGAAAATATTGCCATTCTCATTGACAACATCGATGGTAATGGAATAGATGCATGGGTTGGTCTGTCAAAGGAAGAAATGATCAAATTTGAACAAGATCCTGGCATCAAGACTTACGCTTCTTTCGATACAACCATATGACTTGGTCTTTCACTGTCACATTTCAATTTTCAACTAAATAAGTGAGTTATTGTCTTTGAAAATATTTATGTTTGTACTTTATGTCTGTGAGAATTTGGGTATGAATTTAATGGACAACAATAAGGGCTGATAGATCCCAACTATTATCCCAATCTTATTGTACCTTGCCTATGCTAGTATGATTTTGTCATATAAATGAAATTTCAACTGGTAATAAAATCTATAAGCACAACTCTTCTCTTGTTTGAGTAGAAACCTCCATGTTAAATCCAGGGGTCTATCCATCTTCAATTAATGATATGATATAGCTAAATCTTTGACTTAATGAGCACTTTACCTTGATCGATTAAACTCGCATTTTGCATAAGGTTTTCTTTATAAAAGATATATTCTGCAGAATAGCACAAAACAATGAGGTTGAGTAGAGACTAGAGAGTATTTCTAGTTTTGTTTCTCCGGCTAGTTAGATTGTAATATCCTACCCAATACGGACTTCCAATAAATACAACCAGAAAATAGAGTTGTTGAAAGATGATAATGAGCTCATTTCAGATTATAAAAATATACATTAACTTTCAGGCTGGATTGGCTTGTGAAAGCTCAAGGGAAACTGGGCAATGGTCACTCCCATAAAAACCTGCAAACAATTTGTAATCTTAGTATTTAGAAAGGCATCAAGAATCAAAAAAGAGAGTCACAAGATGGACATTGGCACAATATGAATTAGAAGTTTTCTGTTAAAGAATAAATCCGTCATTATAATTGCATTCTTGGCAAAACATGAATGCATTTGACAAACAGGATTCAATTAAAATTTGCAAAGTAAATGAAGTGAAAGATCAAGGAAATAGGAGCAAATGCAGTCTCATCCCAGTGACAAACTCGCATTATATTGAGCAGTCATAAAATCTATGCACAATAAATGAATCCATCACAAACTAATCAAAATATCATCTTGCACCTATGAAGCCTACCCATAACCCAATAACAGGGTCGAAACAACCATGGTTCAAATAAGTAACAAAAATTGACAGAAAATTTTCATCTTTTGTGTGCCATAACCATAAGGAAGCAATTCATGCAATCCTGCAGAGCAATGGTGTCCAAGATCAGGCTCTTCAGATTTATATTCCTGTTTTCAACTAATTAAGTGGGTAATGAGATGATTATTCTTTCTTTTTTGGATAAGAATTGGAGAGATGATGTTTCTAACTTATTTCATATTTTTAAAACTAAATTCAAGGATTTGTATGCATAAACAATTATTAGAAAGGAGATTATTTGCACCTTCTAACTCAATTCCTTGCCCGTGCATTTCACATGCAACAATTCGATTTTTGAGTTCTTCTGAAACTATGAAATAGTCTATTCTCATTCTTTTACCTCGATACCTGAAAGAAAACCATCTATCAGTATAACTCCAGCCTTAGATTGGTAAATTGTCACTCCCTACTAGAAATAAGAGATTATCCTACAACAGGTCACTAATCCAAATCCAAGAGTGTCATTTGGGCACCAAATTACTTACTTTCCAATTGGATGTCCAGACCATGAGAAGCCACAATCCATATCCTTTTCCTTGTGTAGGAATCTGTACGCATCTATTAGCCTACCCCTAAAGCATGATCCACCAAACTCTTCAATTTAAGAATGTTTTTCAAAGGTGGAAATATGAAAATTGAAGGATTTATAACTCTAAGAAATTACATGGAGCCATGACCATGGTACACATTTTTTCATGAGATAAATTCACATACTCTTTCAGTACAGCACCAAAACGCTTCCTCTCGGAAAGAGTAAATCCAGGCTGCCCACGATCCTGTATTATGAAGAAATCAAGTAAAACAAACTGTTACAATATATGGGCAAGAACAACAAACTATGATTAGAAGTCTCTGGAAATCCAGTGCCCAGTTGTTATCATTAAATATACAATGTGTCAATTCTTTATCTTGATTGGGAATTACGCAAGACCATGAAAAAGGTGATAACAAAAATAGCAAAAAATGGCCTCCATCAACAAAAATGATGGTCATCTTTTGTTCTCTTGATTACTTATCTAATTATTTTCGTCCAGGGATGATAAACCACTTTTTCAAAGTAATAACTAATAATGAAAAAAAATTAAGATGGTAAATTTTTAATGTGGAGTGTTAAGTTGTTACATGGGAGCAAATCCTTTCCTGAGAACAACCAAAACCTGCATTCATAGGTGAAAAGCACAAGCTTTGAAAAGGAAAGGTTCCTACTAATTTCAGCAGCTACTCTTTTGCAATTTTATAATTCTAGTATTTTGTTGTATTTTCAAGTTTATGATGATGAAATATGTCACTATTTATCAAAAATGTGTGGAGGATAAAACAGAAAAAATGCAAGTTTAGTTTGGAAAGCTTCTATGAGAAGAGCAACACCTCTTTATTTGGAGGAATGTAACCATTGAGCTTTGCAGCACTGAAAAATTCAGGATGACTCACATCAATTTCTTCATGGCTGCAAAAGAGAAATGAAAAAAGAAGCATAAGTTCCCGAATGACAATGCTGAAGAATTCAAAGAACAAGCTTCACAAAGTAAATTTTAGATTATGAATATATTTTAAAAAAGTTAACAGTAAAGTTCCATAATTAAGTGTGGAAAGTTGAAAAAAGTTCTAAAAAGAATAAGGTGGTCAAAAAATGGAATTGTTTTGCTTCTAAGTCAATAGGCTGCTGCATGTTAGGCAAGAATTTCTTCACTAACTAATGGAGCCAAATTGTCATGCTTTCTTTTATATACCATGAATTAAAGAAGTTGCATACAAACGTGGTTTGATTTTCCAACATTTGCAGAATTAGATATCAATCCTGAAGCTTGTGATGGCATGATCTGTTATGATAGTCACAGCCAGAAAAATAAAAACGAAAAGGCACAAAGTGCAAACAATCACCGGACCCATCACGGGTGGATCCAGAGTCTTGGATTTGGGGGATCAGAGATGATAAATGCAATTTTAGGGGTAACCTTTGAAATAAATTAGTACAAAATTTTGAAAAAATTTCTAAATTTGGGGAGCCTATGGCCCCCAACAATAAGGAAGATCAGCCCCTGCATCCCATGAAGGGGAAGAAAACTAGAGACTCACCTTACATTAAGATCACCACACCATATAAGAGGCTTCTCAGAATGTTGTGTAACAAACTCTAGCATCCTCTTATCCCATTTTCTTCTCCTTTGAAATGAATTTTCCTCCTCTTTCCAACCATTGTTTGGTGCATACGTATTCAATAGACGGAAATTTTCAAATTCAGCTAATATGACCCTGCCATCTGGTTCATGCTTTGAAGCTAAAAACAACAAGAAGAACAGTATAAACTAAACATTCCATGCTGGAGTTTAAAAAGAAAAAATTAGTGACACGAAAGGGAATTCACACCCAAATTATATAAAAAAGATTTCTCCTTGCTTGGAAATTAGAAGTAGGGTTAGCATCAGTAGTTTTTTTAATACATAATTAGGAAAAAACATGTCATTACTTAACAGTTAACACTACATAAGATGAACATACAAAATGATAGATTTTAACCAAAATACCTGCTTTATCGAGCGAGAAAGAGACAATTTTTGGCTGAAAACACTTCTTCACCAACAATGCTGTCCCTGCATACTTTGAATCTGCAAGAGACCACCAAATCTGATAATTTCCAAATGGTGGACTTGAAAGAGCACGAATCAATATCTGCATAAAACAGAGAAGGTATTATCCACAACATAAATATTAGAAATTAGGGTCATACACACACACCCCGTATGGCATTATATTAGGGAGGGTACTAAAAACCAGATATTCAGTAAATAGAACCCTTGTGTACAACAGGAATAATATTAGCTGCTAGTTCAACACTCTTAACCCTTAGCACAAAAAACAGGAAACTCATTTATATAAAAATGCTAACATTTCAAGCAAATTCAAGTCCACATAAAGTACTATAGGTTGTGAATATAAAAAACAACAAATCAGATATGAAAACAAGCAAAGAGAAAAAGAGGATTACCTGTTTTTCCTCACGGGAAGGTTTTGTATCATCTTTCAGTTCTCCAGGGTTTTTCGGTGAATCCTTTGAACCAGCAGCAGGCATTCTCACTTCCTACAATTAGCATGCATTTTGAGCACGCACTTACCACATTTATTGCTTTACAATTATCACATGACCAAATTATAATGCATATAATCAGACATACCAAAAGAAAATTACAGGTATTTATGAAAAGTTACAAAGCAAAACAAATGAATAAGCCATGAAAAGACCAAACAAATAATTCACCATTTAAGATGCCAGGTACCCATTTATGCAATTCGATGAAACACATTCGTAAACCCAATCAATTTGCTTTAAGTGCAGAAGAGAAACAAATAGAGCAACACAAACAAATCGTTTACAGTTCCAGTCTCAGCTTCAAATACAGCAACAAAATCACAAGCTACAGCTCCAGAAGTAAACAACTATGAGAGTCCCGTCGCACCAAATGACCCAAAAATCAAACACGCATGTCTCATTACACAATCACACTTCAAACACATAACGCATTAATCAAATAAAAGTACATCAACAGAGGAAATGATAAAAAAAGACAGACCTGTATAGCAATAACGTCAGGATCAAAATTAGTAACAAACTTAGAGAACTCGGGCCAGTTGTTCTTGGCTCGAAGAAGCAAACTATTGGCGTTCCAAGTTACGAACTTCAGTGGCTCTTCTTTTTTATTCTCTTCTTGTGATGTTTCACAGTTGTTTTCACCATCTTTCTTTGAAGGCGAAAGAGTAGGTTTCTTGGCTGATCCTTCCTTTTCTATTGGTTTAAAAAATCGCTTCATGCTTTTGCTCGTCCAGCAGCGTGATTCAGCTGTCTATTGTTGTTTCTGCTCTTCTTCTACAATTAAACCATCACTCATTCGCTCCACTTCTCCGTATCGAATTTTGCGATATATAATATAATTATTAAATTGAATGGGCTGTAAAAAAGTAGCCCAACCCAATTTTACTTGGGCTGAAATTAGAACTTAAATCTCTAACCGGTCCAGAATATTTTTTGTGGCGCTAAACGGTGGATAAGTTGGTGACACAAGACCGTTAAAAACACAAGAAGAGAGTCTTGAGAGATCAGTCTCTAATGGCATCTTCAACAGCAACTTTCTCTCTTTCCTTACCCGCGTTTTCTTCTTCAACATCTATTAACTCTCAAAGGAGGATTTCCATTTTTAGCGGCAAAGCAGATGGAAAGACTTCCTTATCATCTTCTTTATTTGGTAGCAAAATATGTGTTAACGAAGCAACAAGAACCAAACCAATGAGCCTGAGAAGTAGTAGAGTCACTTGCTCGGTTTCTTCTACTGTTCTTCCATCCGCTCTTCTCTTTGACTGCGATGGAGTGCTCGTTGATACCGAGAAGGACGGACACAGGATTTCGTTCAATGATACTTTCAATGAAGTATACACTCTCTTGCTTCTATTGTTATGTTTTTGTGTCTTATATTTTTTACTAGATTATGTATTGGGTATTTGGGGAAGTTTTCAAACATTTTCAAGTGGGGTTCTGTTGATCGTTTGTTTGGTTGCTGAGAAAAATACTGAAAAGATAACACTAGATGTTTTTATTATTATTTAAAAATAGTAATAATGCAATTGAGTCAAATATTTGTAGTCGGATTATCAAAAATGAAAAATAGTTTTTGAAGTTAGTACTGAATTTCACTATTTTTGGAACCTAAGTTTTATTATTTTTGTATACATTAAATTAGTTTTATGTTCCTCCATTTCCCTTCCGTTTTGGAGGAGCAGGGACTTTGTTTACTTTGGGTTGAGTGTTGGTGTGAGTAGTATGAGGATAAGTTAGAATTTGTTTGATTTGATTTTTCTTTGAAGGATATTTTTTGTAGGTGCTTAATGCTTATTGCATAATTTGCTCAAATGGATTACAACATGGTATCAATTCTGCAGAAAGAATTAGGTGTTACCTGGGATGTGGATTTGTATGGCGAGTTGCTTAAAATTGGAGGTGGAAAAGAAAGGTATCTCGTCTCCTGAAAGTTTGACAGTTTTTTCTATTTATGTTTGCTTCATGAAATCGTATAGGACACTAAAGATAGATTGATATCTTAGAATCCTTCTGATTCTGATCATTGTAGGATGACAGCATACTTTAACAAGACAGGTTGGCCAGAGAATGCACCAAAGAGTGAAGAAGAAAGAAAGGAATTCATAGCTTCTCTTCACAAGAGGAAAACAGAATTGTTCATGGCCCTTATTGAGAAAAAGTTGTTACCACTTCGGCCTGGTGTTGCAAAGTTAGTTTTTATCTGATCTCCTGCTTATCTATGCAGCATTAAGTACATGATATTTGTATTCAATTATAATTTATTTATTATTTATTTTTTGTTGGAAGTCTAAATGTGTGAGGAAGGAAATCCTTAAAGCATGATTTTAGGCCCCAGCAACCCATATTGGCTGGTGTCACTGATATGCATTTTGATTTGGTCCACATCTACACTCCTGAAAGACATGATTTACTGTCTTTGATTTCTTACCTTGTCAATAAATATAGGGAAAGTCAGTGAGTTATTGCTTCTAGATTTTGTGTTCTACCACATCCAAGGTATGCAATAGATCTATCAATGTGCATTTGTTGTTTATAATATGTTCAACTTTGGGAATGGACAATATTAGAATTTCTTATTAGTTATGCTACTTAGAGTGTTCAAAGTCAATCATCATACATTTGGGTGAGACATGTCTTTATGCTCAAGTTTCCTGGAGCTGAATCCAATTGGATACTTTTCGGAGCATTACTAAAATTTTAAATATGAGAAACTTTTTGCAGTTGACATTTTGATGTTCTATTTTAAATACCAGTAAGGTTATTCCTGGGTAGAACATGGATCTGAGGCTCTCATAGTAAACACATGTAATTAATAGTGTGGCATCAACTTAACTCCAAGAACTTTTATGAATGGGTTTGGAACCTATGAGAGTTCAAAAGTCATTATGATCGAAACTGAACCATCACTATTTTGAGACCATTTCTTGGGAGAACACAAATTTTGGAGTCATTTCACGAGTCCAGGCAATGAGATGACTTGTCACGCATGTTTACACCACCTTGAACCCCAAAAACCGAGCCAGTGAGCTCTGGACCTTCTATTATGATCTGATGTGAGATTCAGATCTCACACATTAGCTTGCCAGCTATGATTGGAAAAGGAAATGGTTCATTTAAAGTAGGTGAGTGATGAAACCTCAATAGTGCTGGCATATGGTAGGAGAACAAGGCAGTAATGTAGTGGATTGAAAAGAAGCCGGCAGGAAGTTTCCTTGGGTTTAGGCAGGGACAGATGGCAATAGAGGAATGGGTAAGTGAGGGATTCTGTTATGGAGAGAGAGAGAGAGAGCTGGAGAATAAAAAGGGAGAAGAGAGCAGATGGTAAGAGAGAAGAAAATAGAAGGGAAAATTGGGAGGAGGTAGCCCTTGAAGTCTAGCATTTAGGGAGGAGCTGGCCCTCGAAGTCCAGCAGGCTGTGTTCATTTTGTTTTGTTTGGTTTTATCCTTCTTTTGTTAATCTTACTTGTTAATGTTTGCTGAGCTGAAGTTGTTCTTGGCTTAGTTTAGACCTGCTTAATATCAATATATATATTCTGGTTGTTTTCTGGGTTTGTGCAGTGTTCTTGTGTGTGTTTCTGGGTTTGTTTATTGGTGACTGTTACTGTTTTGGTTGTGTGTATTTGAGATACTGGAGTGGGTATCTATCAGTGAGTAAGTTGTATGATTTGTAATAAATATGGATTTCAAGATGTATGCTGTGCTCAGTTATCTTATATATTCTACAGGCTGATTGATCAGGCTCTGGAAAAAGGAGTCAAAGTTGCTGTATGCAGCACCTCTAATGAGAAGGCGGTATGCATAATCAGGTTCTACAACTGTAATTTCTTGTGTGATTAAGTAACTGTGTGTGGAGATGATTTACTGGCAGCTGTGGGAATTGTTTGTACTCTATACTAAATTTTTTAATGACGGTTTGATAGATTGGAATTTCACTGTTTTTGTAAAGCCAACTATTACATGGCATGGTTTTGATGGACATTTTTGGATAACTTTCAAAGAGTCCAACAAGTAATCGAGGATATTATAATCCAAAACACATTATTCTCGGTAACATTTTTTATGTTGAAATTTAAGGCTAGGATAAGAGTTTGTAATATGTGGTTATGTTAGGTTATTGGTGAATTTGGATCCACTTCTTTTGTATGACTGAATTATATGCACTAATTTCAGGTCTCTGCAATAGTTTCATTCCTTTTGGGACCAGAGCGAGCTGATAAAATCAAGATATTTGCCGGAGATGTGGTTCCTCGGAAAAAGCCTGATCCAGTAAACATTTTTTTTACTCTCTTGGTATTTGATGTAGCTAGGCAATGTCTGGAAAACATGAACATAATAATGTTTGATTTTGTTGTTCACACCGTTGATGGTGCAAATTCAACCTTGATATAGTGACCATAAAGCCTGAATAAGAAAGTGGCATGCTCTTAGACTTAAAAATTAAATTCCTTCCTGTCTCGTCATCTAAGTGTTCATGAAACATAATAGATCCTTTCCAAATAACTTCATATATAAGAAGTATGCTTTGTTTCCATGTGATTTTAGAGCACCCCTCACTTTGTCTTGGTTTAAGTTTAATCTGCTTTGCTTAAATATAAGGATTTGTTCTAGGCTACTGAATTGTCTATTTTTACTGACAGGCCATCTATATATTAGCATCCAACACTCTGGGTGTTGATCCTTCAAGGTATGATAGCTCGGCATTACCGATATTTATGTTACTGTAAACAATCGTTTAGGACTTTTCTTGAATAAATAGTTCCTGGATCAAGTTCAGAGATCTCCATATGCATTCCCATTGCTTTTTATATCTTAACTCCTCGGTGAGCTATTAATCAGTTCTATACATGTGCTCTATATGCTTACATTGTCTGCTATTGACAGTATATTTTCATGTAAAATGTTTGCTATTCCTCAGTAATAATAATGCTCTTTTTTTCCCCACAGCTGTGTTGTGGTTGAGGATAGTGCTATAGGACTAGCAGCCGCTAAAGCCGCTGGAATGAAGTGTATAGTAACAAAGAGCGGGTAACTTATTTCTTTATTAATACAAATTTTTGCTATAATGTCAAGTCTCCTGCTGCGGTGTTTTTTTAGTGTATATGCATATCATGAAAATGATCAGAAACCTTGGAGGAATCCAGAATTATATGTCAAACTTTATAAGAATGTAACATGGTTCCCCAATGCTCCTGCTGATGTGGAGAATCTGTGATTGCAGTTACACAGCGGATGAGGATTTCTTGAATGCAGATGCAGTCTTTGACTGCATTGGAGATCCTCCAGAAGAGAGGTTTGACTTGACTTTTTGTGGAAGCCTTCTTCAGAAGCAGTTCGTTAGTTAGCCATATAATTCTCTGTAATTGTATCGATTCTATGGAATGTGTGTTTTTCTCCTTTTCTAGTTTATGCCAAAGTCAGTCTATTGCTTGCGGCCTGATTGAGGTCTAAACTCACGCGAGTGTAGATATAATTGTAATGCTGCAAATGGCATCTCTAAGTACTGCCTGTGGTTCTAAATGATGATAATTAAGTTACTTGTGTATGCTAGATTAGTTGGTGTATTACTTTTCCGAAAACAAACATAATACTATGGTTTATCAGAAACATCAGCAACATTATCCCATATGAAAATTGAGCTAGAGCTTTGTGGTCCAAAGTCTTCCTCCATTGATTACGGGTGAGGTTGAGTTAAGTTGTTGGATGTTTCTTTCTCCAGAAAGCATGCTGAATACACTTGAATCTCAAGCAAAGTGAGCTCAATAGCTTGGCAGGTTCAGCTCGTTCTTATTTTTAATTGCTTAGGCCAACTAAACTAGTTAATGTAGTGGTTTAATTTGTCGAGGAGAAATTTGGATAATAGTAAATCATGTCAATGACAATATATAAGGTTTACTATGTGAAGTGATGGAGAAAGTAGGTAATTCAGTGAGCTTAATGCTTTTGTTTTAACTTTTAACCGGATATTATAGTTTCCGATAATTGAAAATAAGTAACAATGATAGGCATTGAAGAAAGCAGAAGCATATGGAATGGAGATAAGATAGAAAAGGAATAAAGGGACAACAGAGACAGTTGGGGTGATGAGCATTGAGGGAGGGAATGGTCTCCTTGCGGGGCTGTCCAACCCAACCAGTTAACATGTGTGGTCCTTAAATTTCGGTAGAGAATATAGACATAATTATGCCTTTAAAAGTTAAAACTCAACAAACAACTCCCATTCACACCAAATTTGTCAAAAATAATTAAACGCAAAACACTTTTCTCCAAAATTAATGGAGGGTGGGTTGAAAAATGAATCACCATAAAATAAAGATTGCAATGTGATGTTTGTGAGTTATTGCCAGACTGGAAGACATTAAAGTAAAGTAGTTGAAATAATGGACAAATCGTGTTTATTTTCTAAGGGAAAACAACCTAAAATAGGCTGTCAGCCAGCTTAATGAATGAGAAAGAAACCAGTCTTCTTCTTCCTGGCTTCATCTATACGATTGCAAACAACAACAGGTAAGAAGGGTTGTCGGCCAAATGCCAAATTGTCATTGACCCACTTCCATTATTCAATTATTTCTTACACGATTATCTTGGACACACCTAACGGCTAATTACTAAAGTGAAAGGGACTTGGCTAAGACAATTCCAATTCTGTTTTGTTCTCTTTTATCAAATCACCCGTGACTAACTACCGTCCGATAGTTTAGCGGTTTGTTTGAGACTTTTGAGTGTATTGCTCAAGAGATCTTGAGTTCAAATCCTCATGATTACTAATAAGAGGTAATCACTGGAGGCTTACTCAGTCGTTAACTTTAGGACTTTAGAGACTAGTTGAAGTTTGCGTAAACTGAGCTGAACACTCGAATACCCAAAAAAAAAAAACAAAAAAAAATTTGACCCGTGACTCTCCTGTCTCAAAGAAATCTCATATATTATAAAGTAAAGCATGTAACTTAATTAACTCAAACATGCAGTAAATAATTGGAAATTGAAAGATGATCTCATGTTTTGATTAAATAAAGAATAATAATTGTAACAAAATATGGTTAATTGTTGTGTTTTTTTCTAAAAACTACCTCAGTGTCAAGGCCAAAGCCATCAACATCCTTCCTAACATCAACCAACTCAGACATCTTAAACAATTCAACCAATGGCTTTAAACTGTACAAATCATTCGCTGAATACTTATCGGCTCGCCGTGATATCGCCACGTGCAGAACACAAATCCCGCCGGCCTTCAAGGTCCGTTCGATCTCCCCAACAAACTTCCACGGATACAGGGCGTGGTCAAACACATTCGAGAACTCAAAGTCAAACGTCCCGTTCTCAAACGGCTGCGCATGAAAGTCTCCTTTAACAACAAGCGGCGGATACGGCACCAAGTCTATCCCCACCGCGTCGGATACGCCCACCGCCTTAAGCGCCGCCACTTCTTGGCCGACGCGTGCGCCGATGGACAATGCTTTAGAATCATTGGAAAGGAGGTTTCTTTGCTTTAGGCTTTGGAAGAAATTGGCGAAGACACGGACTTTGCGGTCCCAGTCACGGGTGGTCCAAATCTTTCGGAGTTTGGGGTTGAGGGTTTTGTTTAACTGACGTTGGATGTACGTATCGTAGGATGAGTAACCGGGTCGGATACGGAGGTCGTGGGAGGAGCTTTTGGAGGGTGGTGTTGGAGTTAATGGAAGGGTGGTTTTCCGGTGATGGGGAGTCTGGGAAAAGGCTAAGAAGAGGAGAAAAAAGAGGGAGAAGAAGAGAGAAAGGAAGAAGGGTTTGAGGAGGAGGGGTAGTTTGGGAATGGTGATTGTCGTCATTTCTGCATGAAAATTGTGTATGTGTTTTGGGTTTGAAGTAAAGTGAGAGATAGGGAGGACGAGGAAAACGTTAATAAAGAAGAAGGAATTGAAGAAAGGAGAATAAATTAAAAAGATTTTGAGCCAGCATGGTCATATACTCCTATGTGGAAGTATGAAACCTTTGTTGTCATGTTAATAAAAAAAATCCCCATTTGCAGTGACATTTGGTCAAATTATGTAGGTTTGCTTGAGTAAATTAAAGATCATAAAGCAAAAAACAGGGTCACAAGTTGGGCAATGGCTTAAATTAATTCCAATTTGCGTTATATCTTAAAAACATAATTAATGAATCTCTATCTAGAGTAGATCAATATTTTTTTTTTTTTTTTTTTTTGGGCAATCGGGAGTGTCTAGACTAGTTTACACGTACTTCAACTAATTTTCTGGAGTCTTGAAGTTGACGGCCGAGTAAATTCCCCCAGTAGTCATCCCTATTAGCAATCTAAGTGGATCGAACTCAAGACCTCTTAAGTAATACACCTAAGAATTCTAATTGACCGGGATCACCCAACGGTGATTTTATATAGATCAATCAGGTCTTACAATCACTGTATAAATACATAAACAGTAGATAATTTTTAAGAATCACAACTTGTACCGAACATGTTATAATTGAATTAATTTGGAACAGGCATCAGACAAATTTGAGCATGTCACACAACGGATTTATTATCTGCACATGGCACATGCTAATCATTGCAATCATACTTGTCCAATTCCTTTCCTTCCATTTTAAGACGTTTGACTTTCCTTTTCACCGTCATGTTTGCTTGATTTTTAAGCTTTTTTAATTACATATCAAACATCCTCCCACATGCAATTGCATTGGAGAATTTATAAAATGACTAGTTAATAAATATTTATTTTTATCGTTTATTTTAACATTAAAAACTTTAGGGTAGAAAAGTTCTTGTTATTATTATAACTATAAGAGAATTTCTATTAATTGATTATAACTGAAAGAGGAATATTGATATAAATGTGATGTTTTTATAGATTAATTATCAAAACATTCAAAGTGAATTAGATAAAATGTATTACTTTACAATAAACATCGTTGAGAAGTATAGAATATCAGGGAACTTGTTTTCCATGTTTTGTTTATAAATAAACAAATGGGAAAGAGAAGAAGAACCAAGAAGAATGAATTGAAGCATGCAGTTTAAAAGACAATATTAATTAATTAATTACTATAAAACCTACGCACTGCATGGGGCAGTGAATCTAATTATTTAATTTATGTACTCCATCGATAGAATTACCAGACTTGAAATCCTAACCTATTAATATACAACACCTGCGCAATTTCTTCTTCTTTATGAAAATTTGATTATCTTCTATCACAAATTTTCTTAAATAAGTATGTGCATAAAAATTAAATTAATTCCACCAGCAAATTGTTTCCTAAATACTTCTGCTATGCAACACTTTCTCACATTATCCACCAACAATTTGAATGGATCCTTTAATTTCCAGGACAGAGTATAGCCTTGAATTTACAAGTCAATAATATTATGTTTGCTCTGCTTTTTTCAAGAGTGCTAAGATACTGGTGAATTTGGGGAATCCTGTTATGAAAATACTTTCTATGGATTCATTTCTCGAAACAAGTTGAACCGTGATAGACAATTCCCAACTCATTGTCTTTGCCATTACAGCAACTTGGTTTTTCAATTTAAATTCCTATTAAGATCTTCAATCTAAATTGTGTTTCCCTAATTATATATATACATATAAACAATCACCTTCACCAGATCATCTAAAGGCTAAAGGCTCATAGAAAACGTACCCTGGGAAGAAATTCTTAGTTGTATATGGACCTGAATTTTTTTTCTTTCTTGTTGAAAAATGAAAAACACTTCTTGTTCCAAAATAAAGCATCAAGATACAAGTGAAAGCATGTGCTTCTTAAAATAATAGCTTTACAAACCTAAATTTAGGATGGAGAAAAGCGACTTACCCTCACTTGCCTATAGATTATTCTTCAAGTAAACAGGAGGATAGTGCTCCGCCCAATCTAGCCATGGCCACGGCCTTTATCTTATTGGACTTAGCTGCATCCAGCAATGGGTCTGCCTCCAGGGCTTTGTTGAAACAGAACTGGGCTTCCCCCCATCGACCCTCAGCAACGAATACCAGACCTAGATTGTTAAATGCAGGAGCGTAACCAGGCTGAAGTTCAAGTGCTTTAGTAAACATTGCCTTGGCAGACTCATATTGTCTTTGCTGTCGGTAGAGATTTCCAAAGTTGGAAAAAATTGCGTGTGCCTGATCAGGTGTTGCCAATGCCAAAGCCCGCTTGTATACATCTTCAGCTTGTGATGTTTCATCTGATAACTGCAGTGAGATGCCTAGTGATGCAAATTTACAAGTATCAATACTTCAAAATGCCACCTACATAAAACATAAAATATAGGTATTATGCAATTATCATGAGTTCGAGCGGTACCGAGATTTGACCATGCATAGCTGCATTCTTTAAAACGGGCAACTGCAGCCTTGATGTACTTTTGGGCAGTTTTAAATTGCCGGGAGCAGAGACTATGAAGGCCAAGCTGGTGCCACCGTACAGCATCATCTGGATCCTCTGCAACTGCCTGATTAATATTGAGAAAAACAATGAAGTAAAAGATGCTAATTACACAAGAAACAAAAATTTAGCAGTATTTTTTCTTACCTTAAAAGCAAGTATTTTGTTTCATTTAATAACATTTAAAAAGTAAAGACCAAATACTACACATGATAGTCAAGAAGAAAGATAAAATATAATTGGAACTGTAACTGTAACTGTAACTGTAACCATAATAGAATATATACAACATTTATTTATTGAAAAAAAAGTTAATCACACACAAAGTTGCATCAGTAAATCATAAACCCAAATTCATATAAAATTTTATACAAATATAATGAGCACTTAAAGGATTTTTCTTTCCTCATAGCAAACTACCATATTTTCATGAATAAACATGCAATATATATACTAAAAAAGAATCATGTGAAATAATGTGTTACGTATCCAATCAGCCAAGGGTCCTACAACAGTTTCAAATTTCTTGCACCAGCAGACCCAAAGATGTTCATTCAGGTCCTATTCACATAATTTTCAGAATGATTCTGGTAAAAAAAAAAACAAGTACCTGCTTTAAACTGTATATAGCACGCCCTTCCATCTCCATCAAGTCATTTTGCTCTGTTTCAAAAGCAGCCGCAATCTCATGATGAGCTTTATGAACTGTTGCAAGTCCAGCCCATGCAATGGGAGGGTCTATCTGAACAGTATCTCCCTCTCTTAATATGGAAGCCATTTCATTCCCTGCCCAGGAAAGCTGGTCACTAGGTTCTTGAGATCTTTCAGCATCCTTGATACGGTGGACTGCAACTGCATAACGAGTAGACATACAATTGGGCTCTAGTTTTGCTGCCTACAGAGCAATATCATAGTAAGTGAAAATTGCTTAAGCTTAGTAAACACAAAGTTAAGTGAGTTGCAAAACCTATTCACATACAGTGTATGCATCAAATACTAAAACAATAATAAGTTTCACAATTAAAAATGCTTAACATTCAACTTGGAGCATTGAATACTTTTTGTCTAGAAAAAACAAAGATGAAAACTATTCCATCAAATGTTAAAGGAAACAAACAAACAACCTCAAAAAAGAGGCTATAAATGATTGTAGCAATAAGCCGTGAGCACCTTCTCCAAGCAATTGCCAGAACTTCTGTGGTCACCAGTCATATAATATGCATTAGCTAGATTTGCCCATATATGTGCTGCTTTGGGATCCACTTTTAATGCTGCTAGCAAACACTCCTTTGCAACATTGACAGCTGCAACCTGATCCGAACAAGCACTTTCACCAGCATTTGCACCAGCTCCTGACAATTAATAAAAATGCATAGCAATATAGGTTAGTTTAACAAACTAATAACAACAACTAAGACGAAGCAAATTCTAGAAGAAACTGAATTACATCAACCACAATCTTCAAAATGTTTCCACTGAGCTTTATGACAATGAGGTCAACAGAATTCATGAAACATGGAATTAAAACTATATAAAACATACCTGCAACAACTGAACCATATTTACACAAAAGAAGGGCGGCATAGTTGATTAAGGCAGCAGGATGATTTTGATCTTTTAGTATCAGATCTTGAAAACATTTTTCTGTTAGCTCCAAATTTCCACTGGAAGATAGAAACAAGAAAACATCAAGGAAGAAACCCAACAGAAACTTTATTCTATTGTCTCCCAAACTACAGATAATCTGAAAAGGTTGCATTACTGGAAAAGCTAAGTAAAAGGCATATTATATTGATAAACTCATGTGTACCATAACCACAAAGCAAATTGCATAACCATGACTGAGGACTCATGCTTCTTCACATAAAGTCAGTCCATAGTACAAGTATTACCATTTTATCAAGTGAAAAATATTTAGAAACTTTCCAGTTATTTAATGACAAATTGAAGCTTCTATAAGGGAGATAAACATGCTTCATAAATGTGAAGTTAATGGAGATCGAGGTGCTGACCAAGTTGATATTCCCAAATATTCTCAAGATCCTTTGCAAGGAATTGGCGGTCCAATGACTAGGGAAAAGACAAAGAGGATTGATCATGGAAGTGCAATACAAAGAGGCTGTACTAGAAGACTCTAAGACTAAATTCGAAGATTTCAAAGCTTCACCAAGGATGGTCTATTATCTTTTCATGCAAGGGGTAGATCAAGTTGGATGCAAGGATTAATTTAGGAATTAATTTTCGTTTATTTAATCTTGGGCTTTTTATGTTTTAATTATCATTAGATTCTTTAGTCTTTTATTTATTTAGGCCCAGTTTGCTTGTACTTAGGCCCAACCCATTTTTCAATTAGCTAGGGTTTTCTTTTAGGGTTTGTTGCTTATAAAAAAGGGGCGGCCATGTTATTTTTTTGAGACAGATTATTATCAATTGAAGTTTATTTCAGAAAGCTATTTGTTTTGCCTTCATGATTGAATGCTTGAATCTCGACTTATCAAAGGGAGTGATCAACCTTTGTGGCGTCTCAAGATTAGGGTTTTAAGGACTTAGTTTCTTTAGGGTTCTAATTCGATCATCCTCAACACGTTCCTAGCAAACCAACTTGTTCCTATTCGATTGAGTTCGAAGGTTCCTAGCCAACCCTCGAACTCAATGGAATAGGAACAAGTTGGTTTGCTAGGAACGTGTTGAGGATGATCGAATTAGAACCCTAAAGAAACTAAGTCCTTAAAACCCTAATCTTAAGACGCCACAAAGGTTGATCACTCCCTTTGATAAGTCGAGATTCAAGCATTTAATCAAGAAGGCAAAACAAATAGCTTTCTGAAATAAACTTCAATTGATAATAATCTGTCTCAAAAAAATAACATGGCCGCCCCCTTTTTATAAGCAACAAACCCTAAAAGAAAACCCTAGCTAATTGAAAAATGGGTTGGGCTTAAGTACAAGCGAATTGGGCCTAAATAAACTTTAAATAAATAAAAGACTAAAGAATCTAATGATAATTAAAACATAAAAAGCCCAAGATTAAATAAACGAAAATTAATTCCTAAATTAATCCTTGCATCCAACTTGATCTTCCGAATCTACCCCTTGCATAAAAAGATAATAGACTATCCTTGGTGAAGCTTTGAAATCTTCGAATTTAGTCTTAGAGTCTTCTAGTACAGCCTCTTTGTATTGCACTTCCATGATCAAGCCTCTTTCATCCTCTTTGTCTTTGCCCTAGTCATTAGACCGTCAATTCCTTGTAAAGGATCTTGAGAATATTTGGGAACATCAACTTGGTCAGCACCTCGATCTCCATTAGAAGTTCACAACGATGAAAAAGTTTTGACCACAGTACACACATTTGAAGTAGATAAGCTAACAGTGCAATTTTATACCTTTGAAGGTAAGCAATCCCAAGGTTTCCAAGGCAGTCATGGTTATTGGGGTCCAGAGCCAATAAAGATGATAAAACTGATATAGAACTCTGAACAACATAATAAAGTCAATATCAGAACATGAAATGTGAAAAACACGAATGTGAACAATAACAACAATTACATAATATACCTGCAGACGGCCAGTTTTTAGTAGTAACAACCCTAAGGTATTCCATAAAAGTGCCTGCCTTATATCTGATTGCATTGAATCCTTCAGTTTGGAAAGAATTTCCTCAAGCTCTTCAGGTTCAAGTTCTTTATCCAAACTACTTTCCCCCGAACTACTTTCAAGTAGAATGCACTACACAGTGGATATAACAAGTTATACAAATCAGCAACACCAGATACAATCATGTTACTTCTAATTTCAAAATTCAAAATATCAAAATAAGGAAGGGAACAAATTAACAGATAACAAACTTTACAGATGGAAATATACAGTAGATTAAAATAGATTACTGCACCTGTGCATGATGAATTTGGACCAATGAAAGCAAATCTGGCCTAGCAATTTCTGCCTCACAGCGGAGAAGAATCTCTTCTGCCTTCTCATATGCCAAAATAGCCTAAAAATATTCCAGTATTAAGTCAATGTAAAATTGATTTGACCAAAACAAAGAGAACGGTGATATTCAAAAGCTACCTTTTGAGGCTGACCTAACCTTTGATACATCAGGCCAAGCAGAAAATGAGCATGGGCATTTTTCGGCATTTTCCTCGCTACATGTACTAAGCCCTACTAGCATGTAAAGAATTTGAGAACATCAAATGGCATCATCAGTATTCTAAAGAATGTATGACAAACTATAAGGATGAAGAAAATATAGCCTATCCAACACAATTACCTTACTCAAAGATAAGTGGAATAGATTATCCAATAACTATACAAATATTGAGTTATGTAGTCAAACAGAAAATAAGATCAAAAGAAGAAAGGTTTGGTGTAAACGGTGTTTCAAGAAAGCGGACACAGTGACTTCAAATCTATTTAAAATTCATGGGTCGATAAACCTTCTACTAACAAACCGGTAAACGACTAGATGCACCATCATATATTTTTCATCTCCATAAAATATCCAAATTACATCTCTAAGACATAAAAAGCAGAATCAAAAGAAGCACACACAAACTATCAGAGACAAAGTCATGAACAAGCAATTTCTTTTGTCACTATTGCTGAAGACTAAACACAGGCAAAGAGTGAATGCAACAAATTAAAAACGAAACTCACCGTTTTAAGACTGCTTACTTTTTCTTCACGAGAAGAGGTAGTCCCTTGACCAGGCTGATCCCCATCCCCATCACCTCCATAATCAAGAGAGGAATCTAACCTACTAATTCTTGAGCGACATTTACCCAATTTGTTCAGTTTTTTACCTTCTCCTTCTGCTAAATCCGTCTCTTTTTGACTAGGATTACTATCCTCATTCATCAACCTACGTTTAATGAAAACAAGCATATAAACACAAAAGTGCAATTTAGCCCCCTAATTTTTCTATTTTAAAATTTATACCTTCCGAGACTTGAATTAGATATCAAACATTAGAAATATTGAGAGGAACTGTAAAAGAGTGAAATTACTTAGAGAGGTCGGGAGCTGAGGGTTCGCCGTCGGTTTCCGGTGGATTAACGTTGAGGTCAGCTAAAACGAACACCTTAGGGGGCTGAAGAGTGGTGGAGATATCATCTGTGGAGGTGTCTACGGTTCCCACTTCTGCTTTTACGGGGAGTTTGGGTTCCATTTGTCCAGAATCCAGTGACACAGGATTGAGAAACAAGGTTTTGCTGTAAGTGTGCTAGCATTGGCCTATTGGGCTTAGACCTAAATTGAATTATGTTAGGGCAAATAAAATTTAGTATAGAACTATAGATATTTTGATTTGACCATTTCAACCTTTAGTAAAGTATTTTATTCTTCCTAAATGAAACCAAATTGTAGTACTAACACTCACTAAGTCACTATTCTACTGTATCTCTTGGCTTCACAAATAGGAATTGATTATAACAGGAGTAAACAACTTTGTCCCACCCAAGGTTTGCCTTAATAGCACTTTCGCACCCAAAAAGTTTCAAAATACCACTTTACTACCCAAACATTATTTTCTGTTAAATACAATGATATTCATTGTAAAGACGGAAATACCCTTCTCTCTTCGTCATCTCTTTTTAGCCTCCATCATAACTAGAATCACCCCCACCTCCTCCTCCTTCTACTCCACCACCACCACCACCATCTAGTCTATTTTTTTTTTAATCAATCAACCCACCATTCAATCAATTACAATCAATAGTCAAAACAAAAACAACTCTCCAAAATCCGACAATGGAGGTTCATCAGCTTGTGCACAGGGGCAATTGCACAAGCGTGGTGCACATAGGTGTGGGCTGTTGGAAATTGGCTTGAGACTTTCGTTAAGCAATTGGTGGGCGTGGCTTAGAGCTTTAGAAATCCGTCGATAAGGGGTCACCGGCAGCCAGAAAAATCAAATCCACACACACAGAACACTTCTACAACTTCCAATTTCAAGAATGAACCTCCAAAATACCATAATTTCATCAAACGAGCAAAAACCCCAATTTTGCAAAGAAACAAACCCTAGAAAGGAGGGCAACAATCGGTGAGTGAACGGTGTTGGGGGGGGGTTTTGGAGAAGGGGTGCCGGTCAGAAGAATGGTGGTGAGGGGGGTGGTTTCTAGTGAAGGAATTGATTGAAATTGGCAAAAATCACGCGGCCACAACAGTGGACTATAGCTAGCGATTAGTGGGACGAATAGGGAGGGGGAAAGATGAGTTTCATTCAGGAGGTTGAGGGAAGTGTTTTGGTGGCATTGAGGGCAGTTGTCGACGTCAGAAAGGGCCAATAAGACTTGGGTTGGTTGCAGGGGGATGGAGGATTTTGCAGACAAAAGTTCGATTTCGGTTAGATCTTGGACATATTTGCTGGGGAATGACTCAATGGATGAAAAGGGTGAAGAAATCGATGGAAAACAGCACCCAAACGACTAGCGGCGGTGCCGACTAAGGTGAGGTTTTGCAGAAGATAAAGAGATTGAGTTGATTTGGGTGGTAGGGGGGTTTTGTAGAGTAGGTTAATTGACCATCCCACCCTTACTTAAAAAGGACTTTTGACTATCATACTCTTCTTTACAACGAAATTTACTAACATAACTATACTTTGAGTAATAAAGTGGTATTTTAAAACTTTTTGGATAGAAAAGTGTTATGAAGGCAAACTGATGGGAACCTGGATGCTTAACACTCAACACAACCCAAACAGAATATAATATACCCAAACAGAGCAATATTCCAACACAGTTCAATAACAATTGAAAAGGCTGTTAATAGGAATATACCTCTATATTGATTGATAAAAGAAATGAATAACAATGGAAAGAAATGAATAACAATGGAAATAAAGAACAAGAAAGGAAACAGGGATGAATGTAAAGATAACCTAGCAATTCGAGAAGCTAGAGGCTTCCCTTCTAATATCTCACTAAAATATTCTCTATCCTTTACAATTTTTATCCCTCAATTTATACTTACAAACGTCACACCAATTTCATTGTTATTGTCACGGATAACCAACTCTCACTTGTACACCACGTTATTTTGTCCTTATTTTTCCTTCTGTAAATTTGAGTTGGATGAGTTTGGGTGAAGGGGTCTTATCACAAACCTTGGGTGGGAAAAAGTCGTTTACTCTATAATAGAATTTAATATTGATCTTTTTATTTATGAATGTTAAATTTTGAGGAGTTGTAAATTTATCCTATCTAACTAAGATCACATTAATTTCCACAATCATAAATTTACCATGATTATCAATTTCACCAGAGGAAATGATTCATACCAAGATCGTCTAACCAAAGGACAAAAAATAACAGTGGAAAAAGAGCCGAGATATTTGAAAGTAGAAATAATATCATCTTAACATCATATAGCGGATGTCTCAGGAATATCATATCATACCGCCCATTTTCTAAAAATCTAAATCAACATAATACTTCTTGATACTGACATGATCCTAAAGCACCAACTTTATACACTGGATGGGATCATAAGAATCTCCATCGGATGATCACCAAAAAAAGAAAACATCTGAAGGAACCCAACTATCCCAGATCATCTACCTATCCACCTTTCAACTTCCATTTAACAGTACAAGAGGTAATCGTAATGGGCAACAACATACAAGAGAGATACAAATGGAAGATATAATCTTCTCTTCTCAAGTTGCTGCCACTGTGATGGGCGAAGCATCTGCGGCCAATGAACCAAATGATGACAGCAGCCACCCTTTCTTCTGGGCATACTCAACATAGAAACTGAATTTCTCCTTTGCATTTGGAATGTCAAGGGCCAGATCATCGAGACCATCCTTGATCCTGGTAAACCCTTTCGTCATCTGATTGATAGTGATTAACCCTTCACTGAAGCATTCCTGCAACAGGTCAAGCATCCTATCATTCTTCTTCTCCATAGCCATAACTAGCGCCTTCTTCACCACCTCATGGTTGAAAAAAGGCATTCCAAGATCACGGATACACTGGCAAGCTTCACCTACAACGCCCCCACTTTCATACTCTTCTAGGAGCTTCATTATCTTGTCCTTTGCATCCTCCACGGCCCAGCCAGTCCCACCTCCCCAGCACCGAAGGATCCTCTCACCAGCATGACGGGCAGCAATGAGTGATCGAGCCATATGCACAGTCTCACTCCCACTACAATTTGGTGGCAACTTGCTGCCAATCTCTTCTAAATTCAGAGGAGCCAGGACATCATCAATCACAGCCCTCGCCAGAAAAAGAGCAAGCTCATTTGAAGCATCCAGAATGTCTAATGCTGTATCTTCTGCAGATTCGAGTAGCAAGACAAAGCCATTTACAATATCTTCAGTTGAAAAGATCTCAATGTGAAGAGCAGAAAGCAAAACTGATGCCATTTCTTTCTCTCTATTCTTTCTGTCCATAGCAAGGGTGATCAGCTTCTTCAGGAATATTGGGTTCAATTCAGGAGCCCCCAGATCTTCAAGACTTCGGATGAGTTCAGGAATGTCATCTGAAAGAAAATACTCATGAATTATGGTCACGACTTCTTCCTTGTACCGCCTTACCTTTTCACTTTCTTTTTGTACATTTCCATCTTCACCCGACGATCTTGTGAAAGAAGCATCAAGCCATCCTTCAGAGATGGCTATGGGAATAAGCGATTGGAACAAGGTTTTTGCAGACGGAATGTCAAGAGCAAGGTCATTGAGACTCTCTTCTAACCTAGCAAACCCTTTTCCCATTTGACTGGAACTAATCAGGCCTTCCTCAGCAGCTTCCTTCAACAACTTTAATATAAGTGGCTCAGCTGTTCGAATCTCCATGGCAAGAACCAAAGCCCTTTTCACCACTTCATGATGGAAGAATGAAACGCCCAACTCCCTTATGCACCTACATGCTTCAACAGTATCACCACTCTCTACATATTCCCTCAACAGATCAGCAATCTTTTTCTTCACTTCTTCAACAGTGATGTGAGTGCTACCTCCCCACCTCCTCTCCACAAGTTCAGCGTGATGTGGAGCCGAGAGGTAGCTCTTTTCTGCAGTTTGGATAACCTGAAATCCCTTGGAGGATTCAGGAAGTGTCTTCTTTGCTCTTGTGAGGAAAGCCGGAGGAAGGATATCATCAACCACAGCACGAGCTACAAATAAAGCAAGGATAGCAACTGCATCTAGTATGTCGACAGCAAGGTCATCAGCAGATTCAAGAAGAATGACAAAGCCATCCCTAATCTGAGCTGGGCTAATAACATCAGCATATAGTGCTGAAAGCAGAACTGAAGCCATTTCTTTCTCCTTATCATGCCTATCCATGGCCATGGAAACAAGCCGCTTTATGAAATAAGGATGATATTCATTGGAGCCAAGTTCTCTAAGGTCAGATGCAGCCCCCTCCACATCACCAGCACTGAAGTATTCCTCTATGATGGTAACAACAGCTTTTTTGTAATCATCCATGGGGTCTGAGATGGTTGCTCCCACAAGTTGATATGGTTCCTATTAAAATGAAGGATAAAAGAAGAGAAATATATGATTAACAACAAATCATCAATGAAAATCTTTTATGAGTAAAACAGGTAAAATCCATTCCACTAACTAGTTACCAGCACACAAACATGCTAAAAAAAATACTAAAAGACTAAATTCCTAGTACTAATTGAAAAAACATTAATAAAGAAATGATAAATCAGTAAGAAAAAACAATTACCTCTCCACTGTCATAGTTAGGGTCATTCCTGTCTATATGAGAATCCACATTAGTGTCAAGAAGTTTGCCCCACGTTCCCTTGCCACCAGCACCATCTGTATCCATAAGCCAAAAAGTTCAGGAGCCAATCAACATCAAATGAATAGGAAATGCTCCATTTGAGCTAGAACATTCATGGATGCTACCAATACAAGTAAGAATAAGGAGGCATAAAAAAAATAATAATAATAAAAAGCAAACCAGCACCATTCACCATCATCCAGTAAAGTTTGGGTTAGCCATAGGAAAAGAAGTCCAACCATACATATATTGACATACGTAAAGTTGATTTCTCAACTACTCTCTTGCTTGACAATGAAAGATTATATAAACCACATAGTCAATTACTGTAAACAGCACACGGTTTGTTTTCTGCAGCTTCACAGCACTTAAAAGTATTTTTTCTTGTTAATGCACTACAAGACAAACTAACATCAGGCATTAGATAAAAACATTTAATCCAAAGAGAAACTGCCATGGAAAAAAAGGCGAGCAATAGAATTTATTTAAAAAAAAAAAAAAAAAAGACAAGGAAAATTATAAACCTAGAAGTCTAGAAAGTAATTATACAGCAAAAAATAATTGAACCATATAAATTCTATTTGTTCCAACTAACAGTCAGCATGTAAAGTGTTATTACTTGAGAGAGGTACCCAGAAATTCATCAAGTTCCATAAATCAAAGATAATTGAGAAACCATGCAAGTTGTCCCAAATAAATATGGGGAAAAAAATGATGTTTATAGTTGAAATCAGAATCACCAATCTAAGCCAGAAGATTATCTAAAGCCCTTCTCTCCGGCACTACGATAGAGGAGAGAGAATAATGAACCATATGCAGAACCACTTACGAACACAGTTAAACAATTCAATTGACAGTTATCAATTCTTTTTCTTTTTCTTTTATTCCAACCTTTATAAATGATCAACAGCCAAGTGCATGGAGCATCCTGAAACCCCTCTAACACTAACACAGAAGAAAATAAAAAAATTGTTTTCATTAAGTGAAGATGATTGATTCAACACTTGAATCGCAGGCCAAAAGATTATAGGTGATCAAGACCAAGGTCCACTTAACTCTCCATATTATTGCTAAAAATTCATGAAAACATTCCCAAGTATCTGCTTCTACTAGATGTAGAGAATTAACTCTTTTTATTTTGTAGAGCAGCTGTACAGTCACATAAACTCTAATTAAGGTACAAATGACAGGGCCAATTCAGCGCATTTGAGTCAAGCAACCAGCTTAAGCTTTCTCTCCATGGAACTCGAAAAAGAGAAAGAGAAAGAGAAAGAGAAAGCAGGTCCATTAGTAGGTCAAAAGACCACCAAACATTTCAGCCATAGAGTTCATGGCTTTTACAATTGATGTAACATAAATCTTAAATTTAATTCCAAAATAACATGACCCATATATCTTATTATTGTTGATAGTAAGATAAATCATTTCTATAGTTTGTATTTAGCTATATAATAAAAATATAAACAAGCATAAAGAAAGACACCACACCAGCATCCCTGCACCACTTCAGAGGATAACAAGCCCCCAAAATAAAAAATAAATACATACTCATAATCAATCATAAAGTAAGGACGTTGCTTGTTGGCTCCTACTATGAGAAAATCTCTATAATATATTTCTAAATGTTATAACTAAACCTGACACATTTCAGTAAAGAAGATCCGACAGATACCGTTCCCATTCATGCATTCATCAAAATGACTAAACAATTAGAGTAAAAAGATAAATGGTTAAACTGGTTTAAATGCACTCACCCTTCTTCACGCGAACACACTTTCCAGAGTGTGACCTACGCATATGCCTTACCGCAATTCCAGCAGTGGGTGCTTTACCAGCAACAGGAACTTTCAACTGATGGTCAGACAGCAATGATGATGGAGACTTCGGAGACGATGATAAAATCTCCAAATTTTGGCTAGCAATTTTCAACATTTCCCTCTGCTCGTCAGTTAGAAATCCCTCATTTGACGCCATTTTCCATAGCCTATCCAAACACATATACTTACTCAAAGATAAGTGGAATAGATATCAAACTAACAATATTGAGTTATGTAGTCAAACAGAAAATAAGATCAAAAGAAGAAAGGTTTGGTGAAACGGTGTTTCAAGAAAGCGGACACAGTGACTTCAAATCTATTTAATTCATGGGTCGATAAACCTTCTACTAACAAACGTAAACGACTAGATGCACCATCATATTTTTCATCTCCATAAAATATCCAAATTACATCTCTAAGACATAAAATGCAGAATCAAAAGAAGCACACACAAACTATCAGAGACAAGTCATGAACAAGCAATTCTTTTTCACTATTGCTGAAGACTAAACACAGGCAAAGAGTGAATGCAACAAATTAAAAACGAAACTCACCGTTTTAAGACTGCTTACTTTTCTTCACGAGAAGAGTAGTCCCTTGACCAGGCTGATCCCATCCCCATCACCTCCATAATCAAGAGAGGAATCTAACCTACTAATTCTTGAGCGACATTTACCCAATTTGTTCAGTTTTTTACCTTCTCCTTCTGCTAAATCCGTCTCTTTTTGACTAGGATTACTATCCTCATTCATCAACCACGTTTAATGAAACAAGCGTATAAACACAAAAGTGCAATTTAGCCCCCTAATTTTTCTATTTTAAAATTTATACCTTCCGAGACTTGAATTAGATATCAAACATTAGAAATATTGAGAGGAACTGTAAAGAGGTGAAAATACTTAGAGAGGTCGGGAGCTGAGGGTTCGCCGTCGGTTTCCGTGGATAACGTTGAGGTCAGCTAAAACGAACACCTTAGGGGCTGAAGAGTGGTGGAGATATCATCTGTGGAGGTGCTACGGTTCCCACTTCTGCTTTTACGGGGAGTTTGGGTTCCATTTGTCCAGAATCCAGTGAACAGGATTGAGGAAACAGGTTTTGCTGTAAGTGTCCTAGCATTGGCCTATTGGGCTTAGACCTAAATTGAATTATATTAGGGCAAATAAAAATTAGTATAGAACTATAGATATTTTGATTTGACCATTTCAACCTTTAGTAAAGTATTATTCTTACTAAATGAAACAAATTGTAGTACTAACACTCACTAAGTCACTATTCTACTGTATCTCTTGGCTTCACAATAGAATTGATTATAACAGGAGTAAACAACTTTTCCCACCCAAGGTTTGCCTTAATGACACTTTCCACCCAAAAAGTTTCAAAATACCACTTCTATCCAAACGTTATTTCCTGTAAATACAATGATATTCATTGTAAAGACAAAATACCTCTCTCTTCGTTTCTCTTTTTAGCCTCCATGATACTAGAATCACCTCCACCTCCTCTCTTTCTGCTCCACCACCACACACCATCTAGTCTATTTTTTTTTAATCAATCAACCCACCATTCAATCAATTCCAATAATAGTAAAAAAAAAACAACTCCAAAATCCGACAAGGAGGTTCATCGCGTGTGCACAGGGGCAATGCGCACAGGTGTGGTTGTTGGAAATTGGCTGGACTTTCGATGCAATTGGTGGGCGTGGCTTAGAGCTTTAGAAATCGTGATAGGGGTCCCACAGCACGCGGAAAAATCAAATCCACCACACAAACACTTCTACAACTTCCAATTTCAAGAATCAACCTCCAAAATACCTAATTTCATCAAACGAGTAAAAACCCCAATTTTGCAAAGAAACAAACCCTAGAAAGGAAGGCAACAATCGGTGAGTGAGCGGTGTTGGTGTGGGGGGGTTTTGGAGAAGGGGTGCCGGTTAGAAGAATGTGGTGAGGGGGTGGTTTCAATGAAGGAATCGATTGAAATTGGCAAAACATGCGACCACAAAGTGGACTATAGCTAGCGATTAGGGAGAATAGGGGGGGAAAGATGGTTTCGTTCAGAAGGTTGAGGGAGTGTTTGGTGCACGAGGGCAGTTGTCGACGTCGAAAAGGGCCAATAAGCTAGGTTGGTTGCGAGGGATGGAGGATTTTGCGACAAAAGTTTGATTTTGGTAGATCTTGGCAATTTGTTGGGGAATGCTCAATGGATGAAAGGGATGAAGAAATCGATGGAAAACAGCACCAAAACGACTGGCGGCGATGCCGACTAAGGTGAGGTTATGCAAAAGATAAAGAGATTGAGTTGATTTGGGTGGTAGGGGGTGTTTTGTAAAGTAGGTAATTGACCACCACCCTTACTAAAACTCTTTGACCATCTATCCTTCTTCACAACGAAATTTACTAACATAACATACTTTGGGTAAAAAGTGATATTTTGAAATTTTTGGATAGAAAAGTGTTATGAAGGCAAACTGATGGGAACCTGGATGCTTAACACCAACACAACCCAAGCCAAGTAAATATACCCAAACAGAGCAATATTCCAACACAATTCGTAACAATGAAAAGGTTGTTAATAGGAATATACAGTAAAACCCTTTATAGTGATACTTATATAGGAATAAACTTACATAGTCATAAAAAATTTTTATCCCAATTTGACATAGTTTAAATAAGAAAAAATCCACATTGTAATAAGTTATAACTTTCTAATTCCGTTTTAAGGAAAATTGTCTCCACATAGTATAATTATCTGTATATTGCAAAAAAAAAATATTGTATGTTACATTAAAAAATTAAGAAAATAAAATATTATCTAAAGTTGTTTGAGATAATAATTTATACTTAGAGTTGTTATCACATCTTTTAACTTGCGGTACATTAACGCTAGCATGGGTATTTTCTTGTTAAAGTTAAAAAATTTCTGTTTTTCAAGCATGTTTAGAGCTTCTTGACATGAAACTTTTGTATTTATGTACTATCATCCTCAAATTATTTCTTTCTCTTCTTGTTTAATTGTAGAGATGATTTCTTCTTTTGTTAAGTAACATAACTTGTTACTTATTTGGATGATTAAGGAAGACATTAATAATTATTCGATTAGTGTAGTAAAGTTGTCGAATTGATCATTCAATCTACAATGACTCTTTGATTTCCTCATCTACTTCATTTGTAACTTGCAATTCATCAACATTGAGGGTTCTATTTTGTAATTGTTTAAACAATTGGCAATTGTGTGGCTTCACATCAATTGTCATGCAGTAACTGTCTTTACAATTCCAACAAGGACAGTTATCTTATTGGTTTCAAAACACGATCTTCTATCGTTTCAAAAGTAGGCAATTGAAACGCTTAATTAAACTCTAATATTATTAAAACATGAATTGAAATCCTAATATTGTATTACTAAAACATGAATTATGAAATAAGAAATTTTTTTAACTACACCTCTATTAAATTATAACCTCCTAATAGTAATAAAATTAGTATCCACCATTATGACTATGAAAATGTTTTACTGTACCTCTATATTGATTGATAAAGAAATGAATAACAATGGTAATAAAGAACAAGAAAGGAAACAATGGATGTAAAGATAACCTAGCAATTCGAGAAGCTAGAGGCCTCTCTTCTAATATCTAATTAAAAATTCTCTACCCTTTACAATTGTATCCCTCAATTTATACTTACAAACGTCACACCAATTCCATGTATTGTCACTGGATAACCAACTCTGACTTACACACACCATGCTATTTGCTCCTTTTTCCTTTTGTAAATTTGAGTTGGATGAGTTGGGTGAAGAGGTCTTATCACAAACCTTGGGTGTGAAAAAGTCGTTTATCTCTATATAGATTTAACATTGATCTTTTATTTATGAATGTTAAGTGAGGAGTTGTAATTTATCCTATCTAAATAAGATCACATTAATTTCCAAATCGAATCTAATTAAATATTTACCATGATTATCAATTTCACCAGAAGAAATGATTCATACCAAAATCGTCTAACCAAAGGACAAAAATAACAGTGGAAAAAGAGCCGAGATATTTGAAAATAGAAATAATAATGTGTCTTAACATCATATAGCGGATGTCTCAGGAATCAATCAATAACGCCCATTTTCTAAAAATCTAAATCAACATAATACTTCTTGAACTGACATGATCCTAAAGCACCAACTTTATACACTGGATGGGATCACAAGAATCTCCATCGGATGATCACCAAAAAAAGAAAAACATCTGAAGGAATCCAACTATCCCATATCACTTACCTATCCACCTTTCAACTTCATTAACGGTACAAGAGTAATCGTAATGGGAAACACATCCAAGAGAGATACAAATGGGAGATTAATCTTCTCTTCTCAAGTTGCTGCCACTGTGATGGGCGAAGCAATCTGCGGCCAATGAACCAAATGAAAACAGCAGCCACCCTTTCTTCTGGGCATACTCAACATAGAAACTGAATTTCTCCTTTGCATTGGAATGTCAAGGGCCAGATCATCGAGACCATCCTTGATCCTGGTAAACCCTTTCGTCATCTGATTGATAGTGATTAACCCTTCACTGAAGCATTCCTGCAACAGGTCAAGCATCCTATCATTCTTCTTCTCCATAGCCATAAACTAGCGCTTCTTCACCACCTCATGGTTGAAAAAAGGCATCCAAGATCACGGATACACTGGCAAGCTTACTACAACGCCCCCACTTTCATACTTTCTAGGAGCTTCATTATCTGCCTTTGCATCCCACAGCCCAGCCAGTCCCACCTCCCCAGCACCGAAGGATCCTCTCACCAGCATGACGGGCAGCAATGAGTGATCGAGCCATATGCACAGTCTCACTCCACTACAATTTGGTGGCAACTGCTGCCATCTCTTCTAAATTAGAGGAGCCAGGACACTCATCAATCACGGCCCTCGCCAGAAAAAGAGCAAGCTCATTTGAAGCATCCAGAATGTCTAATGCTGTATCTTCTGCAGATTCGAGGAGCAAGACAAAGCCATTTACAATATCTTCAGTTGAAAAGATCTCAATGTGAAGAGCAAAGCAAAACTGATGCCATTTTTCTCTCTATTCTTTCTGTCCATAGCAAGGGTGATCAGCTTCTTCAGGAATATTGGGTTCAATTCAGGAGCCCCCAGATCTTCAAGACTCGGATGAGTTCAGGAATGTCATCTGAAAGAAATACTCATGAATTATGGTCACGACTTCTTCCTTGTACCGCCTTACCTTTTCACTTTCTTTTTGTACATTTCCATCTTCACCTGACGATTTCGGAAAGAAGCATCAAGCCATCCTTCAGAGATGGCTATGGGAATAAGCGATTGGAACAGGTTTTGCAGACGGAATGTCAAGAGCAAGGTCATTGAGACTCTCTTCTAACCTAGCAAACCCTTTTCCCATTTGAACTGAAATAATCAGGCCTTCCTCAGCAGCTTCCTTCAACACATTAATATAAGCGGCTCAGCTGTTTCGAATCTCATGGCAAGAACCAAAGCCCTTTTCACCACTTCATGATGGAAGAATGAAACGCCAATCCCTTATGCACCTACATGCTTCAACAGTATCACCACTCTCTACATATTCCCTCAACAGATCAGCAATCTTTTTCTCACTTCTTAACAGTGATGTGAGTGCTACCTCCCCACCTCCTCTCCACAAGTTCAGCTGATGTGGAGCCGAGAGGTAGCTCTTTTCTGCAGTTTGGATAACCTGAAATCCCTTGGAGGATTCAGGAAGTGTCTTCTTTGCTCTTGGGAGGAAAGCCGGAGGAAGAATATCATCAACCACAGCACGAGCTACAATAAAGCAAGGATAGCAACTGCATCTAGTTGTGACAGCAAGGTCATCAGCAGATCAAGAAGAATGACAAAGCATCCTATCTGAGCTGGGTATAAAACATGCAATATATATACTAAAAAAGAATCATGTGAAATAATGTGTTACGTATCCAATCAGCCAAGGGTCCTACAACAGTTTCAAATTTCTTGCACCAGCAGACCCAAAGATGTTCATTCAGGTCCTATTCACATAATTTTCAGAATGATTCTGGTAAAAAAAAAAAAAAGTACCTGCTTTAAACTGTATATAGCACGCCCTTCCATCTCCATCAAGTCATTTTGCTCTGTTTCAAAAGCAGCCGCAATCTCATGATGAGCTTTATGAACTGTTGCAAGTCCAGCCCATGCAATGGGAGGGTCTATCTGAACAGTATCTCCCTCTCTTAATATGGAAGCCATTTCGTTCCCTGCCCAGGAAAGCTGGTCACTAGGTTCTTGAGATCTTTCAGCATCCTTGATACGGTGGACTGCAACTGCATAACGAGTAGACATACAATTGGGCTCTAGTTTTGCTGCCTACAGAGCAATATCATAGTAAGTGAAAATTGCTTAAGCTTAGTAAACACAAAGTTAAGTGAGTTGCAAAACCTATTCACATACAGTGTATGCATCAAATACTAAAACAATAATAAGTTTCACAATTAAAAATGCTTAACATTCAACTTGGAGCATTGAATACTTTTTGTCTAGAAAAAACAAAGATGAAAACTATTCCATCAAATGTTGAAGGAAACAAACAAACAACCTCAAAAAAGAGGCTATAAATGATTGTAGCAAAGAGCCGTGAGCACCTTCTCCAAGCACTTGCCAGAACTTCTGTGGTCACCAGTCATATAATATGCATTAGCTAGATTTGCCCATATATGTGCTGCTTTGGGATCCACTTTTAATGCTGCTAGCAAACACTCCTTTGCAACATTAACAGCTGCAACCTGATCCGAACAAGCACTTTCACCAGCATTTGCACCAGCTCCTGACAATTAACAAGAATGCATAGCAAAATAGGTTAGTTTAACAAACTAATAACAACAACAAAGACGAAGCAAATTCTAGAAGAAACTTAATTACATCATCAACCACAATCTTCAAAATGTTTCCACTGAGCTTTATGACAATGAGGTCAACAGAATTCATGAAACATGGAATTAAAACTATATAAAACATACCTGCAACAACTGAACCATATTTACACAAAAGAAGGGCGGCATAGTTGATTAAGGCAGCAGGATGATTTTGATCTTTTAGTATCAGATCTTGAAAACATTTTTCTGTTAGCTCCAAATTTCCACTGGAAGATAGAAACAAGAAAACATCAAGGAAGAAACCCAACAGAAACTTTATTCTATTGTCTCCCAAACTACAGATAATCTGAAAAGGTTGCATTACTGGAGAAGCTAAGTAAAAGGCATAATATATTGATAAACTCATGTGTACCATAACCACAAAGCAAATTGGATAACCATGACTGAGGAATCATGCTTCTTCACATAAAGTCAGTCCATAGTACAAGTATTACCATTTTATCAAGTGAAAAATATTTAGAAACTTTCCAGTGATTTAATGACAAATTGAAGCTTCTATAAGGGAGATAAACATGCTTCATAAATGTGAAGTTCACACGATGAAAATTTTTTTACCACAGTACACACGTTTGAAGTAGATAAGCTAACAGTGCAATTTTATACCTTTGAAGGTAAGCAATCCCAAGGTTTCCAAGGCAGTCATGGTTATTGGGGTCCAGAGCCAATAAAGATGATAAAACTGATATAGAACTCTGAACAACATAATAAAGTCAATATCAGAACATGAAATGTGAAAAACACGAATGTGAACAATAACAACAATTACATAATATACCTGCAGACGGCCAGTTTTTAGTAGTAACAACCCTAAGGTATTCCATAAAACTGCCTGCCTTATATCTGATTGCATTGAATCCTTCAGTTTGGAAAGAATTTCCTCAAGCTCTTCAGGTTCAAGTTCTTTATCCAAACTATTTTCCCCCGAACTACTTTCAAGTAGAATGCACTACACAGTGGATATAACATGTTATACAAATCAGCAACACCAGATACAATCATGTTACTTCTAATTTCAAAATTCAAAATAACAAAATAAGGAAGGGAACAAATTAACAGATAACAAACTTTACAGATGGAAATATACAGTAGATTAAAATAGATTACTGCACCTGTGCATGATGAATTTGGACCAATGAAAGCAAATCTGGCCTAGCAATTTCTGCCTCACAGCGGAGAAGAATCTCTTCTGCCTTCTCATATGCCAATATAGCCTAAAAATATTCCAGTATTAAGTCAATGTAAAATTGATTTGACCAAAACAAAGAGAACGGTGATATTCAAAAGCTACCTTTTGAGGCTGACCTAACCTTTGATACATCAGGCCAAGCAGAAAATGAGCATGGGCATTTTTCGGCATTTTCCTCGCTACATGTACTAAGCCCTACTAGCATGTAAAGAATTTGAGAACATCAAATGGCATCATCAGTATTCTAAAGAATGTATGACAAACTATAAGGATGAAGAAAATATAGCCTATCCAACACAATTACCTTACTCAAAGATAAGTGGAATAGATTATCCAATAACTATACAAATATTGAGTTATGTAGTCAAACAGAAAATAAGATCAAAAGAAGAAAGGTTTGGTGTAAACGGTGTTTCAAGAAAGCGGACACAGTGACTTCAAATCTATTTAAAATTCATGGGTCGATAAACCTTCTACTAACAAACCGGTAAACGACTAGATGCACCATCATATATTTTTCATCTCCATAAAATATCCAAATTACATCTCTAAGACATAAAAAGCAGAATCAAAAGAAGCACACACAAACTATCAGAGACAAAGTCATGAACAAGCAATTTCTTTTGTCACTATTGCTGAAGACTAAACACAGGCAAAGAGTGAATGCAACAAATTAAAAACGAAACTCACCGTTTTAAGACTGCTTACTTTTTCTTCACGAGAAGAGGTAGTCCCTTGACCAGGCTGATCCCCATCCCCATCACCTCCATAATCAAGAGAGGAATCTAACCTACTAATTCTTGAGCGACATTTACCCAATTTGTTCAGTTTTTTACCTTCTCCTTCTGCTAAATCCGTCTCTTTTTGACTAGGATTACTATCCTCATTCATCAACCTACGTTTAATGAAAACAAGCGTATAAACACAAAAGTGCAAGTTAGCCCCCTAATTTTTCTATTTTAAAATTTATACCTTCCGAGACTTGAATTAGATATCAAACATTAGAAATATTGAGAGGAACTGTAAAAGAGTGAAATTACTTAGAGAGGTCGGGAGCTGAGGGTTCGCCGTCGGTTTCCGGTGGATTAACGTTGAGGTCAGCTAAAACGAACACCTTAGGGGGCTGAAGAGTGGTGGAGATATCATCTGTGGAGGTGTCTACGGTTCCCACTTCTGCTTTTACGGGGAGTTTGGGTTCCATTTGTCCAGAATCCAGTGATACAGGATTGAGGAACAAGGTTTTGCTGTAAGTGTCCTAGCATTGGCCTATTGGGCTTAGACCTAAATTGAATTATATTAGGGCAAATAAAAATTAGTATAGAACTATAGATATTTTGATTTGACCATTTCAACCTTTAGTAAAGTATTTGATTCTTACTAAATGAAACCAAATTGTAGTACTAACACTCACTAAGTCACTATTCTACTGTATCTCTTGGCTTCACAATTAGGAATTGATTATAACAGGAGTAAACAACTTTTTCCCACCCAAGGTTTGCCTTAATGACACTTTCCCACCCAAAAAGTTTCAAAATACCACTTTACTATCCAAACGTTATTTTCCGTTAAATACAATGATATTCATTGTAAAGACAAAAATACCCTTCTCTCTTCGTCTTCTCTTTTTAGCCTCCATGATAGCTAGAATCACCTCTACCTCCTCCTCTTTCTGCTCCACCACCACCACCATCTAGTCTATTTTTTTTAATCAATCAACCCACCATTCAATCAATTCCAATCAATAGTAAAAAAAAAAAACAACTCTCCAAAATCCGACAATGGAGGTTCATCGGCGTGTGCACAGGGGCAATCGCACAGGTGTGGGTTGTTGGAAATTGGCTTGGGACTTTCGTCGAGCAATTGGTGGGCGTGGCTTAGAGCTTTAGAAATTCGTTGATAGGGGGTCGCCAGCAGCCGGAAAAATCAAATCCACACACACAAAACACTTCTACAACTTCCAATTTCAAGAATCAACCTCCAAAATACCCTAATTTCATCAAACGAGTAAAAACCCCAATTTTGCAAAGAAACAAACCCTAGAAAGGAAGGCAACAATCGGTGAGTGAGCGGTGTTGGGGTTGTTGGGGGGGTTTTGGAGAAGGGGTGCCGGTTAGAAGAATGATGGTGAGGGGGGTGGTTTCCAATGAAGGAATCGATTGAAACTGGCAAAAATCATGCGACCACAATAGTGGACTATAGCTAGCGATTAGCGGGATGAATAGGGAGGGGAAAAGATGGGTTTCGTTCAGAAGGTTGAGGGGAGTGTTTTGGTGGCATCGAGGGCAGTTGTCGACGTCGAAAAAGGGCCAATAAGGCCTAGGTTGGTTGCAGAGGGATGGAGGATTTTGCGGACAAAAGTTTGATTTTGGTCAGATCTTGGGCAGATTTGTTGGGGAATGGCTCAATGGATGAAAGGGATGAAGAAATCGATGGAAAACAGCACCAAAACGACTGGCGGCGATGCCGACTAAGGTGAGGTTATGCAAAAGATAAAGAGATTGAGTTGATTTGGGTGGTAGGGGGGTTTTGTAAAGTAGGTTAATTGACCATCCTACCCTTACTTAAAACATACTTTTGACCATCATATCCTTCTTCACAACGAAATTTACTAACATAACTATACTTTGGGTAATAAAGTGATATTTTGAAATTTTTTGGATAGAAAAGTGTTATGAAGGCAAACTGATGGGAACCTGGATGCTTAACACTCAACACAACCCAAGCCAAGTATAATATACCCAAACAGAGCAATATTCCAACACAATTCAGTAACAATTGAAAAGGTTGTTAATAGGAATATACAGTAAAACCTCTTTATAGTGATACTCTATATAGGAATAAACTTTACATAGTCATAAAAAATTTTATTCCCAATTTGACATAGTTATAAATAAGAATAAACTCCACATTGTAATAAGTTATAATCTTTCTAATTCCCGTTTTAAGGAAAATTGTCTCCACATAGTAATAATTATCTGTATATTGCAAAAAAAAAAATATTGTATGTTACATTAAAAATTTAAGATAAAATAAAATATTTATCTAAAGTTGTTTGAGATAATAATTTATACTTTAGAGTTGTTATCACATCTTTTAACTTGCAGGTACATTACTCGCTAGCATGGGTATTTTCTTGTTAAAGTTAAAACATTTCTAGTTTTTCAAGCATGTTTAGAGCTTCTTGACATGAAACTTTTTGTATTTATGTACTATCATCCTCATAATTATTTCTTTTCTCTTCTTGTTTAATTGTAGAGATGATTTCTTCTTTTGTTAAAGTATACATAACTTGTTACTTATTTGGATGATTAAGGAAGACATTAATAATTATTCGATTAGTGTAGTAAAGTTGTCGAATTTGATCATTCAATTCTACAATGACTCTTTGATTCTCCTCATCTACTTCATTTGTAACTTGCAATTCATCAACATTGAGGGTTCTAATTTTGTAATGTTTTAAACAATTGGCAATTGTTTGTGGCTTCACATCAATTGTCATGCAGTAACTGTCTTTACAATTCCATCAAGGACAGTTATCTTTATTGGTTTCAAAACACGATCTTCTATCCGTTTCAAAAGTAGGCAATTGAAACGCTTAATTGAAACTCTAATATTATTAAAACATGAATTGAAATCCTAATATTGTATTACTAAAACATGAATTATGAAATAAGAAATTTTTTTAACTACACCTCTATTAAATTATAACCTCCTAATAGTAATAAAATTAGTTAATCCCACCATTATGACTATGAAAATGTTTTACTGTACCTCTATATTGATTGATAAAAGAAATGAATAACAATGGTAATAAAGAACAAGAAAGGAAACAATGAATGTAAAGATAACCTAGCAATTCGAGAAGCTAGAGGCCTCTCTTCTAATATCTAATTAAAATATTCTCTACCCTTTACAATTGTTATCCCTCAATTTATACTTACAAACGTCACACCAATTCCATTGTTATTGTCACGTGGATAACCAACTCTGACTTACACACCATGCTATTTGTCCTTTTTTTTCCTTTTGTAAATTTGAGTTGGATGAGTTGGGGTGAAGAGGTCTTATCACAAACCTTGGGTGTGAAAAAGTCGTTTACTCTATAATAGAATTTAACATTGATCTTTTTATTTATGAATGTTAAATTTTGAGGAGTTGTAAATTTATCCTATCTAACTAAGATCACATTAATTTCCACAATCATAAATTTACCATGATTATCAATTTCACCAGAAGAAATGATTCATACCAAAATCGTCTAACCAAAGGACAAAAAATAACAGTGGAAAAAGAGCCGAGATATTTGAAAATAGAAATAATAATGTCGTCTTAACATCATATAGCGGATGTCTCAGGAATATCATATCATACCGCCCATTTTCTAAAAATCTAAATCAACATAATACTTCTTGATACTGACATGATCCTAAAGCACCAACTTTATACACTGGATGGGATCACAAGAATCTCCATCGGATGATCACCAAAAAAAGAAAACATCTGAAGGAATCCAACTATCCCATATCATCTACACTATCCACCTTTCAACTTCCATTTAACGGTACAAGAGGTAATCGTAATGGGCAACAAACATCCAAGAGAGATACAAATGGGAGATATAATCTTCTCTTCTCAAGTTGCTGCCACTGTGATGGGCGAAGCATCTGCGGCCAATGAACCAAATGAACACAGCAGCCACCCTTTCTTCTGGGCATACTCAACATAGAAACTGAATTTCTCCTTTGCATTGGAATGTCAAGGGCCAGATCATCGAGACCATCCTTGATCCTGGTAAACCCTTTCGTCATCTGATTGATAGTGATTAACCCTTCACTGAAGCATTCCTGCAACAGGTCAAGCATCCTATCATTTCTTCTCCATAGCCATAACTAGCGCCTTCTCACCACCTCATGGTTGAAAAAAGGCATTCCAAGATCACGGATACACTGGCAAGCTTCACCTACAACGCCCCCACTTCTACTCTTCTAGGAGCTTCATTACTTGTCCTTTGCATCCTCCACAGCCCAGCCAGTCCCACCTCCCCAGCACCGAAGGATCCTCTCACCAGCATGACGGGCAGCAATGAGTGATCGAGCCATATGCACAGTCTCACTCCCACTACAATTTGGTGGCAACTTGCTGCCAATCTCTTCTAAATTCAGAGGAGCCAGGACTCATCAATCACGCCCTCGCCAGAAAAAGAGCAAGCTCATTTGAAGCATCCAGAATGTCTAAGCTGTATCTTCTGCAGATTCGAGGAGCAAGACAAAGCCATTTACAATATCTTCAGTTGAAAAGATCTCAATGTGAAGAGCAGAAAGCAAAACTGATGCCATTTCTTCTCTCTATTCTTTCTGTCCATAGCAAGGGTGATCAGCTTCTTCAGGAATATTGGGTTCAATTCAGGAGCCCCAGATCTTCAAGACTCCGGATGAGTTCAGGAATGTCATCTGAAAGAAAATACTCATGAATTATGGTCACGACTTCTTCCTTGTACCGCCTTACCTTTCACTTTCTTTTGTACATTTCCATCTTCACCTGACGATTTGTGAAAGAAGCATCAAGCCATCCTTCAGAGATGGCTATGGGAATAAGCGATTGGAACAAGGTTTTTGCAGACGGAATGTCAAGAGCAAGGTCATTGAGACTCTCTTTAACCTAGCAAACCCTTTTCCCATTTGACTGGAACTAATCAGGCCTTCTCAGCAGCTTCCTTCAACAACTTAATATAAGCGGCTCAGCTGTTCGAATCTCCATGGCAAGAACCAAAGCCCTTTTCACCACTTCATGATGGAAGAATGAAACGCCCAACTCCTTATGCACCTACATGCTTCAACAGTATCACCACTCTCTACATATTCCCTCAACAGATCAGCAATCTTTTTCTTCACTTCTTAACAGTGATGTGAGTGCTACCTCCACCTCCTCCACAAGTTCAGCTGATGTGGAGCCGAGAGGTAGCTCTTTTCTGCAGTTTGGATAACCTGAAATCCCTTGGAGGATTCAGGAAGTGTCTTCTTTGCTCTTGTGAGGAAAGCCGGAGGAAGAATATCATCAAACACAGCACGAGCTACAAATAAAGCAAGGATAGCAACTGCATCTAGTATGTCGACAGCAAGGTCATCAGCAGATCAAGAAGAATGACAAAGCCATCCCTAATCTGAGCTGGGCTAATAAAAATCAGCATATAAGCTGAAAGCAGAACTGAAGCCATTTCTTTCTCCTTACATGCCTATCCATGGCCATGGAAACGAGCCGCTTTATGAAATAAGGATGATATTCATTGGAGCCAAGTTCTCTAAGGTCAGATGCAGCCCCCTCCACATCACCAGCACTGAAGTATTCCTCTATGATGGTAACAACAGCTTTTTTGTAATCATCCAAGGGGTCTGAGATGGTTGCTCCACAAGTTGATATGGTTCCATTAAAATGAAGGATAAAAGAAGAGAAATATATGATTAACAACAAATCATCAATGAAAATCTTTTATGGTGAGTAAAACAGGTAAAATCCATTCCACTAACTAGTTACCAGCACACAAACATGCTAAAAAATACTAAAAGACTAAATTCCTAGTACTAATTGAAAAAACATTAATAAAGAAATGATAAATCAGTAAGAAAAAAACAATTACCTCTCCACTGTCATAGTTAGGGTCATTCCTGTCTATATGAGAATCCACATTAGTGTCAAGAAGTTTGCCCCACGTTCCCTTGCCACAGCACCATCTGTATCCATAAGCCAAAAAGTTCAGGAGCCAATCAACATCAAATGAATAGGAAATGCTCCATTTGAGCTAGAACATTCATGGATGCTACCAATACAAGTAAATAAGGAGGCATAAAAAAAATAATAATAAAAAAGCAAACCAGCACCATTCACCATCATCCAGTAAAGTTTGGGTTAGCATAGGAAAAGAAGTCCAACCATACATATATTGACATACGTAAAGTGTGATTTCTAACTACTCTCTTGCTTGACAATGAAAGATTATATAAACCACATAGTCAATTACTGTAAACAGCACACGGTTTGTTTTCTGCAGCTTCACAGCACTTAAAAGTATTTTTCTTGTTAATGCACTACAAGACAAACTAACATCAGGCATTAGATAAAAACATTTAATCCAAAGAGAAACTGCCATGGAAAAAAGGGAAGCAAGAGAATTTATTTAAAAAAAAAAAAAAAGACAAGGAAAATTATAAACCTAGAAGTCTAGAAAGTATTATAGAGCAAAAAATAATTGAACCATATAAATTCTATTTGTTCCAACTAACAGTCAGCATGTAAAGTGTTATTACTTGAGAGAGGTACCTAGAAATTCATCAAGTTCGATAAACTAAAGATAATTGAGAAACATGCAAGATGTCCCAAGTAAATATGGGGAAAAAAATGATGTTTATAGTTGAAATCAGAATCACCAATCTAAGCCAGAAGATTATCTAAAGCCCTTCTCTCCGCACTACGACAGAGGAGACAGAATAATGAAACCACATGCAGAACCACTTACGAACACAGTTAAAACATTAAAATGACAGTTATCAATTTTTTTTCTTTTTTTTTTTTCTTTTATTCCAACCTTTATAAATGATCAACAGCCAAGTGCATGGAGCATCCTGAAACCCCACTAACACTAACACAGAAGAAAATAAAAAAATTGTTTTCATTAAGTGGAAGATGATGATTAACACTTGAATCGCATGCCAAAATCAAGACCAAGTCCATTAACTCTCCATATTATTGCTAAAAATTCATGAAAACATTCCCAAGTATCTGCTTCTACTAGATGTAGAGAATTAACTCTTTTTATTTTGTAGAGCAGCTGTACAGTCACATAAACTCTAATTAAGGTAGAAAGTACAGGGTCAAGTAAGCTTAAGCTTTCTCTCCATGGAACCCAAAAAAGAGAAAGAGAAAGAGAAAGCAGGTCCATTAGTAGGTCAAAAGACCACCAAACATTTCAGCCATAGAGTTCATGGCTTTTACAATTGATGCAACATAAATCTAAATTTAATTCCAAAATAACATGACCATATATCTTATTATTGTTGATAGTAAGATAAATCATTTCTATAGTTTGTATTTAGCTATATAATAAAATATAAACAAGCATAAAGAAAGACACCACACCAGCATCCCTGCACCACTTCAGAGGATAAAAAAGCCCCCAAATAAAATAAATAAATACCATAATCAATCATAAAGTGAGGGCGTTGCTTGTAGGCTTCTACTATGAGAAAATCTCTATAATATATTTCTAAATGTTATAACTAAACCTAACACATTTCAGTAAAGAAGATCCGACAGATACCGTTCCCATTCATGCATTCATCAAAATGACTAAATAATTAGAGTAAAAAGATAAATGGTTAAACTGGTTTAAATGCACTCACCCTTCTTCACGCGAACAAACTTTCCAGAGTGTGACCTACGCATATGCCTTACCGCAATTCCAGCAGTGGGTGCTTTACCAGCAAAAGGAACTTTCAACTGATGGTCAGACAGCAATGATGATGGAGACTTCGGAGACGATGATAAAATCTCGAAATTTTGGCTAGCAATTTTCAACATTTCCCTCTGCTCGTCAGTTAGAAATCCCTCATTTGACGCCATTTTCACTCACCAAACCTATATGAGTTAAATCTCTAAAGAATAACACAACATTAGATTGCCTCATTACAATATACATACAAGCCCTACAAATGCTACTTTAAAAAAATATATATATTAACTAATTAATAAATATTCAAAACTTAAACGGAAATAGCAGAAACGAAAAAACAATGCAGCGAATCACTGCAGTAAAAGCAGAAAGAAAACGGTGATATGATAAAATTAAAGAGAAGAGAAAGAAAACTATAACATATTTCTAGTTTAGTTTATTATAACAGTGCAGCGCCAACTGTTATTTTCTTGAAGCCAAAACAAAACAAAAACCTAGACTAAAAAACGAAAAGCAAGATAATAGATAAAAGAGAGAGTTTTGTGTACCAGTGTGTATACTCGAAGAAGACTGAATCCAGAACCCGAATACGACTCTTCTGTGCTTGGCCCGGATCTCGAGCCAAGACAGGAGGAGCAAATCGGATCTCCAAGTCGGACACTCCGACTCAAGCGTCAAATAAAAAAAGAGAGAACCAAATGAATACGAATCTTCCAATCACAAACCCTAGATCAATAAAAACAACGGTCCGATTCGGTGTAATTGCGGATCCAAATCCTAGTGTCTTAGTCTCAATCCGTATAACAAGAGTAAGAAAAAGAAGAGAAATGGATGCGGATGAAAGTGAGAGAGAGAATTAAGGGGTTTTTATATGGAGGCTACGGTTACGAGTACAGGTCATCATGGGGGTTTTAGGAATATTATCGGTTTAGGTGCCACGTGTCATCACAGCAACAGCCACTTTAATTGGTGTTACCGATCTTCTGCTTCCACCCGGCTGAACCTGTACTGTAGGGTGTAATGCATCTGATTTAGGGTTTTTCGTGAAGTGGAATTACGGAATTACCCTTGGAGAGAATGATGATTTAAATGTTTAAATATGAGTGGTAGAGTCCTTTAAGCAAAGGCTTTGGATTGGTGAATTTAGAGAATAGTTGTTTTCATATAATTATGCGAGTAACAATTTTACTTGCAACAACAAATCCTGTAATCATTCTTGTAAATAATTAAAAGAAATAAATATATATATAATTTAAACTAAGCTTTTTCACCACCTGTTATTGATAAGTTTTGATGACAATTAATAAGGTATTCTGAATAAGAATCAAAGAAAGTGGATGTGAAACGAATGCATGCATGAATATTGATGGTTGTAGCTGCAAGGGGTTGACCGACGGTTAAAGAGATTTGTTCCCTCCCCTTCTTTAAAAGTCTTGAGTTCAAACCTTAAGGTCATCTATCATAATAACAATGTGGTTTATCTGATTCTTTGCGTTTGTAAGGTGTTCAATAAACCCTAAAGATTAATTGAAGTATGTATAAACTGGCCAGACACCTCGGTTACCAAAAACAAAAAATTATTGATGGTGGTAGAGATGACAATTGTGAAACATTTAAAGAGATTTGAGGTTGTGGGGCAATTGCATTTTTTGTGGAGGTCAGATTACTAGAGAGAGAGTGTTTTCTTTCACATGTATTCAACAGTAGATCGTCATCAATTTTCATTCAGTTACAAAGAAAAGAATCAAAGAAGTTGGGGTTTAGTTAATGCATGTGAGTCCAAATTTGGTAGGGAAGGGTTGGGTATCATAAAACATAATTAAATCTTGTAATGAACAATTTGATGGTGTCACCAACATGGAGATGATAAGAAGAATTACTCAAGGGTCAAGCTCCACACTCCACCCGTCAAAAGAACAAATTATTAAACGTAAAAAACAAAAAAAGAGAGGTTGTGAAGATAGTAGATTAGGTCACACATGAGACAAGATGGAAAAATTTATCATAAAAACAGACATGTATAAACTGATACCACTGCATTAAAAAGTTTAAAGGATCTTTCGCAAAGAGGAGAAGCATGTGTGTCTGACTGTGACTTGGTGGGTTTGTGTTCCCCATGGCCGAATGTATATGAGAACGTTTTAGTGTAATTATTATAATAAACTTTGATCTAAATTGATGCTACCGCAATGCCTTTGGCCTCTGCAAGATGCATGCATCTCTTGATAATTCCTTGCAAAGGTTATTATACCGCCCTCCCCTTATTGCCCACTCTCTGAATATGGGGGGATTCAGGACTTCCATTTTTTTTTCCGTATTATACTAAAATCTGCCCTTAAAATCAAACATCAGAATTTGGTGCTTGTTTGTGGAAAGGCCAGATATCCCATGAAAGGTTCATGAATTACCCTAATCAATCAATTTACTACAACTTAAAGTCAACTAAAACTTTCTTAAAAGGTAAGCCAAGTCATATATTTCATATATGGGGATTAAGTGAACCAAAAGAATTTCTATATACATCAAAGCATAAATAGAACAATTACCTAAAGATTGCCAGGTTAGTGGTACAAATTCACAGCAGTCTATCTTCTGGTTCGGTAATGGATAGCAAAATTTTTCTGAAGCCTTTTGATGTTGATATGTTTCCTTCAATGGTTGAGAACTTTGAGATTATATCTTGGTAGAGAAGAATCATTCCAAAGGAAAAATTCAAACCATCCTAAGGACAAGCGTTACATAGCAAAATGATTTCTTTTAGAGAGAGCCAACTAGATCCACTGAGGTTTCTTATAATGATCTTCTCAAAGAATAGCATATAATTACTGTCCATCACGGGGTAGATCTTGAGTTCTTGGCTGCCTTTTCTTGTACTTCCAGAATTCGTCTTTCTTTCCCTTCCTCTTAGCTTTTACCATGCCCATTTTGCTATTAATTATACCAAGTATAGCACTCTTGTCCTTTCTGTTCTTTGTTGCAGCTTTCACATCCAAAATTGACCTTAGCTTTTCATACGACTTCACATCTGGGACCTGTCCGCTTTTTACCATCTTCTTGTGATAAAAAAAAGCCCTCTTAAAATCACGAACACGGACAAAGGCATAGATCATGGTGGAATAAGTAATTGAATCAGCTTTCAGATTGAGAGCTGCCATTTCTTTCAATAGCTGTGGCAACTTTGAGGTTTGCCCTCCTCGTCCATATGCATTAATCAGCATATTATATGTCATTAACGTGGGCGGCAAGCCATTCCTCCCAAATTCATAGACCACATCCCTTGCTTCAATGTACTGACCCTGTTTAGCAAATCCATCAAGCAGAATGTTAAATGTCACTCGAGTGCCTTCAATTCTTTCACTGATCATCAATTTCCATATTTTCATCAATGTTTCAGTGTCACCAGCACGCCTAAATGCATCCAGCAGTGCAGTGTAGGTTTCTATGGAAGGTTTAATACCTTCCTTTTTCATGTTTTCAAATGTGATATAAGCTTTCTCATGCCAGCCATTGACAGAATAAGCATGGATCAGTGCTGTATAAGAATGCGAAGTTGGCTTTATGCCAACTTTTTTCATCCTCAAGAAAGCATCAGCAGCCATATCACTCATCTTCCTCTGCCTACCATACGCACTGATAAGACATGTATATGATTTGGCATTTGGCTCCAATCCACTGTCCTGCATTTCTAACAGTAGCTTCTCAACAATCTCAGGCTGCATTCTTCTACTGTATGCATCCATAAGGATGTTAAAGGTGACAGAGGTAGGCATAACGCCTTTTGTTTTCATCTCATGGAAAAGACCTTCAGCTTCTTCAATTTGGTTGGATTTACAATAAGCATCCATAATAGTGTTATATACAATGGCATTTGAATAGATTCCTTTCTTCTCCATTTCCATATGGATAATAAGGGCTTCATTCTTGAGCCCCTCATCACAGAATGATTTTATCAGAGCACCCAGAACTTCTTCACTCCATTTGACTCCTTTTCTGTTCATCTTCTCAAAGAATTCCCATGCTTCTTTTGCGCTACGACCATTTTTTCTCATCACTGTTATCATTATGGAACACGTTACATGATCTGGACAGATATTATTTGTTTCCATTGTTTGGTACACCTCGCAAGCATCATCATACCTGATATAAGTTGACAGAAATCAGCAATGAGTTCTACCAAGCGTTTGAAAACAATTGTTAATATCATTACAAAACTTGGATTTTTTTTCTCTTCTATTTTTTTTTTTCAAACCATCCAAAAATCACTCCATTTACATTGATGAAAAGCATAATAATCAGGAGAAGTTGCAAGATACACTACTTAAGAATCAAGCTTCAGAAAAGCAAAGCAGTACACTTATCCCTATCTCCTGTGCTGAATAGAATATATGGACAGCTCTAAGCTCCTTCAAAGTAGTAGAGAACCACTATCAACAAAAAATCCCGACACTAGTTTTTCATGACATAAAAGAATGTAGGTGCTCCGAACTAATTTTGTGTATATTTGTCCATTAAATACAATTGAGCCAAAGGCCAGAAATTAAAGCAACAACATGCACAGTCTGAAAATCGCATAATTCAGTCTTGGGTGTAAATGAACTCATGCATAAGAAACTTATGATTATACTTCGATTAACTGATTGAAATTGTTTGGATATGTGTTCCACTACTCAAAGTTTGGATTTAGTTCTTCTCAAGTTTCATCAAATTCTTAATTCATATACACATGTTCAAAATCAACAAACCAGTATAACAAAAAAATAATAATAAACACACCACGAAGGTACCAAGAATCTCATACCTTCCACAAGAACAAAGTCCTGATATAGCAGCATTATAAACATGAACGTCTCTAAATTCCTTGCTTTGAGGCAAATTCTTAAACAAAATCATCAAGTGGTCTCCCCTTCTAGCCCTCCCCAATATTGGAAACAAAACAGAACAAGCGCGTGGCGACTCAAGCGAAGGTTCCTGCAATCTCATCCACTCATAAAAATACAAGCAACTCATCAAAAGACCTTCCTCTGCCATCAACCCCAACATTTGAACACACTCTCTTTTACTAACTCTTCCCTCATAACCCCCTAAGACTTCACCTAACGTGGAATTCTCCGGTAAATTCCTTGCAATTTGTAAAATTTCACCGACAGGACCATCGGGTGAAGACTCTGTATGTTGTTTTTCTTCTTTTGGAACGGAAAGGTCCTCGAAATCAGAATCAATAGGAGTTTCGGGTTGATTAATGGAATTGATATGGGGAGAGAGATGCCAAGAAGAGCGGCGGTTCTTTTGGAGAGACAGTTTGCCAAGGCGAGGTGGGTCTTGATTTGGGGTTTGAGTTTTGAAGAAATTGAGAATTGGATCGATGATGTCTTCTTCTTCTTCTTCTTCTTCATGTTCATGTTCATCTTCGAGTGGGTTTGACTTGGGGTTTGGTTGTTGTTCCTGTTCTTGGAGAAAAGGCAGGAAAATTTGAGGTGAAGAATGAGGAGTGGAAATGGGTGGGGTTGCACAGAGAGGTAAACAAGTTTTAAAGGGTTTGGAGTTTGAGAGGAGGAGGAAGAAGTGAGGTTTTGACAAGTGATGAGTGCAGTAATGGCGGTCAATTAAAGGTAATAAAGATGCCAAGCTTTGGTTTGACAAAGCAGACATGATTTTTTTTGGATAGAGGAAAGCAGAGTCCGAGACTCCGAGTGAAGACCACAACTCAAATATCAAATCAATTTTACGTCTCTCATATTTCTCCAACGGAAGTAATACTTATGCATTTATTCTTTCAGAAGTTTTCATTGTCTATTTTATTGCAATATCTACATTCTTAAAAAATGATATATTTTTTTTAAATACCATTTTTTAAAATGATATGGACTATAATTTAATTTTTTTTTAAATGATATAATAATAATACATAGCAAGGAGTTAAAGTCAACAAAATAAAAGAAATCAACGCTAAGCGGTCTTATAGCAAAAGAACAAATGAGTCTAATATGCCACTACTAAGCGGTCTGATAGCAAACGAACAAAGGAGTCCAATATAAGCTTTTGGCCGCTGACTTTAGAGTCTCAAAGGATTAATTGAGGTACGTATGAACTGGTTTACTTATATGTAATATTAGTTTTCATATAAGCTTTCATATACCCTATAAGTAATGCTAGAAGTACAAAGACTTTTACAAAGAGTATTTGTATAAAGTGATGTGGCAGCTGCCATACCACTAGTTTCACATCAATCTTCTCTTTCTTTTAACAAACTAGTGGTGTGGTAGCTGCCACATCATTTTGTACAAGAGTCTTTGTATATCTAGCATTTTTTTATACCCTATAGGACTAGTTGAGATACTGTTTAATTTGATTGTTTGCTAAGCCCCCATGCCAATGCTATACACCATTTTCTCAAAAGTTGATGTCGGTAACATATGCATTCCCCACTTACTTCAAGAAGTGCTCAAAATTTTTGAATGATGTTGCACCAAGGTTTGCTTTGCAAGAGCTCCATGATGGTGCTGCCCCATTTAAGTAAAATTATTTCTTGTTCGCAAACATGCTTTGTGAGGATAAAAAAGGTACCTAGTATTAGTACGTTGACTGCAAATGCTATGTTTAGTCTCGTACACTGTGCTAAGCATAATGATACAATAATTTTGTTAAGATATGATACTCCAAGACCAAATATATTTACCCCATTGTCTTTAGGACGAAATGGATCCTACTTAGGATCAGGAGACTGACCCATCATTAGGGTACTCAAGGGATGAGCTTTATTCATATTAAAATATTTTAGGATCTTTTTCAATATAAGCTTAGTGATAGATCAATACTTATTTGCACTATGCTCGATTTGTAGGCTGAGATAGTAGTTTGCTTTCCCTAAATCCTTTATTTCAAATTTTCCTTTTAAATACTCAACAGCTTTTATGAACTCTTCAAAAGTCCTAATTAATTAAGTGCATATCATCGACATATATTACCACAGTTGGCAAAACTAAATAATAATTTCTTTATAAGTATGTGGGATAGTTAACGTATCTTTCTTTCATCAAATATTCTCTTAATCATATTCGTTTAGATTATTTCTACCCACCTAGCAATATTTGATATACATATTTCTTCGATTTGCTTCAAACATTTTGAATCCTTCAACAATTTTTATATAAAAATCAATATTTATGTGTCGTATAAGTATATAGTGATAATATTCATGAAACGCATATTAAGTGCTTGTGAGATTTGATAAGGTAACTATAAATCTAAATGCAATTTCATATATCACCGGTGAATACGTTTCATAAAACTCGATTCTAGGCCGCTATAGGAAACCTTGAGTGTGACTCTAGCCTTATTTCTAGCCATTTTAAATTTCTTATTTTATTTTCTTGTGAAAATCCTTTGGTGTTTCACAGATTTGATGTCTTCAAGTCTTTGGATTGCAGATCCAAATACTTTATAATTAGCTAGAGAAGTCAATTCATGTCGAATTGATTTTTTTCTACCAATCATGTCACTGTCTATACTGATTGACAGTGTGTGACTCAAAACCATCACTTATAATTTCGATAGCTACAACAAATAAGAATTTGTCATATGATCATACTTTTACAGTTCCACTTATTTCCACATTTCTCTCTTGTATGCAAAATTTATAGAAGTTTCAATATTTCATTATTTTGTATGTCAATTCTAGCACATGTGCCACTTTTGGGGCAACAATTCTATGCGTCATTTCTTAGGCATTTGCCACTTCAAATGTCACGGGCTTGGAGTTTCACACCCAAAAAGCTAACCTATTAGGTGGAGGAACTCCTTCAATTTATAAGCCAAAGACCTCTCTAATATGTTTTCGATGTGGGATTGGTTATACTCTCCTCCACCCAATCCTATGACGCCCTCGTTACAGGTGGGGCTCCCTTACCTACCCGTCCACCTCACTCTCGTGTGAAGCCATAATCACATGTGAACGCTTCTGCGTGGGTGCTTGGCAGGACATCGAAAGACGGACCAGGTCTACTTTGATACCACTTGTCATGGGCTATGAGTTTTATACCCAAAAGACTAACCTATTAGGTGGAGGCACTCCCCCCATTTACAAGTATAAGACCTCCCTAATATGTTTTTGATGTGGAATTGGTTACACAAGGTATCATAATCGTATGCTACTTCTAGAGCATGTGCCACTTCCGATGGCTTTTGTCTCTTTTGGGAGGTATGGCTTTTCTAAGGCATGACTCTTATGGGGTTTTATCTCTTCAGGGATCATTATTTCTTTTGTAGTTAAGTTAGATAATGTGATTATATTTATAGTTTGAGCACTATTGTTAATAACAACAGTGTTAAATTTATTCTTTATTTTTCTCTTACAAGAAATAGCATCTTTGGATCTAGTGTGCCTTCCACACTTCTGGCATGCAACAGATAATTTATTTGTGGCCACTTTAACACAATATTTAGTTGGAATAATAATCCACGCTGATGTATTTACCTCTGATTTTGTTATGCATTTATAAATACATTTCACATTATATTAACAATATTTTGAAGTTGTATTATCATTCACACTTATTTCACATAAAGTTGTGTGAGTATCGAGTGAGACATATTATGTCACTTTCCATAAAAGTTCATGTCTTATTTAAGGAGGTTTTACCTTTTTTCCTAAACGTGAGAATATTGTCTCGTCAAAATCTATAAAATATGCTGTGAGAATATTGTCTCGTCAAAATCTATAAAATATGCTGTAAAAATATCGATCACTCGTTAGGGGCTCGATAAATCTAATTGTGGATGGTGTGTTAAAACAAATACAAATTCTTGTTTTCTCAATTGATAATAAGAACAATAGAATATTCATCTACCTCTTTGAAGGTAATATATCCAATATAACTATCACTAATTATAAATATGACCTCTTCAGAAGCCTTGATTTTCGTTTGCAATATCTCTTTATCTTTTCCTCTTCTAGGAATTTTATGTTTCACCAATCCATATAACATGCTCCCAACATTAATCAATTCCATGTGTCCATCATATTGTTCTTCAAGGACTTTAAAATCATGTAAACACTCCACTTATGATGGATGCTAAAATTATATGACCATTAATTTGTCAACATTCACTTTTGGGAACGGTGACATAATCAATTGCCAATGATTTATAATTTTTGCAAATTCAATAGAATAAAGATAAGTTGACAAACATATCTCACAAACTTTCTTGACAAACCCCATGTGGCACCTGAGTTGGTGGCTCTCATAAGAACTATCGCAGAATGATTTCGAGTAGAACTAAGAAATGGTTGTTCCTTAGAGGGAACGGCTATTATGAATGGAGGAATAGTCATTCCTTAGATAAGGAATGCTCGTTCCTTGGTTGGAATGACCTTGCCTTGGATGAGGAACAACCATTCCAACTCCAATGAACGGCCATTGCCATTCCATAGGGTCATTCCACCTGGAGGAACCGCCATAATATGATGGAATGGCCATTCTTCCTACAGAACAACCATTCCTTCCTCATGGAATTGTTGTTTCTTATACGATGAATGGTTGTTCATCCCTTAGGGAATGGTCGTTCCTTACATGATGAACGGTTGTTCATCCCTAAGGAACAACCGCTCATGTCTAGTCAAAATCGTGAGTTAACGTGGTAATGGCAACTCAGTGCCAAGTTAGGTTTATGAAAGAAAGTTTGTGAGATTCATTTGTCAATGTAGTATTACCTAATTAATTAATTATTCAATAATCAAGAGACAATGCAGCATCTCCAAATATTTGTAAATTGGTGCAGTCTATATTGCTACTTCAAGAGCAAGTTCAAAACGTACCCATTTAATTATCATTATAAACCATGCAATTTCAGCTGAGAAGTAATAGTAGTTATTTCAGTCTTCTATAGATTGACAAGCTCTATATTATTGAAAACAATAATGTTAGACGCAAGGTCATCTCAAAAACATTTGTGACCTTAGGCAAGAGTTACTTTGGGGGCCTTCTAATAATATAAGCATGTATTAAAAAAATTATTTAAAATTTATTTTTCTTGCCTTTTGAGATGCAAAATCACTAATTAAATTTTTGTATTCAAGTTTGAAAACTAAATCTTTTTTAATTGATAATATATCCAAATTACCTAATATTTCTTGTGACATTTTTGAACGCAAATAAGATTTTATTAACTTTAATTTTGAAAAACTTCTTTCTGCTAAAGCTACAGCAACAAGAATATTTATAATATTCTATAAGTTATCCATGTATTTGGAAAGAAATTCACATTTTTTTATAAAATCTAGTATCTCAAGTGGTGTTTTAATTTCCCTGTTTATAATTTCTTTTAAAACTTTTAATTCTAAATATAAATCTAAGCCATCAATATCAGAGCACATGTCATGTTTTAAAATGTTTTCAAGATTTAAACAATTTTTCTTCAAATTATCATCATCAAGTCATTTTAACTTTTCTATATTATAAAGGAAACCAAAATTATTACTATACATTTCAAATTTTTCAAACCAACTTTGAAGTAAGGAAATGACATAATCAACTAAATTTATGAAATAATTTATTCTAAAAGATTTTTCAGAAGACAATTCATCTCTTCGTTTTCATTCTCATCAAATTGTTTTTATCTCTTTATTGTATGTTTTTCTCGAAATTTTGATTCTATATTCATTTGTTCTGCAATCTCTTTAACAGAAATCATAGAAAATGTAAACCCATTTTCTCTAAATTTTTCAAAAAATGAAACAAGACCTTTCAATTGATCTATTGTAACAACAATGTCCATATTTTTAGATTGTAAATATTTATTAACCATATTAACTGTAAATAACATTTCATACCAAATAATCATACCTAATAGAGATTCAAAATTTTCAATCTCATATGTTATTAAAGAAATAGCTTCACTTTTTGTTTTAAGATCTTCACTAGTTTCTGCTAATTAATATAAAATATCTCTTATTTGTGGAGCTTGAAAATTTATTGCTTTAATACTTTAGTCTTTCATTGTTAAAAGAAATTTAATGTGTGAGATTGAATTAGAGGTAAGTAATTTGAGACATATAAATGATCATTTTAATCTTTTATTGTTAAAAGAAATTCAATATGCTGATTTAGGGGTGTAAATTGGAATACATAAAACTAGAGGTACAAACTTACCATTTCGTCAAACTTTGGGTGGGAATAATGTAAAAATTATAATAAATTTGGGCATTTTTACCCTTTTTTTTTTTTTGGGACCCTTAGGCCGACTGGGATAAAAAATTCTACATTATTTTTATTTTTGTAATATATTCAACAAAAAAAATTTGGGCCCTTTTTGGCCCTATTTTTTGGGGCCTTAGGCAAGTGCCTCACCAGCCTACCCCGTGGGCCAGCTCTGGCTAGACGTACAAAGAAATTTACAAAAATTTCTTTAGAGCTGGTCAAGGACCGATCCCAAGCGAGCCCAAGCCTGGGCCTGTTTGGGACCTGTCGCTCATGGGCCTGAGACAGCAATTTCAGGACACTAGGGATCGGTCCTATGGGCTTGGAAATTTTCATTTTTCCCTCCATCTTTTTTTATATTTTAGGGGCGAAATGAAATTCTGTAGGGAGGTTCATGTAATTTTTAGGGGTAGATTAGCAAGTTTTTAAAAGTTTAATTAATTTTAAAAAATAATAAATAAATTAATGGTTAATTTTAACATAAATGTAATATTCATATAATCACACATTCACGCTTCACAAATAAACAATTAAATAATTTTTTTTATTAAATTATTCATCTTCATCGTCAACAATATTTAAATCATTAAAATATGTGTTCCTAAAGAGTTCGAGTAGTTCGGGATCTTCAGGGTGCTGTTGTAGTCTTCTCTCTGCATGAGTCCAATCCCGTAAACATGTTATCACTTCAATCATCTCATCGGTTAAAGAGCATCTTCTGTCTTCAACAATCCGGCCACTCGTTGAAAATGCTGATTAGGATGCAATTGTAGAAACTGGCACAAAGAAAATGTCACGTGTCATTTAGGCTACAATGAGGAATAGACTTTGATGTTGGTTCCATCATTGAAGCACATCCATCTCACGTTTCTCCTTCTTTGTCATGTAGGACATGTCTATTTGTAGCTAGCAATTCAGCTCATTTGGTCCATGTATGTACGAGCTGGAGGTGCTACTTTCGCCATGTTCCATATACGTCCACATGCTCGATCCTTGATGGAGGTCTTCATCAGGGTCCTGATCATCTCTCATGGACCTTCCACTTCCACTTCCATTGTACCTGTTCTGATATAAAGAAAAAAGGCTTTCCAATTTTTGCTTAAAGTCAATCAAATAAGACGTATAATGATTTCCTAAATGCTGGCCTATCTCAGTAATTATACATTTAACTACGTGTAATTTAAACATAGGATCAATAACAAGGCCTAATCCATATAAGAATGGAATAACTAACCAATATTTATCATATTTTTCTTCCATCTTTAAAACAATTTCCATTAAAACGGCATTATATCTATATTTAGCAAAAGTTTTAGAAATTTGAAGTAAAATATCTAACGTTAAATTAGTAGTCGGATAATAAATACCATTTAATGTATTAGTGGAATCATAAAAAATTTTAAGAAATGAATAAAAAAGTTCACAAACCGCCCAATCATCATAGCTGATAACTTCCTCTGGATGGTTCTTCCGATTGACGAAATCTGTAATTTGTCTTGCAATTGGCAAAACTTTTTCCAACATCAAGTAGATGGAGTTCCAACGGATAGGCATGTCCGTACATAACTTCAAAGGTCGAACCGGTGGGTCCTCTTGCCTATAATATTTGACATACTTCTACCATCTTTTGTTGCTACCGCCAACGATAAATCTAATAGCTGCGCACACCCTCTCCATCTTCGAATGTGTAGCATCTAAACCTACTTTAACAATCAAATTGATGATGTGACAAACACATCTCTGGTGAAAAAAAATTGCCTTTACCACGCGGATCCAATCTCTTTTCAAATAAAGAGATTGACGTGGTGTTAGCAGCTGCATTATCAAGCGTTAGCACTACAACTCTATCAGTTAATACAAATTCTTGCAAAACTTCAAGAATTGTAAAATAAATAGTATCAGCACTATATTTTTCATATAATGGTTTAAAACCTATCAATTTTTGTTGTAAACGCCAACTATGATCTAAGAAATATATTGTGACAGTTAAAAAATCTATTTTTGATCTACAAGCCCATATGTCTAATGTAAGTACAATAGACATATTCCTAAAATTTTGAAATTCGTTTTTAAGTTTATTATTTATTTTGTTATAAAGTTTTAGTATATCTCTTCTACTTGTACTTCTACTAATCGGGGTATATGCTGGACAAAATGCAGTCTTAATCATGTGAATAAAATAAGGATTTTCAGATAAACAAATGTGAGAGTTTGTAGCAACTATGAATCTTGTTATTTCCTCTCGTGCAACATATGCATTGTAGTGCCATATTGAGAGAGATGAAGATTATGGATTAAAATTAAGTTGAGTTTGAATTTGCCTACCTGATCCGGTTGAAGATGTACTGGACAGCTGCATTATTTGGGGATGCTTCTTCTCCAAGTGTCGTCGCATCGTCAAAGTCCCTTTCTCAGTGCCAATAATGGTTCCACAGAAATTACATAATGTTAGTGTATGCCCTAAGAACCAATCGTGTTATTGGTTTAAGGACATTATATCTTGTAAATGTATTATGAATAAAAGAAAGTGTTCTTATTTCACATGTTGATTTACTGCTTCATTTATATTATAATTAATATTGCATGTGAAATGTCTGGATGACAGGGATCTTCAAAAGATCAGATCATCGAAGAATTCGCTATGCAAATAATGTTAATTGGGCAATAACATTGCATAGTAGGCATGCTGAATGTCTCCATTGAATATCATGTGATGGTATTAGTGTGGGTGATTATAAGAGTTATGTCACTAAGACATCAGCATGGATAAACGGTAAGTGAACTATTTATCGAAAATGACCGATTACGATGAATCACATGAACGTGGTCAATGATGCATCATAGGATCCTCCTAGTGTACCACTGATCCTTAGACTTGAGACATCACGATTGAATTCAACATAGGATGCATATGGTTCATATGGTGTATAAGCACGAGACTAGTCATGTCTTGTGTAATAAGCAGGTTTGGTCATATGTTATTCATGTGCGAGGACAAGTGATGGTCAAGATGGGATTCGTTAACTCAAAATAGTTCAATCTTGAGTTCCCAGATGAATGTCAATAAACATTGGAAAAAGGAAATCTCTGGCCAGAGTATAATGAATATCAGATGAAAAGTAGTTTCATGTTAACGCGTTCCATTGTATCGATTAACAATTTGATTCAAGATTAAGTTAAGGGTTTTGACATACCATGAACCATTCTTAATCGGGATTAGATAACGAAGGGATTTTACTACATGGTACGTACGATCAGAATAGGTTCATTGGAGTATACACTTCATTGTGGTTGAGGGGTTATGAAACATTGTTAAACGTCTAACATAATCAGTGGGAGTTTCGATTATAAAGAGTTATAATGAAACATATCAAAATCTGATGCCCACGGCTAGATCACAGTGAACCAAAATGGTCACACATAAAACTAAGCTCAAGAAGAGAGAGTAATAAATATCATTGATCGGATTAATGATGTTCGGACGTAAACAGTTGCATCCGAAATAGTGTATCGATGAGAAATGATTATCTATGGATAGCTAGCACTAACCAAGGGTAATAATGATTTATTAAATATTATTATTAAATTAGATTCAATGATGGAGACAAAAGTGCATTGGTTTTATTCTAAAGAGTTAGAATAATTAATAGGATTAAAATTGGGCTAATTATGAATTAACCATAAAACCAAGGACTTGACATAAATGCTCTTTCCCAAGATTAATTTTAAATTGTCCATGCTATATATACCAAGTGTTATATCATTTTCATTTAATTTGCAACAATTGAAAACAAAAGGCACTCTCTTACTCTCTCAGCTTTCTCTCATCTTTGGCTTAGGTGGATTATATTTTGAGTTTCTTCATTCTCTTTTAAAGAATCTAGACTCCAAGTTTCAACATCAAGTATTTAATAGCAAAGGAATAGGTAATATACTATTCTTTGTTTGAAAAAAAAAAATTTCCATTGATGTTGTGTTTGTTTTCTACCTTGCATCCATCATCTTGTTCATCAATTTTACACCATTTCTATGTCCAAAATGCATGAATCCTAACACGTACCCCACACGGTTCTTCCCCCTCCCCATTTGTCTTTGACCGTTTTGATTTGGTGAAGTGTCGCTATACATCAGACACGACCCTCTTTGACGATCGGGGGGGTTGGGCCACGCTCGTGCCTGTTGAGTTGCAGCTTGCTTGTGTTTGACTGCACCTTGTCCCGGCCGAATATGGTTGTTGAATTGCAGTTGCTGCCTTTGGAGGAAAAGATGAAAATGGATCGAACCCTTCCATTTCTTCGGTGGATGGAACGTAAAACTCATTTGGGGATAATCCTTCGAATGCATCATTTCGGGAATCCATTATGAATTTATGATAAAATAATAAATAATTAAAATGAAAAAAAAATTAAATAATAATATGAATAAGAGATGATATTGAAAAATAGAAAAAATTAAATAATAGAAATAAATAAATAAGAATAAGAATAAATTATAAATATAAATATAAACTGAATGAGAATTTGATTGGAGATTTGGAGTAGAGAGTAGAGAGATTGAGTGGTGTAGAAAAAATGAGAAATTTAGGGGATTTTTATAGTGTAGCATTGGGAGAAAGGAGGGGGAGGGGGAGGGGGGGGATGCAATTTTTTTTTTTTTTTTTTTCATTTTGTAAAAAAATTTAAACCCCTAACCAAAATTATAGGGGGTTTTAATAATTGTTCAGAGGGCTAAAAAAATAAACCAAAAGGGTTTGGGCCTGGGACGGGCCTTGGAGGAGGGCCTAATGGAGGGACCGAGCCCTCCTCCTTAAGCTTGGTTCGATTTTGGGACCACGCCTGCTAGGACCAGTCCTCTCGTAGGACCGAATTTTTTAGCCAGGTTTTTGGACACGGTCCTAAATGCCCAGCTCTAGATTTCTTGTACAAAATGAAGTGGCAAAAGATGAATGGAAAAATGATTACAAAATGTCAAACTCATCATATTCATTCTTCCATTCATCTTCTACCACATCACTTTGTACAAAAAATCTTTGTAAAGTTCTTTGTACATGTAATATTCCCTATTGAAAAAATCAATTCCCATAATTTAATTTAAGTGGTAGAAAGAAAGTTAGGATTTTTTTTTTTTTTTTTTCTATAGGAATAAGTGATTTTCTTTCCTGGATTCACATCTTCTAGATGCATGGCATAATGACGCTGTTAATATCTGAAATGCAAAACCTTTGTAATGTTTCTGCAAAATTTCACTTATCAAAACGCAGCCGTTTCACTGCAAATGAGAACAGATCATAGCCACTGAAATGAAGAAGATCCAACGGCCAGGATTAGCTCTTGAGGTCAACATATATAAAGGGAGTCTTTTGCGCAGAAACTTATCTCTTCTGCTCCTCTCTCTTTTCACGACAGATTAATTTTTGCTCTTATCATTGTTAGTTTGTAGTCAAGCTTTTGGGTTGAGAATCTGTATAATCTTAGGGTGAAGATAGTGTTTTCTTCAGGTTTAGAGAAACTAGATCAAGTATTCTCTAGAGATTTCAGATTTGAGTGATTGGGTTAAAGATTGATAGTTGGGTGAATCTTTGAGAGTGTTTTGTAATCTGTAATAACAGTTGATTCCTAGTGCAGCGAGCCTCCAAAAATTCTTGGAGCTCAACGTGGATGTAATCTTTTCATTATGAAAGGTGAACCACAGTAAATTTGGTGTTCTTGTGATTGGTTTGATCTTGTTTTTTTTGTGTGTGTTTTTGTGGGTTTGTGCGTGTGATTAGCAGTACATTGATTGGGAATTTACATTACAGGCATTATAGTATCTCAAATATTCATAAATTAAAATATTCATTAAAATATAAAGTGCAATAAAATAATGATAAATTGCAATGAAATAGAAAAGACGATAAGTTACATATGTAAAGTCAGAACTCCGAATTTTGATATAAAGATTTGAAATATAGATCTTCAAGTTCTAATTTTAGAGTTCTCATGGCTTCATGCCTTTATTCCAATTATGTTGTAGACTCAAAACTTTAGGTTTTGGTTTCAGTACTTCATAAACTTCAAATTTATATTCTGAATCAGAACTTCAGGTTCTGCTTCTTTGATCTTTGAGGTTTATTTATAACTTCTAGTTCATAAGTTACTTCATCTTTGTAACTTCAGGTTGCAAATATTTAGTAGAAATTACAACTTTAAAAATAAATAAATCAACAAAAAATAACATTGTTTTCCGACATGGAAGATCAAATTTAACAATGGAAATCACATAGCATACTTATAAGGATAGTTATAATATGTCAAAAATTAAACAAATAATGAAAGTTACAGAAGCTTCACATGCTTATAAGGTGATATATAATAACAATGCACAACAAGGAGTTTGAGTTGGCAAAATAAAAGAAAGATGGATTCAAGTAAGAGAAATGAGACATATAGGGCTTAATTGTTTATATGTGATATTATCTTTGCCCTAACTGGAAACGTAATGAATGAATTTTACAAGGCCTTTTATAGGCTACAAACCACCTCACATGAGACAACTAAAACCAATAGATAATTTAGAGCAAGTTAGCACTAATCTAAGAGACACATGTAAACTGCATTTAGCAGCCCTAATAATGCAAGTTGATAAACTTTGATGGTGGAATACCACCAAAGTCATAATTTTTTTTTTTTTTTTTTTTTCAATGATTGGAGTGTTCAGGTCAACTTACACGCACCTCAACTAATCTCCTCAGATCCTGAAACCATCGACTGGGTAAAAACTCCAATGATTATCCTTATTAACAACCGAAGAGAGACTCAAACTCAAGACCTCTTAAGTAATACATCCAAAAGTCCCTATTAAACCTCTTAACTCTAATTTTCATTTCTAAAAGCAAAAACACTACAATAATATGCACCTAGGCCCTAGCAAGTAAAAAGTTGGATTGAAGCTTGAAACTTAATGTAAGTTGATTGAAAACTTATGGTAATAATATTTAGCAAGTTCAACAAATCCCTTCAAATGGGTTCTTTATCAGAGAGCCGTAGCAAATGTCAAGAAACTGAACAAGCAATATGGACGTAAGCTGAAATTTGATTCCCCCGATATTTGAAAGAAGATAAATGTCTACACTCTACAATACATGAAACCAACTCAAAAAAATAACCTTTCAACTTGAAGCAATTCTAACCTAAGAATCTAACTATACCATATTGGGCCTCTGTGGAAGCAGAAGATTATAGAATTTATCATGTAAGAAGAAATTCTTTCCCTTGCTATCAACTGCTTTCTTCCACCCACACCATCCTCCATTTACAATTTTCTTGTGCTCGTCGTTCCCTGTATAGTGTGGATCAAGTATGAGAAATGCACAACCTCCACTTGCTTCATTGAAATCAATTCCCAATAGAGTATATGCAAGAACACCACCACCTGTATACATCAGAAGCACAATACATTTCCCATTCAGCAAATAATATGGCATAGCATACCCACTACAACATATAATTTTAGATCTCAAGTTCATTATCTTTATTTGAGAAAGCAACAAATACAAGGTAAATAATAGTTAAAAACAAAAAAAATTATTTGTCCAACTCACCAATCATAATCGGTGTTCCTTGAGTCTCAAAGTGCAAGGCCAGCTCTCGACATTTTTCAGGAAGCTCAGCTCCAGACCTCACGTTTATGATTTTACAACTAACCTGCTCAATGAAGCGAGTCGGATTGCCAGATAAGCATATGCGAAAATTAAATATCTGCACTTTATAGCAGGACTATGCACATGACTGAGACAATAGCATATTTAATTTTAATCAGTAATTGAATGCCATACTTACACCCAGAAGTTTGTCTAAAACAAAGCTCAATTCAATGGCACCAATCCATTCACGTGAACCTATAAAAGAAGGATCCTTATCGCCAATCTCTACAAGTGACTGCTGTATTTCCCTGAAAAATGCATTTGTCTGATCAAATCACATGACATTGAAACAAGGAGGTATTTTTTCCTTAATAATTTGCAACTAGAATAAAATCATAACAAGGCATAGGGAAATGGAAGAGAAGATTCAAATATAATTTATCTGTATCATATGGAATCATATTGAATCATATTTTTGTAACAGTCGGATTTGAAGACTTGAAAATCATATGTTGAAAAGACATCAGCACTCTGTAGGCAGTGACCTTTTCATACCTATGTGAAGGAACATCTATGGATGTGTAATGTTGGAGCTTGAACCACGAAATGATAGTCTGTAGAGATCGGTAAGCACAACCCCAGCCCTAGCAAATGATATATAAATGAATCAGTAATAGAGCTGCAAATACAAATAACGATTACAGGAAGGAAAACTTCACAAGCAATTACAAAGCTCAATTTCTAAGTAAAACATATATCAGTTAAAAATTACAAAAAAGTAGTCAACTTCTACAAGAAGAAGTCCTTCAAACCCCATATAAAGGAGTACAAAAGTAAAAGGATTTAGATGCCAAAGCTAATACAAGATTAGACAGATAGAAGTAACCCTCAATGTTTTGCAAAATAGGAGAAACCTAATAATTCATTAAATACAGAAGCTGCGACAAATAAGAAAAGATGTTAGAAGTTAATTTAAATGGAGAGACAAAGAAAAACCAATACCGAGTCATCAAAGCCATCTTGAAGATAATGGTAGTACTCATAAGAACCTTGAACCAGAGAGACAAGGCCCCCTGAGACTGAAAAAAAAAAATTCACAATTTCAATGAACAATAGTTAAGAGGAACAAAAAGACAAAAAATATTAGTAACCACTACCTCCACTACTCGGGATTCCAATATGTACATCTTTAAGCAAGGAAGAACCTGATATTGCCATAGGAATTTAAAACAAAGTTAGATAAGCACAAGGCCAAAAGAAACACAGACAGAGAAAAAGCTTAATGTCTACACAGAGCACTGCATATATAAAGATGGAAGAATTACCCTTTCTTAATGAATTGCTCCTTGAACCATCCTTAGTATTAGACAAATCCAGGGCATTAGCAATTCTCATGAGAGGACGATCAAAAGGCAATCCCAGCCTTAAGTGTAGGGATTTTCTTACATCAACTGCAGAAACACAGAGGTTTAGAATTCAAGTTATTATATTGATCAATTACTAAGAGTAAATCAAATCACAACACTTAAGTAGTTGGTTCCTATCTAAAATTATTAGTGTCAGAAATGTCCTGAGAGGAGGTAATCCATTTGCTCTATATATGAAAGTTTGGGAATACTTTATTTATCCAACCACAAAATTTTCTTATTACTGGAAAGGGAGGAGAAAAATTTTATTAACCACTCAGCAATAAAAACAAAATGATGAAAACTCTGGCTCATGGTTATGCTACTTGAAGAGAAAAGGCAGAGAAATTTCAACCAAAATGATTACCTTGCTTCATTTCTGTCTCTCCATAATTAAGTTCATAGACAACAGTGATCGGATGCAATAATCCAGGAAGACTAAAGTGGAATGGACGAAGCTGTAAATAAAATAAATTTTCTAATTACTTGAAGAACATACATTAGATATAATATCCAGGGGAACAATTATGTTCTTATTAGAACATAAAACATCAAGGTATGCATGTAAATCAAAATTAAATGCCTGAAATATAAGAATGATGCCTTGTGAGAATTATCACAGGAAAGAAAACAAATGAGTAATGCATAACTTATTTTTACCTAAGGATTTGGTTTTGGTTCAGACTCTGGTGGCATTTTTTACATTCTTTTCAGTTCCCTTCCTGAGATGAGTAGTATGTGGCAACCAACACAATTATAGCTTTCTTTTAACAGCCCAAACTATATGTAAAATGTTTACAACAAGTCTCTCTCTGTGTGCATGGTTTTCAGTAAGTTATACTATTCTAAGCATTTTTCTGAGTCCCATTAAAGCAGAAGGCATTGTCAACAAGCTACTTATATTTTCTGATTATTAAAGGATAACCAGAATTGTTAGGATAACAGCACATATATTTAACTCTGTCAATTCCATAGCCAAGAACATTGAAGTTATAGCAGAAAAGAACCATATGTGTTCAGCATAGGTGTCTACTTATAGACAGCAAATTGGCAATATGAACACAGTTGTAAACTTTCATATACCTGAGGATGTTGAGTTAAGAGGCAGGGCATGACTGCCTTCGTCATTGAATTTAGTTGATCGACTAAACCAGGGAAAACTAACATAGAAATGGCATCCATCAGCGGAAGACTCTTGGCTGCATAACAAAGCACTTCTAGCTTAAAATCCACAACCAAAAGTCTGGCATCTTCTGAAGCTGACATCACAAAGATTGATTCCCATTTAATTGAGTTTTAAAGTTCCTCTGAAGTTTATATAAACAATAACTCAATTTTCCAGAAACAGAAACATTAATATCTTAACATTAATTAACTACCAGGATAAAATTCAGCAATGGGTGCAGTGGATATTGGAGACTTTTCTGATCTATTATGCAGAACACTTACTTGAATAATATCTGCACTCTAAGCCAAAAAACTTTTCAGAAATGATGAAAGCTTATATCCAGTATCATAGATGAATGTTTATTTAAAATAAAAAAAAGTGTTCTAAATCCCACTTATGGCCCATAGGCAAAATTATCATAACACAAAATATCATATGCTATTTCTTACCTCCGCAGAAAAGATTGTGGGGGCTGATTTACTTTTTAAACAAAAGTGTGCACATGATAAGTCTTTTCTGTCCAAATCTTCAGCAGCTTCACCCACAAGCTTCATTTTGGAAAGATTTGTGCCAAAATCCAAATCTTTACCACGAAGAATGACAGGTTGAGGTAATTCTGAAGAGGCTTGGCCTAATGCCTCTACCAAATAAACAATCTGTGGATCTTTGAACTTATCAATGACTGCTTCAATTGCATGCAAATAAATTTTCTGCGCATCTGAGAGACAAAAATGTACCAAGTCATTAAATATTTAAAAATTAGACAACATATTACAGAATTTTTTTAAGGGCAGAAATTACCAACACACACTAATGAATCTATACATCCCCAACTCTGAACTGAACAGTTAAAAGTCCACTCAACTCAACAAAGCCTTTTAATCTAATAATTGCCACAGCATCCAGATGATTTATACCCATGCAATCTTCCTAGCAACTAGATGTCCACGATACACTTTATTCCGCTGTTATTTTAACTAGTTAATTTTTTTTTTGCTTCCTTTTCCTGAAGTCCCCTTACAGTGAAAACCTCCAATTACATGAAAATCCTTGTATTGCTTTGCTTTATTTATTCACAAATGCAAACTTAGAATATCTCCTACAAACAAATTACAAAGAAAGCTATAATATATTTAAAAACTCACCAGACGGATTGTTAACTGGATAATAAAATGGCAACTTAAGCGGAAGCTCGCACAGAATTAAACAACCTCTCTCCCAAACATACTCATGGGGATTGTCATCATATATAACATACTCAACCGTTTCAATGTTAGTAGAATTTTCTGATCTTGAAACAAAAAATTTATTATCACCAGTCTCCAAATCCGCAACTACCGCAATCATTACGGGAACATCTAATCCTGCTTCTGCTTCACCAGATAAATTTCTTTGCAATTTGCGAGCTGCATCAACAGCCTCGCTTGCGTTCTTCTCAACGTCAGAGTTTTTTATGATTAATGCTCCGATTATGTGAAAACCTTTCGGGAGCAACGTACGGAGATCATCTGCTCAAATTAAGTAAAATAACATGAGAATTTACAAAAAAAAAAAAATTCTAAAAGTTTCGAAATTTTCTGGGGAAGCAAACAGAGAGTTTACCGGACTCTTTGTCGTAATCAGGAGAAGAAGAGTTGTGGTGGATGCAAGTGACGGTGGAGACGATAGTGAGTGACGGGCAAAAAGGGGATCCGATAAGCCATTGGAGGCCCGAATTGGTGAGCAGAAGCTTAGGGCACAGAACTCGTATGGATTTGGTGTCGTCGATCATTATCGATCCGTGATAGCCTCCACTGACTGCTTTCAATTTAACTCCTGTCCTGCTGTGTGTACTGATTCACAGTTTCAAATTGATTTAGTCGATCGTCCACTTCGACGGTCCGATGTTGTATTTTGGATCCTTTAAGCCATCCAGGTGTGGGTTTAGGCCCACGATACAGGTTTAGCAGAATGGGCCTGAAAACAGAGTACTGTGATAAATGGATGAGAACCACCAAAAACCCTTGGCAAATTATACATGTATTTATATAATCATATTCCAAAATTGTCCTTGTCTACCTCTTCTCTCCATAAAATTTATAGAATTTCAAATGACAATATAGTAAGTGCACTTCCTTTTAGACAACAGAGATTTTGGTTTCTTCACAGTTCACTCTATAATAAGATTAATACCATAAAAAGATTATATATTATATACTATTGGTTCAAAATTATAATCAAACTTGATGTGAGAATCGTTCCCATAATAGAAAGTCGTTTAATTTCCAATAGTTTTGTAACAATAAAAATAAAAATAGACTCGATAGGAATAGGATTAGTATTACTTTTTCTTCTTTTTTTTACTGAAAGTGTTCAGGTTAATTTACGTACACTTTAACTAATTTTTTAAGATTTAAATTTATGACATGATAAATACCATTATGACATGATAAATACCCTAATGACCATCCTTATTAAGGATGGAGGAGGGACTCAAGATTACCATTATTGACAAAAAGGTTTCAACGTTAAAGCCTATTAAGGACAAGAGAAAAAGAGATTAGAACGCCAAAATCCAAATCCTCTATTTAGTGAATGTGAATGGATACCATCGGCAAGTTTTAAGTTAACAAACACAAGAAATAACGCCCTCTGCAAACTAATAGCGATAGTGAGGAGGCTTGTAAGGACCTTCAACAGAAACACTAATATAAGTAGCTTGTTCAGAAGTAAGCTTCGTAAGTTTAGCACCAAGCTTTCCCACATGAAGTGCAGCAACTTTCTCAGCAAGATGTTTAGGCAGAACATACACCTTCTTCTCATATTTCCCCGTTCCCCTCTCCTTCCACAGCTCAATCTGCGCAATCACCTGGTTTGTGAACTGACACGACATTACAAAACTGGGGTGTCCAGTTGCACATCCCAAATTCATATGATGTCCCTCCGCAAGAACAATGATACCATTGTTGGTCTCCGGGAAGATCCACCGGTCAGTCTGTGGCTTAATCGTGATTCGCTTAATACCCGGGTAAGTTTCCAATCCGCGGATATCTATCTCGTTATCGAAATGGCCCATGTTACCCACCATTGCATTGTTCTTCATTTGTTTCATGTGATGAATCATGATGATGTCCTTGTTCCCTGTGGCGGTAACAAAAATGTCAGCTTCTGAAACGACGTCTTCCAGGGTTAAGACTTGAATGCCTTCCATGAGAGCTTGAAGAGCACAAATTGGATCGATTTCTGTCACGATTACGCGGGCACCAGCTGCCTTGAGAGCAGTGGCGCAGCCCTTTCCAACATCTCCATATCCACACACAACTGCAATCTTACCGGCTATCATCACATCGGTGGCTCTCATCACTACGTCAGGGAGTGAATGCCGGCACCCATGTAAGTTATCAAACTGTATCAACGTCACAAATGGCTTAGAAACAAAAACCAAAAACAAGAATTCTATCCGAATGAGCTTAAACAACAAGATGAGCTACAGTTTTACCTTGCTCTTGGTGACGGAATCGTTAACATTAATGGCGGGAAACAACAGGGTTCCATTTGCTTGCATCTGATACAATCTCTTGACGCCTGTAGTGGTCTCCTCAGAAACACCGACTAATCTCTTCTTCATTTTCCGATATCTCCATGGGTCGATCAACAAACCTTCTCTTATTATCTCCAAAACGATTCTAAACTCTGCGTTGTGACTGACCGTCGGGTCCACCAGCTTCCCCGTCTTCTGATATTCCTCTTCTACCTTGACACCTTCATGAATAAGCAACGTGGCGTCCCCTCCGTCGTCCACGATTAAGTCAGGCCCACCACCGGGCCCCCAGTCCAAGGCCCTTTCCGTGCACCACCAGTACTCTTCTAGAGTCTCGCCTTTCCACGCGAAGACAGACGCGGAGTCACGTGTTATGGCCGCCGCGGCGTGGTCCTGCGTGGAGAATATGTTGCAGGAGCACCAACGGACCTCGGCGCCGAGCGCCGTGAGCGTTTCGATTAAAACGGCGGTTTGGATGGTCATGTGGAGGGAGCCGGTGATGCGGGCTCCTTGAAAGGGCTGAGCTGGACCGAACTCGGCTCGACAGGACATGAGACCGGACATCTCCACTTCCGCCAGCTGGATTTCGAGTCTGCCGAAGTCGGCTTGGGAGATGTCCTTAACTTTGTATTCGCGACCGCATGAAGTTTTGGAAATAGTGAGAGACATTTTCCGTTGGTCGGTTAACGGAGACAAAGGAAAAGATTGGAGTGAGAGTCGAGACAACGTTTTGTTTGTCCAACATGGTCCGAAACTTATCAATGTGGAGTAATAAACCAAGTTCCAAAGTTTCATTTATCGGTGCAGTTTAATTTAGTTTGTTTATTTAAATCAGGTGTTAAAATGTTCATCTGTATTCACACTCAAAAGTTGCTTACTCTTTCGTAACATACTCAAAAGTGGATTAGTTTGTTTACCAGAATATCTATTACAAGTAACTCTGGCAGCTCAAAACATGTTAAAAATAAAGAGGCTAACAGAAACTGGCTCTTCATCGGAAGCTTATTCTATAAAATCAAATGAAGTGCTATACATATTATTACAATAACATTATGCCCTGTGATGATCTCCATGTTCTGCAATAAATATTTACAAAAAAATTTGCAAAAATTCAGTATATTTTAAGCTCTTCTGCAGCCACCAAAAACGTTTGCCATCTGCCCCTCATCATAAAACTACTGCTTACTTAGCGGTGGTACAGGGTAGAATGCGCCCCACTAAGTTTGATCTTTTTTGTTGGTGTGCCAGTTGCCAAGCCTGCAATCGTCAACACACTCACACCATCACTATCTAACATCCTAGTTTATTTCAACTAGGTGTTCGNACATGTTAAAAATAAAGAGGCTAACAGAAACTGGCTCTTCATCGGAAGCTTATTCTATAAAATCAAATGAAGTGCTATACATATTATTACAATAACATTATGCCCTGTGATGATCTCCATGTTCTGCAATAAATACTTACAAAAAATTTGCAAAAATTCAGTATATTTTAAGCTCTTCTGCAGCCACCATAAACGTTTGCCATCTGCCCCTCATCATAAAACTACTGCTTGCTTAGCGGTGGTACAGGGTAGAATGCGCCCCACTAAGTTTGATCTTTTTTGTTGGTGTGCCAGTTGCCAAGCCTGCAATCGTCAACACACTCACACCATCACTATCTAACATCCTAGTTTATTTCAACTAGGTGTTCGCAAGCACTTTCACCAGTTTCTTATTAACTGGATATGCTTAAAAAAATAGCTTATACAAAGTTTTAGCACAATATAAGAACAATGTATACACGCATCTAAAACACCTCGACTTAATAATCTAAGGCAGATAAATAGATAAACCTGAAATTAAGATAAAATTATCTAAGTCTTAACCAGCTAAGGTTTAAATGAGAGAGACACGGCAGAAGTGAGGTAACATAGTCAGGGCAGCCTCCAGTACTAAAAAAGGGAGATCAAACATCAGCTATGATATACTAATTAATTGCATCCAATCATGTTATTCCTTCTTTTTAAACTAGTATCAGGCCATTGAGCTTTACACTATAATATTAGTGTTACCTTCCTTAGGGGAAATGTGGGGGTTCTCCAACAAAGCACATTGGAGTAATCTTTCAATCTGCCAAAAGACACAACATATTAAATTAGTAGTGAAGTACTTAAAGAAGGCACAAAACAAGAAATTTACTGGTTTGTAGTTAACTGTCAATTTTCAAACATACATCGACACATCAACAGCTCACATGCATGCAATCTAGATAGCAATTAACATGGAATGATGTTAGGTAGATTGCCGGCCAATGCTGGGGGCACCCACAAGGGTAAACTCTGTAGCAACTGCACCTTCACCTTAAGTTTAAACCTTTGCATATGGTTTGCATTGTTTGCATTACTGGGAATAAATTAATCTTTTTGTAGACGAGAACGAAAGAAAATTGCTATGAAACCTCTTACCCATCCTCCTCTCTGAAGCTGTTGGAGCAGTTAGTTGAGTTGCCATAGAAAACACAGGGATCATTGACACAAATATATGTATCAAAAGAATTCTTCTTTGGGACAGACAACGCAAGCTTGTTTTCTTGTGGGTTACTTGTATGAACCATTTGAGTAGCGTCTGAAGCACATAACTTCTTTTTAAGCCTTAAAGTTGTAGGAAAGCAGCTTGGCTGAATTTCTGGCTCTTGAATTGATAAATTCTCGCAGTTGTTTCTGTCTTCCTCTAAAGAGTTGATATTATAACCAGGAGCCTTTAATGCATCATGTTGATTTATTCTGCGGGAAGAGGCTGTACCAGTGCTTAGTACATTTCCTTCGCTATTTCTTAAAGCCCCTATCACTTCTGTTCTGTGATAAGGGTTATTTGACATCTGTGATCCACAATCTGAGTAAAAATTCAAAACATGTCTGTCCTTCGTAATAAGTTTTTCAGAGATGTAATCAGAATATTCAGAATCACTCCCACACTCTGTAGTTGATTGAGACTTCTGCTGAATTCTGCGTGAACAACTAAACAAACTGAAAGAGGACTTCCTTGTCTTGCTACGGTTTGACATGGGAGCACAAAGTAGCCGTATTTCAACGTTACAACCCAATATCGTCTGAAGTGAGCTTGCAATCAATTTCCAGGACTTCTCGGCCCTAGATACATAGTCAGGATGATGGAATTGCAATTCAATAATTGCCACACCTGAGATAGTATTATTCAGTCATCACTAGCAGTACAGACAAAAATCCACACTATACCTTCTAAAGGTATAATTAATAAAGCATCAGAAGCGAGTACCTTGGTTAACATGAAGAGACAACATCTTCCCCTGTTTCCTTAGAAAACTCTTGAGCGATTTGGATTGGCATAATTCTGTAGCTCTCTTCCATATCGATTCCAATTTTCCTTTAAAATCCTCCCGTGTTCCAAATTTGTTTGATTTATTGTCATCACAAGAACAATGGACAACCAGATGCTTCAAGCTCTCGCCAGGGGATAATGTGCTATGAGAATCACCATCTACATCCAAACAAGAACAGATTTCAGCATGAAAATTTTACCTCATTAGAATATTTGAACCTTATCAACACAATAAAAGGGGATAGAGAGCAATAGAAAGACTTCTTATAGGAACTAAAGAGAGATATCCAATTATTAGCAGTGATTGTGAGTTTATGACCTTTTTCATGTGCATTTCTCTGACTTGGCTTGGAATCACTTAGATCTAAGGATGAAGACTCCACACAGCTTAACTGCAATAGAGCTACAGTGAGCCATGTGGTTTGATGTTTTGACATCCTCAACTGTTTCTCTGTTTCAGAAAGAATTTTCAGGGCATGACTCAATTTCTGCTTATCCGCTTCAGCTATGGGACATAAAATTGCAATAAACGGTCAGATAATGGTGAAAACAACAGTGAAATATGTGGTGGAGTAAACGCAGTACAGTCACCATAGGCACTGAATTGAAGATAGTCATATATATGCATATTAAACTATCAAAATTCATATCACACTAGTTAAATAGATCAATCTTAATGCAACCAAGAAAACAACATTAAATTACATAAATATAGTACATCATATATGATCAAACAATGAGAAGCTCAAGAATCCTTCTAGGGAAAGAAATTTAGTTGAACTTCCATGTTGGTAAGAAACAGCAAACCTCTACCAATAAAAAAGTCAGCAGCACGTATAAATGCCATGACTTGAAACACAAAAAATATTCATCCGAGTATTGACAATCAGTTGGTAACTAGTTTGGTCAAGTCACATGCAGCAATTTAGAGTTCATCTAAATGTTGACTTTTTAAGTCAGCAAGCTATTAGCTGAAGGTCAACATTCTCAAAAACTCTTAACATTAATCATATTTTGTGGAATTTTTTTTACATTGACACGGATACAGCAACTGACTAGTTAAATACAAGTGACTAATAGTTTGAAGAAATAATGACCAAATTAATTAAGTACTTATTAATTTATATGCACAGAAGTACTTACAATTGTGCCTTCTGAAAAACATTTTCCTAGCTTCAGAACTACATTCCTGACATTTACCAGCAAGAACATCCATGATGAGATTTGCAAGTTGTGAAATAAGTTGCATTGGATCAATTTTTGATCTCATCAGTTCCCTGGCCCTTATTACTGTATTCGAAGTGTCAGAAGATAAAGCCAAATCTAGCAAATCAAGCAATTCATCATCAGAAACGATTCCAATCTGCACACAAAAACATTTTTTCAATATCTTGAACGGGAAAAAAATGGGCTAAAGTATATGCAACAAACAATTATCCAATACTCACAAGCTCGTAGGCCAAGGACATTGTAATTTTTTTACCAAGCAAACTGAGCTGATCAAGCATCATCTCTGCATCCCTTAGTGAACCATTTGATTTAGTAGCAATGAAGTCTAAAGCAACCTGATCAAAGTTGAGAGCCTCTTCACCACAGATTTTCCTCAATCTGCTAGCAATATCAGGATCTTTTATCTTAGAAAAATGATATTTTTGGGACCGAGATACTGCACTTCGAGGCAGCTTATCCAGGTCGGAAGTGATCATTACAAAGACAACATGTTGTGAAATGTTATCCAAGCTATTTAAAACAGTTACCCACGTCTCCCCATGCAGCAACTGGCACTCGTCAACAATGAATATCTTAAACCGTGATGAAAGGGGTGGGATGAATGCATTCTTCATAAGGGATCTGACCTTGTCCGTTCGATTGATTCTCACAGAATCCACTTCCTTGACATCCCTGCTCCTACCAGAAAAGAACAAAATACACTCTCGGCACATACCACATGGCTTGTGCTCCTCAAGTGACAGGCAATTTAAAGCAGCAGCAAAGATCCTTGAGGCAGAGGTCTTGCCTGTACCACGAGGACCATGGAAGAGATAAAAGGATGTTACCATTCCTCTAGAGATGGCACCCAATAAAGACCTCACAACCACGTTTTGTCCAACCAATTCGTCAAAAGATTTTGGCCTGAATTTCTGACTCAAACTCCTAGGAGTTTCTGAGCATGTAGCAATTTCATTATTGATGTTGTGATGCCCACGTCCATAAAGAGTTGTGTCACTTACCTCCCCAGATAACAAGGGATGGTCTTCTACATCAGAAGGATTTGATTCTCTGGACCGTGGAGTTCTGGACCAGCAGTAGCTTAGTCCACATCCACGATAACTGCTGTCAACAACATCAACCTCTTCATCTGTAAATAATGACATGCTACGATTTGACAGGGCATCACTTCCTGAAGGGCATGGAGTACTTACAAGACTACCAAGATTACCGTCTGGTTCACATAATTTAGTTTGATTTTTGATTCGGGATTTCCGTTTAGACACAGATTGGTCTACTTTTTCCTTTGATAATGATCCTAGAATTGGTCCCTTATATGAACCTACATCCTCCATAGAATTACTAGGAGGCACAATGCAAGCCAAGTTCAATTCTTCATCCCTATGATCACTACAATATCTTTCATCAAGAAATCCATCTCCATAAACCTCTTTTTGATTTGATGAATAATTATCTAATCCTTCAACCTGTTTCATTCTACCAGGATTACCAGTGTTTCCTTCCCGACCCAAATTCTGACATGCCAAAGAATTAGGCAAGCCTCGATGCATTTCCAAATCATCATCTTGATCCTTTCTCAGTGCATTAAAACCTAAAGATTTTGATCCCAAGAGACCATTATGTTGAGAAACACCTTCTTTACAACCATTTTCAAACCGCAGAGAAATCCCATTGCTTGAATTTGTTTCCCAATTCACATTGTCAAGCATTGCAGAAAATTTGCTCAACGAATTAGTTGATGGATCCCTCAGGGACCTCACTCTCCTGAGTGCTATAAGTGTTCTAGAGATAGGGATATCGACTGAATGTCGCCGCCCTTCCGTCATTTTCAAAAAATCAAACAGATAATCCAAAATACAGCTCTTTCTCTCCTACAAACTCAATCTTCAGGACCCACTAGAACGGCCATCATTTTTCACCTGAAAAGAAATCCAATGAATCATCGGCCCAACAAACCAATAAAATTAAAAATTGAATAAACATCAATGGAAAACATTGAACGACAACTCCTATCCAAATAAAAAGCAAAACTAAAACCAGAACACTGTTTCAGTCAAAAGAATCCGAAAGAATTCTCTCAGTCAATCTAAGACAAAGGCCGCCACTTACATTTCACAAAACGAAAAAAAAGGAAAAAAAAGCATATAATCTCCTCACTATCACCGGATGCAATCTTCATAACTAGATACAGTAAAAGAACATCTAAATTAAAATGTAGCACCTATCACGACAGAATAAGAAAGAGCACCTAGAAAAGCGCAATTAAAAAACCGAAAAGAAAAAAAAAAAAAAAAAGAATCTGCAAAAGAAAGCATGTGTTCCTACCTTTCGAAGGAAAAGCAAAAGAGAGTCGTGTACACGACCAACACCAAGAACCTTAAGCTATTTTAATAATATCTCCATACACAGGGCTCAAAAGAAAAAACGTAGCAAGAAAACAACTGTTACATTCTAAAGAGAATCCAAGAATTCAAAATTTAAGATAAACAAAACAAAACAATGTAAAAACGACAAAAGTTGAAAATTCAAACCTACAAATAAAAATATAAAACTTCGAAGTTAACGAAGGTTGAATAAGAAGCGTAAAGGGCTGGTTGCAACAGAACCCTAGCACTAAAATCTCGGTGTTCTTGGTGGATGAGCTTTGGTTAGTTCTAAAGATACATATACATAAACATTGATGATGGGAGAGGAGATTAAAGATAGAGAAGAGGTAGTTGTCAGTGGCAAAGAAGTAAATGTGATTAATGAATGAGGGTGATAATGAAGGGTGTGACATTGTTTTCATTTGCTTTGTTGAGAAAGAGAGAGGAGAAAAAAAAATTATTTTGCAGAAAAATTCTTGTTTCTTTCTTCTGTGTGCAGAGTGTTGCAGTGAAGCATTGGTCTCGGCCAGTGAGCCTCTCACAGGGGTGTTTCTGTCATTCCGGCTTCGGCAGTTTCAGTTAGTTTTTATGCCTTGTGGCATAAAGCTGTAACTACGGTCGGTTCTATCAGCATTGCCACTTTCACTGGAGGCGCGTATATTACGTTCCTTAATTAGAGATTTTTTTTTTTTTTTTTAAAATAACAGTTAATGACATTATTTCCTTTGAATATTCAAAATTTATATTATTAAAGTTAATAAATATTGTCAAATTGTTATCTTACTATTTATTTTAACATATAAAATAAGTAAAAATTATAATTTATTCGCAATTCCTACCCAAGTACCTAGACCTCGGTTTCAGTTCTGATTCCTGACTTCAACAATGTAGGAACCATAACCGAACTCTAGAATTCTCAATTCCAATTTTTCAAAACCAAAATCATCCCGTAATGGGATCGATTCCAATTCCTATCTAGAACCAATGAGTGGGTGCCCGCCAGTTCAAGTTCTACCCTTTACTCATATTCACCCCTATTCATAACAATTAATCTATAAACGAGAGAAGAAAAAAATTCATAAATAACACAAATTTTACTAGATAGTTATATGTAGGGGTGGGCAAAAAAATAGGGTAGAATTAGGACCAGCGGATACTCAGGGTTTCGGTTCTCATTCCGATTATAAAAAATCGGAACCGATACTCTGCAGTTCTAGTTTCGGTTCCTGCAGTTAACCGAAATTGATACCCGAGTAGAAGCTGAGACTAAAATGTACTTTTTGTAAACTTTTGGGGTGTATCTTAATTTTCTTAGGTACTTGAAACCGGAATCGAAACTTGTGTTTTGGTTCTAGGCTTTTAGGAATTGGAACTGGCTGGTTCCGATTCTGGTTCCAAATCCCAGGAACCAGTCGGTTTTGGTTCCAATTCCATGGGATTTGGGTAGGTAACCGGACCCGCCTACCCCTAGTTATATGAATGATATGGTATTTGTTGATGCTTGATTTTGACACCAACAACTCGTACGTGCAAAGTGCTAATAGAGTCTTAGAAATTACACGCGATGGATCCATGAGATTTGAATATGGTGCTAAGATTATATATGTTACAAAAAACATAAATAATAGACTGACAAGAGAGGTTTTTATAGTAGTTCGGATGCTTAAAGTAAATCCTACATCCACTATTATTGTATTATTCTCTAGCTATTTCTATGATATTACCGGTAAGACATACAAAGATGGAACAAAGCTTTGTTTATAGAGAGAAATAATGAAACTCAAATCTATGTCTAACTCTCATATGCCCAGCCCCCATTTTCGGAAAGAGAAGTGTCAATTTATATACCTTTGAGATCAATGTAATAAGTGTTTTGCAAGTTGCCTTGACACATGGAAGGCTCTCGTCCGTTCATCTCTTGAAATGAGATAGGGTTAGTATGAATATCTTTGAGGAGGTATGGGCTTGGTAGTTAGTACAAAAGAGGCATTTATTGAGCTAACATCATAGTGACTTTTTAAGCATAGAAGTATTTAAAAAAAAAAATCATTATTTTGAATGGTTGTTTTCTAGATTTATTATTATGGTTGTGATATAAAATATGTAGTGAGAAAATTTTATTTAGGTAAGAGAATTAATTAGGAAGATGGAAATTTGAAGTGCGAAGCAGGAGAAAGGGCGTGAGGAATATGGGAGTGTAAGTATTATAGACACGAGTAATGCTAGATTTACAAAGACACATATAAAAATAATTTTCACCCTTAATTTTTATGATTTTTCTCTCTCTTTTCGTTTTTTATTTATTTATTTATTTTTATTTTTTTTTAATGATGTCACTTTGTAACCTTTTTTATATGTTTCTTTATATAGAACTTTGTAAACCTTTTTTATATGCTTTTTTTATATAAATCTTTATAACGCTAGCATTTTTTTATAGCGATATAATCCATAAATTAGCTGAGCTACTAAAAGGGTATCTGGTACAGTGGTACCTGATAGTATTAATGGGTGCACTATTAGTATTTACTATTTAGTAATACACCTTGCGATACACTGTTATAGTTAATCTTTACTACGTACGCGTCCCTACTCCCTTCTCCTCACAGTCACAGTACACCTAAATTCTTAGCCAGCGTTGGTGCAGACTTCACCTAATCATTCTATGCCGCGTACCTATTGCAGCCCCTCATAATAACATGGATGTTGACTCGATTCAAGAGCCAAAACTAATAGTAACGACACTCAACTACCTTACATTTCACCTTCAATAGTGATTTTTTTTTTTTTCCAATTATAATAAATATAATTTAAGAGGCAGAGTAGGTTAATTATTGAAATCTGTAGGAAGTCTGTGACACGCCGCTGCCTAAGAAAGCCCTACTAAATTCAACTGCGTGAACCGGGATTCATGCATTTCCTCTGCGCCTTCACGTGATTGATCCAACGGACGTTCAATTGTTCTTTTAAATGTACATTAAAGAGAGTGAAATCAGTAGCTCCTAGTCTCTTACGAGTCAACAAGAAGCTACTTTGGCCTTTGCATCTTTCACCTAGACATCCAAGTACGTAAAAAGCCGCGGACCGCGGTCAAACTAATAAATATTTCTGTTTTGAACCTGGACCGTCGGATCAATCTTTTCGATGATACATTCCTATGATGGATCAGACCATAAGACATGCCTGTGATAACAATATAATAATGGAAAGTTATTTAATAGAGTAAACAAATTAAAGTTCTTCAACTACTTTTCTACAGAGCATTTAAAACTATACGCAACATATAATGAAAGAACGTCCATTCTTATATTGGAACAGATATTTCACCGCTTTTTGTGGACTTAGAAGAAGAATGTGATATGGCATTAATATGATGAATGGAGGAGAACTAGTTGGGACGGGTGGGTAATGTTAATCGTTTTCTTCATTAACTAGGAATACAGTTCACATGATGTAACTACATTTTTCATTTATGGTGGACCTTCACCATCACCATCAACCATAAAATATTGAACCGAAAGGAAGGAATCATCTTAACTCAACCGTGGCAAGATTGAGTGCAGCAGAGTACTAGATACCAATCGAGTATACGAAATTTATAATTGTTTGTTACGTACTATTCTGTCGTCTACTGCTTGGTACGTAGCAATTGTTATAAGGATAAGGTCATAAGGATAAGGATATTAATTTACAGGTGCTTCTTTTTTTTCAAACTTCAAAGTTGACCTTGATTTTCCCTCCAAAAACCATACAGATACAGTAAGAAATCTACAGTCAACTGACCTGACAAATTCTCGTAAAGCAACCAGCTTTTATTAAAGAAATATCCAACACAGATATTCTTAAATAATGTGTTTAATAAGGGCCTAAATGACAGAGAACTTGGGCCTTGGCCTAATCCATAATGGGTACTTCAATGGGCCCAACTAGTAAACTATCTTGACCCAATTAAAAAAGGAGCCGAACCCGTCTATCCCTAGTTATATGAATGATATGGTAATTAACCAAAAAAAAAAAAAATCATTATTTTGAACGGTTGTTTTGTAGATTTTTTATTATTATTATTGGTATGGTTGTGACATAAAATAGGTAGCGAGAAAATTTTATTTAGGTAAGAGAATTAATTAGGAAGATCGAAATTTGAAGTGTGAAGCAGGAGAAAGGGCGTGAGGAATATGGGAGTGTAAGTATTACATTTAGTCCATAAATTAGCTGAGCTACTAGAAGGGTATCTGGTAGAGTGGTACCTGATAGTATTAATGGGTGCACTATTAGTATTTAGTAGTACACTTTTCTATACACTAAATGTGTAATGCTTGTATATACTATGCAAGCATTAACGTAACATTAATGTGATATTAAATTATATTGATTTTAATACTATATGACATGTTTGTGATATGTCATCTCTCTTTGTATAAATTTACATGAGACACCATATAAGTATCAAATGACAAAAACTTAAATAATATTAATTTGATATTAAATTATGTCAACCTCAATAGTCAATACTATATAACATATTTATGGTGTGTGATAAAAGTTTATACAAATTGGTTTGTACAAATATCGTTATAAATCTTCACTACGTATCCGCGTCCCTTCTTATCACAGTCACTGTACACCTACATTCTTAGCCAGCGTTGATGCAGACTTCACCTAATCATTCTATGCCGCGTACCTATTGCAGCCCCTCATAATAGCATGGATGTTGACTCCGTTCAAGAACCAAAACTAACGGTAACGAAACTCAACTACCTCACATTTCACCTTCACCTTCAATAGTGAATTTTTTTTTTTTTTGAAAATTATAATAAATATAATTTAAGAGGCAGAGTAGGTTAATTATTGAAATCTCTAGGAAGTCTGTGACACGCCGCTGCCTAAGAAAGCCCTACTAAATTCAACTGCGGGATTCATGCATTTCCTCTGCGCATTCACGTGATTGATCCAATGGACGTTCAATTGTTCTCTTAAAGGGACATTAAAGAGAGTGAAATCAGTAGCTCCTAGTCTCTTACGAGTCAACCAGAAGCTACTTTGGCCTTTGCATCTTTCACCTAGACATCCAAGTACGTAAAAAGCCGCGGACCGCGGTCAAACTAATAAATATTTCTGTTTTGAACCTGGACCGTCGGATCAATCTTTTCGATGATACATTCCTATGATGGATCAGACCATAAGACATGCCTGTGATAACAATATAATAATGGAAAGTTATTTAATAGAGTAAACAAATTAAAGTTCTTCAACTACTTTTCTACAGAGCATTTAAAACTATACGCAACATATAATGAAAGAACGTCCATTCTTATATTGGAACAGATATTTCACCGCTTTTTGTGGACTTAGAAGAAGAATGTGATATGGCATTAATATGATGAATGGAGGAGAACTAGTTGGGACGGGTGGGTAATGTTAATCGTTTTCTTCATTAACTAGGAATACAGTTCACATGATGTAACTACATTTTTCATTTATGGTGGACCTTCACCATCACCATCAACCATAAAATATTGAACCGAAAGGAAGGAATCATCTTAACTCAACCGTGGCAAGATTGAGTGCAGCAGAGTACTAGATACCAATCGAGTATACGAAATTTATAATTGTTTGTTACGTACTATTCTGTCGTCTACTGCTTGGTACGTAGCAATTGTTATAAGGATAAGGTCATAAGGATAAGGATATTAATTTACAGGTGCTTCTTTTTTTTCAAACTTCAAAGTTGACCTTGATTTTCCCTCCAAAAACCATACAGATACAGTAAGAAATCTACAGTCAACTGACCTGACAAATTCTCGTAAAGCAACCAGCTTTTATTAAAGAAATATCCAACACAGATATTCTTAAATAATGTGTTTAATAAGGGCCTAAATGACAGAGAACTTGGGCCTTGGCCTAATCCATAATGGGTACTTCAATGGGCCCAACTAGTAAACTATCTTGACCCAATTAAAAAAAAAAAAAAATGAAATGTTAATATATATCTTCAGTCTGAAGGCAAAGTTTACATTAGATGATCATTGTTGGAAGCGAAGAGAATCGTAATGGTTAATCAAAAGGATTGCATGTAATAATTGTTGATGTGTGAATTATGTTAAAGCATGCTTCAGCATAATTGTTAAGTTTATATAAAAAAATCATTATGATATCTGCTAGCTCATACTCTATGCAGTTAAATTTAGAAGAGAAAAGAAAAGGTAAGTTTGTAACATGATTAGATGTTTTAACTTCTTTCATACCACTACACCACATGCACCCCATTTTCTTCTCCATCTCATCTTTTTGTCTCATCCATCCACCAATATACAATTTTTTTTTTTTTTAAAATCAGATGGATTAATTAACTTAAGTACGCATGCTGTACAAATCCATTATATCATCCCCCCGTTACTTTCCATTTTTGAATCCATTTTCACTTTGGTCCACCACATGCCGCTTTGCCTTTTCAAAACATAACAATGTCCTATGCCTCCAATCTTCTTCTTCTTCTTCGGCCGCCACCACGCCTAGAAATTACCAAAACCTATTACATTTTGTGAATATATATACAGGGTTAGAATGGATGCTAAGCCTTGTATTCTTGCTTGGACAAGTTGTATTGTGATAAAATTTATGATTCGCCTCAAATGCCAAATCCGATTATCAAATATGATAAATAACTATTGCTCACATCCAATATGCTGGGATAACTCCCATCCAATCTGACAAAACTTGTTTAATTTTAAATAATTCTTCACATTCTATATTCAATCTAACTTGTCACGGACCTTTTTGTTTTTTTTTATATTCGGATTGATTCTGTCAATTTACACATACTTTAACTAATTTTTTGAAACCTATAATTATCAATTGGTTGAACTTCAATAATTACTCTGATTAACACCCTGATAAATATTCGAATTCAAAACCTTTTAAATAATATACCTAAAAGACTTTATTGAATGTTATAATTCCAATCTAATAATTTCCTTGTTTATGTCTTTTAATTATAAAATTAATGTATTGTAGTTTCCCTTATTGCAAATTAAATGCCGGTTTCATTCATCTGCCCAGAAATTGCACCGAAATTTGAATATCAGATTACAAACTGAACATTTGACTATCAATTACAACTGAAAATTTGACTAAACCAGTGGAAAATATTATGAAAAAATAAATCAAAATTTGACTTATAGCCCACTAATTATGCATCAAATTATGAAATCAAATCAAAACTTAACAGCCCATTAAATATTATATACGAAAAAAAATTGATGTGATGTCAACGAGATAATGCATGTGCAAAGGAGAAAAAGTATGGCCTAGAAGGAGAGTGCCACATGGCAGGACCAATGGGGTACCACTGTTAGTGGATGAGGGAGGTTCCCGAGTAGTTTTCAGAAGCCGGCCACCATCGAAATAAACCGCTTCACCCACGTGTATCTGTTTCTTTATTTAATCCCTAGTCCCTACGATGAACTAACTGCCTTAACAAAGACCTGCACGTGGCGCTTTTCTCTTTCACTCCAACCATTTCCATTCCAATACAACGCTCCGCTTTCCTCCTTAAATCCATAATTACGGCCTGCTACTCTCATACCAACGACAACAGAATCTATCGTGCGAATCAAAATCCCCATGTGACTAAGTACCTTTCAAGTTTCAACTAAGAAGATGCTCAGCTCAGGTAATCAACGGATCCTACGCCCTCTATCTTGTGCTATGTTCCATGACTAACACACAGTTCCGTATCGGGTCGGATCCACTCCGATTGAGATCGCATTATATCGTGTTATAAGTTTGACAACATATTATATAACAAACATTATTATGATATTATATTTGGGTTTCTATTGAATATGTCTTTGTGAAAGCTCATCAATAATTTTTCACATATTTCAAGACAAATTGTCCCTTTATATTATCAAAAATAATTTTGAAGAAAAACCAATATCAACATAACCCTTATCTAAGTTTTATAAATTAATAAACTATATCTAATATGAACTAATATACCTCAAATGTTTTTATTATAATGTTCTTTATATTAATTAGGTAAATTTAAAAACAAAATAAAATTATTAAAGATACGTGGCAAATGATTGGACCATTTAAGCGGGTGCCGGGTATCTCTCCGATCCATTAGGCATAGAATCCAGCTGGAGTATTATGTATTGCCATAAACAAGTAGAACTAGAAGTGTAACAGGTAGGGATTAGGCCATGTCAGCAATTTAAGAGGAAGTTTTTGATAATGTGAAATTTCGGCGAAGTTTGCGGCTAAGAAATTTTTGATAAGAAGAGCACATACAATAACAAAACAAAGCTAAGAAAATATTTGGGCCTACATTGTTTGATTTAGTGGGCAAAGCATGTGCGTCTGTCACACAAAATTTCTTCTCTATTTTTTCTTTTTTAATCACGAATCTTTCGCGGTTTGAATTGTCGGTCTAAATTATTTGGTTCAGTTTGCATATTAAACTAATCTTTCGAGACTTTAAAACTATCGTCAGGTAAGTCTCAATGACTATTCCTACTAATGTTTGAAGAGATTCAAACTTAAAACCTCATAAAATCTTCTTTGCTCTTTTATCAAGACTAATGGATTACTCATCTTTATTTTAATTTCCATTAATAATACTAAAAAAAAAAAAAAAAAAAGAGAAAATTCATCCTTGATAGTAACAGTGAATCTGTGCGTGGCGTGTAGCAAATGCTGCATGATCATTTGCTACAAATGTTCCATGTTATCATTCCATTTTGGTGTATATTATAATAGCTTACGAATTAAAAAATGGGTTTTATCAATTTGCAAACATTTTTTTTTTAAAAACTAATCAGAAATACAACACAAAAAATGATAAATTTATTAAAGAATGTTCATTTTTTGTGTTTATAAAACTTGTGTCCTTTCTGATTAGATTAAATTGAAAAACCCCATATAGAAAAAAACAAATTAAGTGTTTTAATCGTGGCTTAATTAGAATGGAGGCAACCATTAAAGCTGCTGCATCATCACGATGGTTTCACAGAAGGCATATTGTTCGTGTTTATCATTATAATAGCTTAACAGCTCCATTTAAATTTTACAAAGAAGCAAAATCAATATAGGCGTTTTCGATTTGGTATGCATGGCATGACATGATCTAAAGAATTCCTGGCGTGGATCAGAAGATTAACATAATTAATTACAAACACTAATCATTAATTTATTAGAACTTAATTACTGTAATTTGATGTTTAATTCGTTTTTCGGTTCTTTTGAGGTAAAAAGGTACGTATGTTGGAGGTTCTAACTAATTCCATCAGACAGCTAAGTCTGCCTTAGAAAAAGAGCAAGGAGGAGGATGATGGCGGTATTTTTTCATGTAGTAAAATTTTGACTTCAAATGCTTGGGCTTAACGACCAAAACTACCTAACTGGTGGAATCCGTTAAACCTGAAATCACGAAGCACAGAGGACCCACATGTTTAGTTTAATCACGCCCTTTACTCCGGCTTTACATCTTTATATATACCCCTCCTAATTTCTTCCTCCCACACTCACCACTCTCATCGTCTTTCCTCATTACTCTTTACTCTTTACTCTCACTAAGTACTGTCTATGAAGAAGAGGGAAATTGAAAATGTCTATCCCTTCTGTTTCTCTCTGTTCTCTTCCTCTTCTGTCTCCTTCTTCCTGTCCCCAGTCTCCTCATTTCCTCCTCCCCTGTTCAGACCCGGATCCGTTGTACAAGAAGTACACAGGTATATTTATATTGTAACACCATGGCTCCACCACTACTAATTCTTAACAACCCCATTTCCATTTATGGTATTTATATTATATAAATTTTCTAATAATGTGTTTCATTTTTTGGGGTATACAGAAACTCAACGCGTCCAGGAGGAACTTGGGTTTTTGTCTTGTGGAACTGGAAATCCTATGACGATTGCTGGAGGGGCGACCCCAACTGGAGAAGAACCGGCAAGACTAGCTGATTGCGCATTGGTTTCGCAAGAATGCGTTGGTGGAAGAGGCGGTAAAATTTATGTAGTCACTGATCCTAGCGACAGACCCAGTCAACCCGAGCCAGGGACCCTGAGGCATGCTGTTATTCAAGATGACCGTTGTGGATCATTTTTGCTCGCGATATGACCATTCAATTGAAGGAAGAACTGATTATGACTCTTTCAAGACAATTGACGGTCGAGGTGCCAGTGTTCATATAGCCGGTGGTCCATGCATTACTATACAGTTCGTTACTAATATTATAATTCTGGTTTACATATTCATGACTGTAAACAAGGAGGAAATGCCATGGTGAGGGACTCCCCCAAAGCACTACGGATGGAGAACAGTGTCAGACGGTGATGGAGTGTCCATATTCGGTGGAACCCACATCTGGGTGATCATTGTTCTCTATCAATTGTCAGATGGACTCGTTGATGCCATTCACGGGTCAGTGCCATCACCATTTCGAACAATTACAGACCCACCATGATAAGGTCATGTTGCTGGCCACAGTGATTTCCTACACTCAGACAAGAACATGCAGTCACTATAGCCTTTTACCACTTTGGAGAAGGCCTTGTCCAAAGAATGCCAAGTAATTATCATCATCATCATTTAACAGAAAGAGAAAAAAGTGTATAATTATAGTCTCTAGATATTGTGATCTCTCCCCACTAATATATTGTCTGTTTTCGAATTTTCAGATGTAGACATGATTTTCCATGTGGTAACATAACTATACTCATTGGGAATGTATGCCATTGGGGAAGTGCTGGACCAACCATTAATATGTCAGGAAACAGATTTGTTGCACCTGATGACAGATTCAGTAAGAAGTATGGACCTAAATTCCATCACTCAACCCCCTGTTCTAACCATTCTCAATTGTTCAATTTAACACATTTTGCTTATAATTTCATGCAGGTTACAAAGTATGAAGATGCACCACAAAGTGAATGGAAGAATGGAACTGGAGATCCGAGGTGTGACCTGATGGTAAATGGTGCTTTTTTACGCCATCAGGTGCAGGCGCTGCGCCTGTCCAGCTACGCTAAGCTTCGAGCTTAGGCGCAAAGCATCTTCGCTTGTCGGTTCCATACTGGCTGGTCTGTGGCGCTTAATGCGGAGGGGATCACGTTGCTAGATTTCTGGCCGCGCGCCACATTTGAACAACATTAATTTCTTGGAGTGCATTTGATGTGTTGTTGGACTACTATATTAGTGTAGGCTTAGAAAAGGGTAGAAGACAAACGAGGAAATTGAAGAAAAAGCATATCCAATAGTATTTACTTGGCTTTTTCTTCCCTCCATTTTTTTTTGAGATTGTTCTGTTTACTTTTGTTTTCTACCCTTTGTCTTTTTTTGATTTTTTCTCTTTTTTTTTTTCAACTCTGATGATTACAACCTCGACCTGTAACTCTTAGAAACCATCTGATGATTCTTTAAGAATCTTGATGGGCTGAGAGAAAACAAGTGCAGAAGTGTTGATTATACTAAATTATCTTATTTATATCGAAGCTCTCTGTTTGTGTCTTTTCTTCTGTCAAAAATACACGCATGAATGACATAACACAGTCTTGGCATAAGCCATAAATGCAGTAAAATATTAGAAACCAAAAGACAACAAAAGCAAATGGGAAATTGCAAGTGAAGACATAAGAAAAGGATCAACTAAATTTGAATTAATTTAATTGATTAGAAACTTGAATTTTACAGATGGGGTTCTCCTGTTGGCTACCGAGAAATTAGCTTCGATGAATCATCATCGATTGGCTCAATGTTGAATACTTTTAAAATATGGATTCCCATACAGCAATGTCCATCCACCCACATACTCCACGCAATACTCTTTTCCTAGAGAACATAAATGCCTTCACATTCTGCAGACTACGTTTGACCAAAAATTACAGAAACCGTTGCTCTTTCACCAATGCATAAAAATTGAAGCGATTTTATTAGGTCAGGGTATTGCGGGATGGGTCCACAAGAGATTTTGCAGATATTAGAAAAAGAGTAGTTAGTGTGGAAGAAAAGGAGAACGCACATGGAACTGCTTTTGATAAGAGTGGTTTTCTATGGACCAAAACTGAAATTGGTTTACAACTACATCTTTGACAAAAGTTCTAACAATTTTCAACATTATTTATCATATTGCAGGCGGTCGCACATGCAGGTTCCGAAGTGGGCTATAATGGAGCTGTTGCCTCTTGTGGGTTGGGTTTACGTGGCAGGTTGTTGTTGATCGGATCGTTGTTTGACACGACGTCTTCTCCAACTAGTTGGCCAGATGTTGACATGGTTTAGGGTTGTCTCTTGAACCAGCTATCTCCCTTTAATGGTTGGTCAGCTATGCCTATCATTTTTTTCCGAAATTATGGTACTGGGATATCCCACATGACTAGTTAACAAAGTGACAAGTGTGAAGAGTTTTGAGACGGATCAAATTTGCTTCACGGGGGACGAATCTCTGGAGAAGATAATATACTAGTTATGGTATTAGGATAAACATTTACAAATCCCATCCATTCATATGATTATGTTGATCACTCTTGGAAACTACGGATGTGGCAGACAATGGAAAGTGACCTAAATATAGGAATGCCACAGCGGACATATCTATATTACTGAAGCCTGACCACATAACTAAGTCCAAATTCATCATTTATGGTTCAAATCAACAATTCTAAGTCTGCTTGCCTTGAGTAGAGGCAAGGGGACTCTTGACTCTTGACTGGGAATTCTTATAGCACCTGAAGCTGCTGCATCATCACGATGATTTCACAGAAGGCAATATTGTTCGTGTTTATCATTATAATAGTCTAAAGCTCCATTTAAATTTAAAGAAGCAAAATCAATATAGGCGTTTTCGATTTGGTATGCAGGAGCATGACATGAATCAAAGAATTCCTGGCGTGGATCAGAAGATTAACATAATTAATTACAACACTAATCATTAATTATTTAGAAACTAATTACTGTAATTTTGATGTTATATTTCGTTTTTCGTTTCTTTTGAGGTAAAAAGGTCGTATGTTGGAGTTTCTAACTAATATCCATCAGACAGCTAAGTTTGCCTTAAAAAAAAAGAGCAGAGGAGGATGATGATGATGCGGTATTTTTTCATTGTAAAAATTTGACTTCAACTTCTTGCTTAACGACCAAAACTACCTAACTGGTGGAATCCCTAAAACCTGAAATCACGAAGCACAGAGACCACATGTTTAGTTTTACACGCCCTTTACCCCGCCTTTAACATCTTATATATACCCCTCTAATTTCTTCCCACACTCACACCACTCTCTCGTCTTCCTCATTACTCTTTACTCTTTACTCTCACTAAGTACTGTCTAGTGAAGAAGAGGGAAATTGAAAATGTCATCCCTTCTGTTTCTCTCTGTTTCTTCCTCTTCTGTCTCCTCTTCCTGTCCCCAGCTCCATTTCTCCTCCCCTGTTCAAGACCCGGAATCCGTGTACAAGAAGTACACAGGTTATATTATATTGTACACCATGGCTCCACCACTACTAATTCTTTAACAACCCCATTTCCATTATGGTAGTTTATATTAATTTTCTAATAATGTGTTTCTTTTTTGGGGGTATACAGGAACCTCAAGCGTCCAGGAGGAACTTGGGTTATTTGTCTTGTGGAACTGGAAATCCTATTGACGATTGCTGGAGGTGCGACCCCCTGGGAGAAGAACCGCGAGACTAGCTGTTGCGCAATTGTGTTTCGGCAAAATGCCGTTGTGGAGAGACGGTAAAATTTATGTAGTCACTGATCCTAGCGACCAGACCCAGTCAACCCGAAGCCAGGGACCCTGAGGCATGCTGTTATTCAAGATGAACCGTTGTGGATCATTTTTGCTCGCGATATGACCATTCAATTGAGAAAGAACTGATATGAACTCTTTCAAGACAATTGACGGTCGAGGTGCCAGTGTTCATATAGCCGGTGGTCCATGCATTACTATAACGTTCGTTACTAATATATAATTCATGGTTTACATATCATGACTGTAAACAAGGAGGAAATGCCATGGTGAGGGACTCCCCCAAAGCACTACGATGGAGAACAGTGTCGAACGGTGATGGAGTTTCCATATTCGGTGGAACCCACATCTGGGTTGATCATGTTCTCTCAAATGGTCAAGATGGACTCGTTGATGCCATTCACGGGTCAAGTGCCATCACCATTTCGAACATTACATACCCACCATGTAAGGTATGTTGCTGGGCCACAGTGATTTCCTACACTCAAGACAAGAACTAGCAAGTCACTATAGCCTTAACCACTTTGGAGAAGTGTTGTCCAAAGAATGCCAAGGTAATTTTCATCTCATCACAATTTAACAAAAGAAGAAAAAAGTGTATAATTATAGTCTCTAGATATATGATCTCTCCCCCCTATATATTTGTCTGTTTTCGAATTTTCAAGATGTAGACATGATATTTCCATGTGGTAACAACATGACTATACTCATTGGGAAATGTATGCCATTGGAGGAGTGCAGGACTGAACCAACCATTAAAGTCAAGGAAACAGATTTGTTGCACCTGATGACGATTCAGTAAAGAGTATGGCCTATTTCCATCACTCAACCCCTGTTCTAACCATTCTCTAATGTTGTTCAAGATTTAACACATTTTGCTTATAATTTCATGCAGTTTACAAAGTATGAAGATGCACCACAAAGTGAATGGAAGAATTGAACGGAGATCCGAGGGTGACCTGATGGTAAATGGTGCTTTTTTACGCCATCAGGTGCAGGCGCCTCGTCCAGCTACGCTAAAGCTTCAGCTTAGGCGCAAAGCCTCTTCGCTTGTCGGTTCCATAACTGGCGCTTCTGTGTCGCTTAATTGCAGAGGGGATCGCGTTGCTATGATTCTGGCCGCCCGCCACATTTGAACAACATTAATTTCTTGGAGTCATTTGATGTGTTTTGGACTACTATATTAGGTACTTAGAAAAGGAGTAGAAGACAAACGAGGAAATTGAGAAAAAGCATATCCAATAGTATTTACTTGGCTTTTTCTTCCTCTATTATGCTAAGCCTTGTATTCTTGCTTGTACAAGTTGTATTGTGATAAAATTTATGATTCGACTCAAATGGCCAAATCCGATTATCAAATATGATAAATAACTAGTTGATCTCATCCAATATGCTGGGATAAGTCCCATCACATCTGACAAAACTTGTTTAATTTTAAATAATTCTTCACATTCTATATTCATATCTAACTTGTCACGGACCTTTTTGTTTTTTTATAATTCGGATTGATTCTGTCAATTTACACATACTTTAACTAATTTTTTGAAACCTTATAATTATCAATTGGTTAAGAACTTCAATAATTACTCTGATTAACACCTGATAAAATATTCGAATTCAAAACCTTTTAAATAATATACCTAAAAGACTTTATTGAATGTTATAATTCCAATCTAATAATTTCCTTTGTTTATGTCTTTTAATTATAAAATTAATGTAATTGTAGTTTCCCTTATTGCAAATTAAATGCCGGTTTCATTCATCTGCTACCAGAAAATTGCACCAAAAATTTGACTATCAGATTACAACTGAACATTTGACTATCAGATTACAACTGAAAATTTGACTAAACCATGTGGTAAAATATTATGAAAAAATAAAATCAAAATTTGACTTATAACCCACGAATCATGCATCAAATTATGAAAATCAAATCAAAACTTAACAGCCCAATTAAATATTAATATACGAAAAAAAATTGATGTGATGTAACGAGATAATGCATGTGCAAAGGAGAAAAAGTATTGGCCTAGAAGGAGAGTGCCACATGGCAGGACCAGTGGGGTACCACGTGTTAAGTGGATGAGGGAGGTTCCCAAGTAGTTTTCAGGAAGCCGGCCACCATCGAAATAAAACCCATTCATCCATCGTGTATATGTTTCTTTATTGAATCCCTATTCCCTACTGACACACTAACTGCCTTAACAAAGACCTGCACGTGGCGCTTTTCTTCTTCACCCCACCATTCCAATTCCAATATCAACGCTCCGCTTTCTCCTTTAAATCCATAATTAACGGCTCTGATACTCTCATACCAACGACAACAGAATCTAGTCGTGCGAATCAAAATCCCCATGTGACTAAGTACCTTTCAAGTTTCAACTAAGAAAGATGCTCAGCTCAGGTAATCAACGGATCCTACGCCCTCTATCTTGTGCTATGTTCTATGACTAACAACAGTTCCGTATCGGGTCGGATCCACTCCGATTGAGATCGCATATATCGTGTTATAATGTTTGACATAACATAATTATATAACAAACATTATTATAGGAATATTATATTTGGGTTTCTATTGAAAATATGTCTTTTGTGAAAGCTCATCAAATAATTTTTCACATATTTCAAGACAAAATTGTCCCTTTATATTATCAAAAAATAATTTTGAAGAAAAACCAATATCAACATAAACCCTTATCTATAGTTTTATTATAATTAATAAACTATATCTAATATGAACTAATATACCTCAAATGTTTTTATTATAATATTCTTTATATTAATTAGGTAAATTTAAAACAAAATAAAAATTATTAGAAGATAACGTGGCAAATGATTGGACCATTTAAGCGGGTGCCGGGTATTCATCTCCGATCCATTAGGCATAGAATCCAGCTGGAGTATAATGTATTGCCATAAAACAAGTAGAACTAGAAGTGTAACAGGTAGGGATTAGGCCATGTCAGCAAATTTAAGAGGAAGTTGTTTGATAATGTGAAATTTCGGCGAAGTTTGCGGCTAAGAAATTTTTGATAAGAAGAGCACATACAATAAACAAAACAAAGCTAATAAAATATTTGGGCCTACATTGTTTGATTTAGTGGGCAAAAGCATGTGCGTCTGTCACACAAATTTCTTCTCTATTTTTTTCTTTTTTAATCACCGGAATCTTTCGCGGTTTAGAATTGTCGGTCTAAATTATTTGGTTCAGTTTGCATATTATAACTAATCTTTCGAGACTTTAAAACTATCGATCAGGTAAGTCTCAATGACTATTCCTACTAATGTTTGAAGAGATTCAAACTTAAAAACTCATAAAATCTTCTTTTGCTCTTTTATCAAGACTAATAGAGATTACTCATCTTTATTTTAATTTCCATTAATAATACTAAAAAAAAAAAAAAAAAAAGAGAAAATTCATCCTTGAATAGACAGTGAATCTTGTGCGTGGCGTGTAGCAAATGCTGCATGATCAATTTGCTACAAATGTTCCATGTTTATCATTCCATTTTGGTGTATATTATAATAGCTTACGAATTAAAAAATGGGTTTTATCAATTTGCAAACATTTTTTTTTTAAAAACTAATCAGAAAAATACACACAAAAAATGATAAATTTATTAAAAGAATGTTCTATTTTTTGTGTGTTATAAAACTTGTGTCCTTTCTGATTAGATTAAATTGAAAAAACCCCAATTAAGAAAACAAAAACAAATTAAGTGTTTTAATCGTGGCTTAATTAGAATGGAGCAACCAATTAAAGCTGCTGCATCATCACGATGGTTTCACAGAAGGCAATATTGTTCGTGTTTATCATTATAATAGCTTAACAAGCTCCATTTAAAATTTACAAAGAAGCAAAATCAATATAGGCGTTTTCGATTTGGTATGCATGAGCATGACATGAATCAAAGAATTCCTGGCGTGGATCAGAAGATTAACATAATTAATTACAAACACTAATCATTAATTATCTTAGAAACTTAATTACTGTAATTTTGATGTTATATTCGTTTTTCGTTTCTTTTGAGGTAAAAAGGTCGGTATGTTGGAGGTTCTAACTAATATCCATCAGACAGCTAAGTCTGCCTTAGAAAAAAGAGCAGAGGAGGAGGATGATGGCGGTATTTTTTCATGTAGTAAAAATTTGACTTCAAATGCTTTGCTTAACGACCAAAACTACCTAACTGGTGGAATCCCGTAAAACCTGAAATCACGAAGCACAGAGGACCCACATGTTTAGTTTAATCACGCCCTTTACCCCGGCTTTAACATCTTTATATATACCCCTCTAATTTCTTCCCACACTCACCACTCTCTCTTCTTCCTCATTACTCTTTACTCTTTACTCTCACTAAGTACTGTCTAGTGAAGAAGAGGGAAAATTGAAATGTCTAACCCTTCTGTTTCTCTCTGTTCTTCCCTTCTGTCCTCTTCCTGTCCCAGCTCTCATTTCCTCCTCCCCTGTTCAAGACCCGGAATCCGTTGTACAAGAAGTACACAGGTATATTTATTGTAACACCATGGCTCCACACTACTAATTCTTTAACAACCCCATTTCCATTTATGGTAGTTATTTATATAAATTTTCTAATAATGTGTTTCATTTTTTGGGGTATACAGGAAACTCACGCGGTCCAGGAGGAACTTGGGTTATTTGTCTTGTGGAACTGGAAATCCTATTGACGATTGCTGGAGGGTGCGACCCCAACTGGGAGAAGAACCGGCGAGAGACTAGCGATTGCGCAATTGGTTTCGGCAAGAATGCCGTTGGTGGAAGAGACGGTAAAATTTATGTAGTCACTGATCCTAGCGACCAGACCCGTCAACCCGAAGCCAGGGACCCTGGGATGCTGTTATTCAAGATGACCGTTTGTGGATCATTTTGCTCGCGATATGACCATTCAATTGAAGGAAGAACTGATTATGAACTCTTTCAAGACAATTGACGGTCGAGGTGCCAGTGTTCATATAGCCGGTGGTCCATGCATTACTATACAGTTCGTTACTAATATATAATTCATGGTTTACATATTCATGACTGTAAACAAGGAGGAAATGCCATGGTGAGGGACTCCCCAAAGCCTACGGATGGAGAACAGTGTCAGACGGTGATGGAGTGTCCATATTCGTGTGAACCCACATCGGGTTGATCATTGTTCTCTATCAATTGTCAAAGATGGACTCGTTGATGCCATTCACGGTCAAGTGCCATCACCCATTTCGAACAATTACATGACCCACCATGATAAGGTTCATGTTGCTGGCCACAGTGATTCCTACACTCAAGACAAGAACATGCAAGTCACTATAGCCTTTAAACCACTTTGGAGAAGCCTGTCCAAAGAATGCCAAGGTAATTATCATCATCATAAATTTAACGAAAAGAAGAAAAAAGTGTATATAATTATAGTCTCTAGATATGTGATCTCTCCCCACTATATATTGTCTGTTTTCGAATTTTCAGATGTAGACATGGATATTTCCATGTGGTAACAATGACTCTACTCATTGGAAATGTATTGCCATTGAGGAAGTGCTGGACCAACCATTAATAGTCAAGGAAACAGATTTGTTGCACCTGATGACAGTTCAGTAAAGAAGTATGGACCTAAATTCCATCACTCAACCCCCCTGTTCTAACCATTCTCTAATGTGTTCAAGATAACACATTTTGCTTATAATTTCATGCAGGTTACAAAGTATGAAGATGCACCACAAAGTGAATGGAAGAATTGGAACTGGAGATCCGAGGGTGACCTGATGGTAAATGGTGCCTTTTTTTACGCCATCAGGTTGCAGGCGCCTCGTCCAGCTACGCTAGAGCTTCGAGCTTAGGCGCCAAAGCCATCTTCGCTTGTCGGTTCCATAACTGGCGCTTCTGGTGCGCTAATTGCAGGGGGGATCAGTTGCTAGATGATTCTGGCCGCGCGCACATTTGAACAACATAATTTCTTGGAGTGTATTTGATGTGTTGTTGGACTACTATTAATTAGGTGCTTAGAAAAGTGAGTAGAAGACAAACGAGGAAATTGAAGAAAAAGCATATCCAATAGATTTACTTGGCTTTTTCTTCCTCCATTTTTTTTTTTTTTTCTGTTTACTTTGTGTTCTACCCTTGTCTTTTTTTGATTTTTCTCTTTTTTTTCAACTCTGATGATTACAACCTCGACCTGTAACTCTTAGAAAACGATCTGTGATTTTTAAGAATCTTGATGGGCGAGAGAAAACAAGTTGGACGTGTTGATTATACTAATTATCTTATTTATCGAAGCTCTCTGTTTGTGTCTTTTCTTCTGTCAAAAATACACGCAGAATGACCATAACACAGTCTTGGCATAAGCCATAAATGCAGTAAAATATTAGAAACCAAAAGGCAACAAAAGCAAATGGGAAATGCAAGTGATGAAGACATAGAAAAGGATCAACTAAATTTGAATTAATTAATTGATTAGAAACTTGAATTTTGCAGATGGGGTTCTCCTGTTGGCTACCGAGAAATTAGCTTCGATGAATCATCATCGATTGGCTCAATGTTGAATACTTTTAAAATAGGATTCCCATACAGCAAGTCCATCCACCCACATACTCCACGCAATACTCTTTCCTAGAGAACATAAATGCCTTCACATTCTGCAGACTACGTTTGACCAAAATTACAGAAACCGTTGCTCTTTCACCAATGCATAAAAATTGAAGCGATTTTATTAGTGTCAGGGTATTGCGGGATGGGTACAAGAGATTTTGCAGATATTAGAAAAAGAGTAGTTGTGTGAAGAAAAGAGAGAACGCACATGCAAGCCATGGAAACTGCTTTTGATAAGAGATGGTGTTACACTACATCTTTGACAAAGTTCTAACAATTTTCAACATTATTAACATACTGGAGGAGGTGCACATGCAGGTTCCGAAGTGGGCTATAATGGAGCAGTTGCTCTTGTGGGTTGGGTTTACGTGGCGGTTGTGTTGATCGGACGTTGTTTGAACGACGTCTTCTCCAACTAGTTGGCCAGATGTTGACATGGATAGGCTTTGTCTCTGAACTAGCTATTCCCTTTAAACAACTTAATGGTTGTCAGCTATGCCTATCATTTTTTTCCGAAATTATGGTACTGGGATATCCCACAGACTGTTAACAAAGTGACAAGTGTGAAGAGTTTGAGACGGATCAAATTTGCTTCACGGGGGACGAATCTGGAGGAAGATATATACTAGTTATGGTATAGGATTAAAAATTTACAAATCCCATCCATTCATATGATGATGTTGATCATTCTGGAAACTACGGATGTGGCAGACAATGGAAAGTGACAAATATAGGAATGACCACAGCGGCATATATATACTGAGCTGACCACATAACTAAGTCCAAATTCATCATTATGGTCAAATCAAAATTCTAAGTCTGCTTGCCTTGAGTAGAGGCAAGGGGCTGTTGACTCTTGACTGGAATCTTATAAATTCAATTGGATTGAACCAATCACCAATATAATTAGTGGGAAGTTCAACGATATATGAAGCTTTTTAAAAGGGGAACGACTTTTTCACCCCAAGGTTAGGCAAAACAACACTTTCCCACCCATTAAGTTTCAAAACGACATTTTCCCACCCTCCGTCAGGTTCTGTTGTGTTTTCCGTTTTGAAGAAGGTGTATATGGTAAATTTATATCAAGCCACAAAAATGAAAAATAAAAAATTTAATATAAGTTAGTTGTGAATGGTGTGCCACATGGCAGGAGGTTGAACTTTAAAAAACAAACACCCAACACCAAAAGTTGATGGTATCTAATTGTAAATGTCTCTCTCTCTATCTTCTCTGCTCTTAAAACTAAAACGCCAGATCCTAGGTAATCTCTCTCTCTTGCTCTCCTGGAACTGAAATGACTGAACCAAATTCTATTGTAAACTCTCGTTGCTCTGTAAAAATGAAGGTCTTCTCTCTCTCTTCTATTGTATCCCTTTTCTACTCATGGTACGTATTGGTTCTTTTCCAAAACTCAGTTGCCTTCTATTTGTTGTGTCTTCTTGGACTGATGAGATAGAGTGATCATGGTTGTGGTTTGAATGCACACACAATTCTGTGGACTAACAAAAAGCTAATTTTGTGTTCTTCCTGTTGTAAACTGAAGCAATTGGGGACTTAAGGTTGGCAACTAAGGACGATGACGGACAAAAAAAAGTTTGAAAGGGGCGGAGCGACGATTGGCTACGAACGAGTGAGAGAAAAATAGACGACGACGACTAAGCCGAAAGTGTGGGTAATCTTCTTCTTTTTTTGTTTTTGTCTTAGTTTAAAACAAAATTGTTGTGTGTTTTTCGTTTGGTTCTTAGTGGTTAAATTATAGAGCTTTTAGAAGGAACAAAAAAAAGGTTACTTTCTAGAGTGAAGTCTTTTTTGGTGCAAAATATAGATTCTTATAACGCCTATTAGTTTGTGAGGCAATTGTTCAACTTCTGTCCCAGTTCTTCTTAAGGAATTTCAGATTTTGCATTGCCATTGGTGCCTTTTGTCTTGATGAGAATCTTCACTTGAAGGTCCTGTGAAATTTTTGTTGCAACATTTTAAAGCCAATGAAGTCCAGAGCTCGTCTCTAAAAGTATAATGTACTAGAATAGATCTTTTACCCTGTTTAATCTTGAAGTTGAGGAATTTGCTACATGATGAAAAGATAGACGTCTGACTTGAGTACATAAAATGTATCAAAGTAGAATTCTGTTTAATTACTTCATTAGAACTTTCAACCCAAGTACGTATGAATAATTGATGTTTTCTGCCTTGTTTTGTGGTTATTTTGATGTTTTCTGTTGAATAATTGATGGTTACTTTTATGAGATCAGTCACAAATTTGGTCTTGAGTTGACAGAATATTAAAGAATGATATATTTTTTTGTGTAGAGTATCATTCTAGCGATGATTTCAAGTGTATAGCTAATGTTAGAAAGATGGAGATATCATGATGGCAAGGAGATTGAAGTATTTTAGGAATTTACGGTTTTGACAACATAAATTATTTTCGGGACAACTTTTGGAAGCAACAAGATAGAAGGCGAAATATATGAAATTTTTGTAATATGTGGCTACTTGGTTTTACACTTTGCTTCTCCTTTAATTCTACAGTACTAATTTTTTGTCTTTGCACAAAGTTTGTGGAAATCTACTTTCTTGGTACTGAATTCCCTATTCTTAATGGGTTTCAATTGACAAATTTTTTTTTATATAAATTCGTTAGTAATACTAGTACTTTGTTTTATTTAGGTTTAAATTGGCAAAATTGAAATATAAATGTCAATGTAGGGTTGAAGCAACTATAAGGATAAAATGGTAATTTTACAGGTTTTAATATTTTAAAAATCCAACAGTAACTTCATACATTTGAAACATTATTTTTAATTAAAAAAGGATGAATTGGTAACTTAATTTTCATAAAAGTTGAGGGCATACTAGTGATTTCATTTTTAAAGATTGGGTATTTTAGTAATTGATTTGTTGATATTAAAAAAATAATAAAGTCAAATATATAAGGGTATTTTTGTCTTTTCAGTCAAATATTAACAGAAAACACTAACAGAACCTAACGGAGGGTGGGAAAATGTCGTTCTGAAACTTAATGGGTGGAAAAGTGTTGTTTTGCCTAACCTTGAGGGTGAAAATGTGATTCTTCCCTTTTTAAAACTGGCAAGGCCTAGCAGGCAGTCGCAGGGAACTGCTGACATGGTCTAGGCGGGATTGCCGGGAGGATAGGGTCTGCCCAAATTAGTCTGGTCCAAGTTTCTGATAATCAAAAACCAGCAACCCCTTTCCCCACTCCTGCTATTGTAAGTGTGCTAAATCATTAAGTTATAGAAGGACAAAAATGCCCTTACATCATTTAATAGAATAGAATGTAACACAGTAGCAGGGATTGAAGTGACTTTTCCTGATATACTGTACCTAATGAAATTTTGTCAAACTTCAAGGATGAAAATGTCATTAACTCTTGTTATCGATCTCCAGTGATATACATCATGCACTTGCTTAAAAGTTGGGATTAATTCTGACCCACGAGTTAGAATTAAATATTAATATCAACTATAAAATCATGTGTTTTATGTCTACCTTGTTAAATTAAATTGACTGCATCTGATTTTGTATAAGAATAAACCCTTCATACAAATTGAATATCGACCTAAATACACATAAATATATGAAAAATTTAATAATTATAAATGAAAAACAAGTTAATAAAAAAGTAGTATAGACCCAAGCCCAACTTCAATACCGATTATGGGGCAACTTCACCTTGTTGAGCCTCCCATGCATCGCTCTTTGCACAAGCTCTCACAAAAACATGGCCTTATCTGTTAGAAAATGTGGGCTAACATTAATTGTGATTTGATTTGATAAAATTGGTAAATGCATATTCCAATGATATATCCTGATGTGATGGATTTATGTAAAGATTCTAGAATTTGCCCAACACATTTCGTTTTAAATAATTTGGTTTCACAATAAGTATAGGATTAGGCTTGTAATGGGTTTGAAGGTTTATTGGACATTTAATTGGAGGGCCTAGTAAATTGATATAAATTGGTTAGGTTCATTTACTAAAATGTGATTGTTCGCAAAATCTCATTTGGAAGTCGTTATTCTGGAACATTTTTGAAAAGAAAGACCGGCCACTACTTGCAGGGAATTCAAGGAATTCGGAAGCCACGATAGAATCAAGTTTTTTTTCATTCTTTATTGCAACGTTTGATTGATGAATGAAGATGGTTTAGAAAATAATAGTTACAATCATAGATGTAAAATATATTAATTTTTTTTTTATTAGAATTATAAACATAACTTGATGAAAAACAGTATTTGGGCTCCAGTACACAGGACAATGCTGTTGAGTTTTGAAAATGTTGGGCCTGTTTGGGCTTAATTCTTATTTGACGTAATTAACTTTGAACACATTGCTTAATTACTTTATGATCTATTTAACAAATTTATTTTAACACTAAAATAACTAATAACAATGACATAGCTGACTAAATATAAACAATAAAATCATGTGATTCATGTGCAGCTTATTAAATTAAATTATTTTTAATAAGAAATATGCTATTTCCATGAATGAAAACACCATTCACACGATCAATATGTTGTCAGTGTTCCAATTGGATTAATCTGATTATTAATTAGTTATTTATTTATTTCTATAAAGAAATCTCCCCGAATCAACTCTCTAATTAACAACATTAAACCCTACTTATTAAACAATAATATTCCCTTTTAAGAATTTTAATCTGGTAGCGCGGCGCGCCACCATAGACCATGGTGACGTTCCTCCAATTGTCGGCCAAACACGAATTCTATTGGCACTCAATCTTCTTCTTAATTATTGGTTTATTTTGACAAGTAGGTGATTGCCACATACAAACTGACGTGTCAAGTAGGTACGCTTTTTAACATCCAAGTGGATGGGATTGTCCAGGTGGATGGATTAGAATGAGTTACACATCAGACTGAGTTTGGGCTCTTCGAATCACCAAAGGCCGTTTATTATAACTCGGCCTTAAAGGCCTTAACCCTGGCTCAGAAACAAACTTGCTTTATCCTTTCCACATCGGCTTCGAAAATATCATCCACCGATTTTTATATAACTTCAACTCAAATTTCACCTCACTACTAAAATATAGAAAATTATTTGCTAATTACTGATTCACGCATATTCTCCTCACGCGCCTATCAGATTCTTGTTGTTCACAGCCTTCTGTAACATGTCACCGAAAGCTTGGGAAGTTTTTGGGTAAAGATTAGATGCTACGCAAGAAACAATTAAATAAATCTTAATTTTTTCTTCCTTTTAATAATAATTAATATATGAATAAAAATTGATCAAATCATCAAAATTTCTTTGACTACATATTAAGAATACAAACAATAGATACACATTATCCCAACCAAAAAAAAAAAAAAAAAACAAAAAATTCACATTTATTTTCATTTTTGGTAATCTTATTACAGTATATATATAAAACATATGATAAAATATTGACATATTGTTATTAAAAATGATCACAAATTCTACATTACTTTAATGATACTATATGTTTTTCTTGAGGTAACACATGCCAAATCACAAGTTTAATCTTTTGATCTCTACCCGGCTTTGGCATTCTGATTATAGGCCTTTATTGGAGGTGATTTTGTCCCGGATGAGGTTATGGACTTGGGCATCTTTGACCTATGCAAGCTGGCTTCAGTTAATCAAGTTGGTGCTCTTCTCTGTACAGGTTTACTGGTCTTCATGTTTCTTCTTCTGACAGCTACTGTTAGATGGATTGAAAGTATTTTGACATTTTTTCTTTGGAAGGGTATTTGTATGTTCCCTTTGGGTGCTAAGGTTGCATGGCCTTTTGTTTGCTATTCATTGAGAGAGGGTGGTCTGGCGATTAAAAGGATTCGATATTGGAATAGGGCAGCTATGCTTAAGCATGTCTGGAGACTGCTTAGTGATCTCTCTTCTATTTGGTCCTTTTAGGTTCGTTTGGTTTTGCTTCGTGGTCTGTCTTTTTGGCAGATTCGAGTTACCTCTCGAGCTACATGGTCTTGGAGGAAGATCCTACTCAACAAGAATTGATGCTATGGTCTTATTGTGACTTCTATTAGTGATGGCAAAGACACCTTTTTATGGCAGGATTATTGGCTACCGTAGGGGCTTTTATGTGATTTGTTTCCTTTCAGGACTTTGACTTCTACTAGTTTTCCATGGGACGCTTAGGTTTCAGATATTATTCAAGGTGGTTCATGGGATTTTCCTTTGGGTAGTGTAGATCTTTAACATATCTAGAACTCTGTTACAATGCAACCTTCAGTGGACCTTCTTGATAATTTTGTGTGGAAGGGTCACTCTTCTGGTAGATTCTCTATTGATTCAGCTTGGAATGTTTTACGGGATAGACAAGATGTGAACTCGATTCATCATCTCTTGTAGTTTCCAGGGCATGTTCCACGCCACTCCTTCATTTTATGGTTTGCTTCTTTTGGTCAGCTTCGCACTATGGATCGTTTCAGCTCTCACGGTGTCATTACATCTTCCATTGTCTTCTATGTAGGTCTACTATAGAAACTCATGATCATCTATTTTTGGGTAGCTGTGACTACTTAGTTATGTATGGTGGGAGGTTATTGGCAGGACGCTTTTTGCATGACCTTTTTTTTTTTTTTTTTTTTTTTTTTTGGGGTTCCTTTGGCTCCAATGGGTTAGCTTGCATCTTAGGCGCAAAAGGGACTTTAGCCACCTTCTTTCACTGTTAGCCGTTTCAGTTACAATTATTTTCTGTGGTATGAACGAAATAATCGTGTGTTCTATCATCATTGCAACTCCCGTAGGGATATTGTATCGGCTATTTGTGATTTAATTTAGGTCAAGATTTTGGGTTTAGCACCCAGGTATAAGATCTTGACCCAGCTCCATGTGATATGACATTTACTTGATTAGATTTGTGGGGAGCCTGCGTGCTCTTTTTATGTCGTTTGTTGCTTTGTGTTTTTTCTATGTGTTTATTGACTAAGAGTTTTAGTCTTCGCTTGGGGAATGCCCTTCATATTTTTGTACAAAATTTTGCCTCTTTTATTTAATTATTACCTTACCAAAAAAATAAAAATAAATCACAAGTTTAATCACTGTCATATTTTTTTTTTCTTATTAATGATCTGTAAGTTATATATAAGTTGAAAACAGGTTTTCATTCACAATTTCATAACATAACTGTTGATATGTGATTTTGACACTAACGACTACGCACGTGCAAAGTGCTAAGAAGTTATATGTGAGATGATTGTGAGATGTGTTTATGGTGCAGTGATGACGCTTGTTAATTAGTGCGTAAATAACAAGTTAACAAGAGAAATTTTCAGAGTGGTTAGAATGTTATAAGCAAGTCCTACGTCTATTATGATTGTATTATAGTTTCCCTTGTGATCGCTAGTGAAGATTACAAAGAGAGCGATCTCTTGTGATTACAAGTGATTGAAGTTTTCTAAGAGAATGATAAGACAATCTCTTTCTAGTAGTTTATATTTGCTATTTTTGTTGTAGAATAAGTGTGTAAAATCGATCCTGTTTTGAGGAGTGGAGTTACCTATTTATATTTTTTTCAGCTCAAGATAATGAGTGCAATTTACAAGTTGCCTTGATTTGGTAAAAAACTTCTTTTATTTTGATTCCATGAGAGCTTTAACCTATATCCTTAAATTGAATGAAATTTTGGCAAATGGTTGCACAAAATATCTCTTTGAGTAGGTTTAAAGAGGAGATAGCTATTATACTTTGTCTTCTTGCGCTTGGTGAACCCTGGTTGGTGGAGATGAATGCTGAGAGCTGATTAGTTGAGAGGTATGTTGAGTCTTGATTAATGGAGATGATGTCAACATATAAGTTACACATAGCAATAACTATAAACTTTGATAACTTCTAAAATAAAATAATAATTACTTAAACATTTTGCATCGAACAAGTAAATAAATTAAAAATTAAAATCAAGAGTTTGACCACCAATTATGTACGTAGATAAGTGTTTGTCGTGAAAGAATCTTTCTTAAACAAAATTGGAGGAACTTAAACCTACATAATCACGAAATTTAAAATTCTATTAATTCAATTATGTATTTCAATAAAAATAGCATCTCAAACCATATTTTTGACAAAATTGCTTAATTATATAAAACTATAAACTAAATAAAATTATTTGGCAACTCATTCCATAAATGTTTGTTATGAAAAAGATAAAAGAATTAAATAAAATTTAGGAAATTCAGAAGAATTATAGGTCAGCGCGTACGAACCTGTGGAAACTGTGTGGTAGATTTAGAGAAAGTTAGTAACATTTTAACTATTCCATTCCGTCGTTATACCCTTAAAGAACCGCTTTTTCTCCATTAAGCTGTCTATAAAACTGAGGCCACCAAACTCATTCGCCTCGCACAAACACAACACTCAACGAATAACTCATTTCATTCTATTATTCTTTCTTTCCCTCCCTTCCTCTCTTTCAATGGAAGAACCTCTACGCGCAACAACCATCTCCTGCGATCTTCATCTCACTACACTCACCAAACAAACCGTCTTTTACGAACCCGATTTCGAAATTCTCACTTCCGATGGCCTTCGCATCCCAGTTCACGCCGCCATCCTGGTATGGTTATTTATCTTTTCTAACACTTTCTGTTTATTCTACTCAACATTGCTGCTTATTGCATTTTTGCTTTTAAAGATATGATTTTTTCTTCTCTTGCATGGTGAAATTCAGGGATCAGCGTCACCGGTGTTGGAGAACATCATTGAAGGGCCACCTAAGCAACGGAGATCCGAGAAAGTCATTCCGATTCTCGGCGTTCCTTCTGGTGCCGTTTCCTCTTTTGTTGGATTTCTGTACACGTCCAGGTGATTACCTTTTAATCTCTGCCGTTCATTTTGTTTCATATTTTGCACGTGGTTTTAATCCAACGGCTTTAAGCTCTTTGGTCGAACTCGACGGCGTTAAGAATCATTATTTAGAAAATTTGACAAACCTTTGAATTACACGTGGCATGTTCTAACCATGTAAGCTGGTCGGCTGAGTAACCAGTAAAAATCTAGGACCAGACGACCAATATTGATTACTTGTAGATTTTTTTATATGACTTAAATTTCCCTGGCGTGTGGCGCAGGTGCACCGAGGAGCAGATAGGGAAATACAGCATCCACCTCCTGGCTTTATCACACGTCTACTTGGTGCCGCGGCTGAAGCAGCGATGCACAAAGGGTTTAAGTGGACGGCTGACGATAGAGAATGTGGTGGACGTGCTTCAACTCGCCAGGCTTTGCGATGCACCAGATCTTTCCCTCAAATGTATGAAGTTTATTGCCAGCCGGTTCAAGGCTGTTGAGAAGACTGAAGGTTGGAAATTTATGCAAGATCACGATCCATGGCTGGAGCTTCAGATTCTTCAATTCATGGATGAAGCTGAATTGGTAAATTACTCTTGTTACCCTTCTTCTAATTTTTACCGTTAGTGAAAAAAACCATTATACGTGTTTATTTAATTTAATTTTACAAAATGTGATTTCAGAGAAGGAAGAGGTCAAGAAGGCACAGAGAGGAACAGAGTTTGTATTTACAGCTAAGCGAGGCAATGGAATGCTTGGAGCACATATGCACAGAAGGATGCACCAGTGTGGGGCCATATGACATGGAGCCCACCAAATGCAGGGGCCCTTGCAGTAAATTCGGCACGTGTCAAGGTCTGCAGCTGTTGATCCGGCACTTTGGGACATGTAAGAGGAGGGTAAGCGGAGGGTGCTTGCGGTGCAAGCGGATGTGGCAGCTCCTTAGACTTCATTCATTAATGTGTGACCAATCTGATTCTTGTAGGGTTCCCCTTTGCAGGTGATTAATCCCTTTCACCCAACTTTACTTATCTTCCAATGGTTAATTATCATGATGTTAACAGAAACTGTAATTTTTTCATATGCTGATAACTGGATTTCTCTTTATGTTCAATGGTTCAATTTTATCAAGTCGACGCTTTTGAAACAATCGGGTCTTGGGATTTGAAGTCTGATATTAAGTAATAGAGTAACAGTTTACATAGATAAACTGATAATTAGGAGAGATTTAAAAACTGCTGGACCCAATTTGTCGTTCTTATCCTTA